>NC_061508.1:48700923-48824317 GCF_022539505.1 Lolium rigidum
TTGGCCGCACCCCTTAGAGGGCCGACGCCCAACCCCCTCTCTCCCGAAACCCTAGCGGTCTCTCTCCTCCACCACATCCCGCACGCTTAAGCGAAGCTCCGCCGGATTTCTCCACCACCACCGACACCACGCCGTCGTGCCGTCGAATTCAAGAGGAGCTACTACTTCCGCTGCCCGCTGGAACGGGGAGGTGGACGTCGTCTTCATCAACAACCGAACGTGTGACCGAGTACGGAGGTGCTGCCCATTCGTGGCGCCGGAAGCGATCGTGATTAAGATCTTCTACGCGCTTTTGCAAGCGGCAAGTGAACGTCTACCGCAGCAACAAGAGCCTCATCTTGTAGGCTTTGGAATCTCTTCAAGGGTGAGACTCGATACCCCCTCGTTGCTACCATCTTCTAGATTGCATCTTGGCTTGGATTGCGTGTTTGCGGTAGGAAATTTTTTGTTTTCTATGCAACGTTATCCTACATGCAGTTCCCCGGTTGGCGGTTTGCCATCACTACGAGGCCAAGCTCATGGGGAGAGGTGCCTATACTAGGGTATGTAAGTGAAAGGTTAATGGTTGATGATCCACATACTGAGTTATGATTATTCAGGGCTATCCCTGACGGATGTAATCAAATGTTGTGGCACAAGTGTGCAACCTCTGCAGAGTGTAAAACTATTCGAATAGCCGCGTCTGTGGTCATGGACAGTTGGAAAGACCATATTGTTCTGTCATCAGAACTTTTCCAAAAGGTGACATGTGACGGGTGACTTGTGAATTGAACTTGAAAGGTGACTTTGACTTGAACCACAACAGAGTTGTGGGAATGACACTAATGTTCCCACTTGAGTTAGTTAGGCAAATAAAGAGTCTTTGATTACTAAATGCTTATGAAATAAAACTGGCTATGCAAATGAACCTAGAGCTTAGAATTCCATTGATATAGTTGATAGTGCTTACACTAGTATTAGTTTGCGAGTATTTTAAAGTACTCATGGCTTTGTCCCTGGCTATTCAAATGGCCAGACTATGAAGAGGAGAACTAATACCAGGAAGACGGACAACAAGACGTCTATGATAACTATGACTACTCCTGACGTCAAAAGTTGCCTGTGGAGCAGATGGACCTCTACTACGTACTCCCGCTATGTGTTATGTATTTGATCCTTAGATCAATTGTTGTAATGAGACTGGATCATGTGATCCTTTTTTATGTAAGACTATTATGATGTTGTAATGAATGATGTGTTGTGATATGAACTTATTATGTCTCGCAAAAAACAATCTTCCTGGGATTGCGATGTATGGCATAATAGGCATCTGGACTTAAAAATCCGGGTGTTGACACTCATGATACTCACATTCGTTTTTCCTACCCATATACTTCCCAACATATGGCAAAGTTGAGCGCATCATTCGTGTGGACAATGACATTGTTCGTACGCTTTTGTTCCAAACTTCCATGCCGCCTAAGTTTTGGGTCGAGTCTCTTCACACCGCCACCTCTCTTCTTAATAGTCTACCCACCACCATCACTACTCATTGCCCTTCAACGCATTATACTCCACCCCTCCCTCATACCTGCATTTACGTGTCTTCGGGTGTCTTTGTTATCCCAACATCGTGTCCACCATGACACACAAGCTGTCTCCTCACTCTACTCCATGCATCTTTCTTGGCTACACGTCTAACCAGAAAGGCTATCACTGCATGGATATTGCAACTCACCGCATCATCATGTCACGGCACATCTCTTGGCATGTTGTTTTTTATGAGAATAACTTCTTATTTGTGAAAACGAACGTTACATTCTCTTATGAAATCCTACAGGAACACCTTTTGGACACCTCATCGGATGATGACAACGACATCCTCATCCCCAGCCTGTTACCTATGTGTGCCGGCCCGATACACCCTATTGTAGCTCGCTCAACCACGTCCCCTCACCAGCCTGCCGCGGGGTAATTCCCTGCGTGGCAGCGGGCTATGCCACAAGATCCTCTTCATCTTCAACACCCAAATTGATGGGGGACCAAACTACCGGGTACCTCGAGTTCCGCCTAGGCGAGACGAAAATATGGAGCAGCTGGAAGCACCGAAGCTTGTCGGAAGCTGGAGAAAGAAGGATATAAGCTCTCCTACCACCCACGGAAGAGTGGTGGGTAGAGGGGGAAGAGGAGCAAGCGAAGGAGATCACGCAAGGACTATATGTGATGACCGAGTCGTCACGATGTCACCCTGACAAGAGCGAAGATGGCTTCACTTCCCTCTCTGGTCATGTCCCACACAATCATGTACGGGGGAAAGCCCTCCCCCATACATGTGACGCCAAAGCCGCTTCAACATTACCAAGCTAGCTATGATGCCTAAAAGTACAACCATCCCTTCATGGCATGGGTTGTGTATATGGACATGTGTGTCTCAGTACGATAGGGATGTGGCCTTCTCTCCTGCATGAGTGAGGCCACGCCCTCATAGTATAAATATGTCCCTCTACCACACGGGGAGAGGGACCAATCAACAAAGAAACCCAACCAACAAAGCAGGGCCCAAAATCGTGATGGTCGGCTTCTCATGCTCCAAGTCCGACAGTTCACTCTCCATGATGCACGACACATTGGGCCCGGCGTACCCGCTCCTCTATATATGTCGACGACATCATCTTCACCACTTCCTCGACGATTCTTCTCGAGTGGATCATCCCTACACTCAGCTTCGAGTTTGCCATGATGGACATGTGCGATCTCCACTACTTCCTCGACCTTGTAGTCACTCCAGCAGAACTATGTTGCCGAGATCTTGGAGCACATGCATACTTCCTCTAGGATGCCCCAGCAAAGCTATGTTGTTGAGATCTTGGAGCACATGCATGAACAACTGCACGTCGTCATCAACACCCGACACAAATCCTAAACTCGATGTTGCCACCGGTCCTCCTGTTGCTGATCCTACCGAGTACCGCATCCTCGCTGGTGCCCTCCAGCACCTGACCTTCAAGCATCTGGACATCGTGTATGCAGTTCAGCAGATCTTCTTACACATGCACGATCTGCGAGACCAGCATCTCGCATATCAAGCATGTTCTACGCTACGTTATGGGAACTCTCGTCCACGGTCTACAGACCACACCTTCCGCCACTGACTAAATGGTCACCAATACGGATGTCGACTGGGCAGGCATCCCTGACTCATCGATCCACCATAGGTTGCGTCTTCCTCGTTGACAACTTGGAGTCTTGGTCCTCCAAACGCCAGCACATGGTATTTTTCTCCAACGTTGAAGAAAAAAATACCATACCATTGCAAAAGCCGTCGCTGGATCAACGTGATACGCCAACTCTGAAAGAACAGCGTCGAACTCTCCCTCTGGCCACCGTTGTGTTTTGTGACAATGTTAGCGCCTTCTACGTACCGCACCAAGCACATCGAGATTGATCTACACTTTGTTTGAGATCGATTGGCACTTGGTCAAGTGTTTGTCCTTCAGGTACCATCGTCCCACCAGTTTGCTGATATCTTTACAAAGGGATTAGCAATTTAGCATCACCATTGTTTTGGATTTTTAGTCTAGTCTCAGCGTTTGTTAGTCTCCCACTGCGACTGTGGGGGAATGTTAGGCAACCGAATATGATTCGGTGCATATCAATCCGAATAACTTGATGATATTGGTACATTCAAACCATATCTTGTGTCTTCCGTTCATAGAGATTGAGGCCATTATGGTTAGGATTGTAAATGGGTTTCATAGCTTGTAATCATCTGTTTATATAAGATACGAGGAAGGGTCCGATTGTGACCTATTCTACCAAAACCAATCTTTCTACACTAGGGATGCATCATCCTACAGATTTGTAGCACCCTTCAATCTGACGTAGGCCCAAATATTCTTGTGATATATAATTTGATTAAACTTTCTCTACATCAAACTGAATGTCTCCTTGCGGTCTCTACCTTAGATCCCCCGCGGCGCCCTCGTACATCAAAGCAAATATATAGTGTGGGAAGTGTGTTCAATTCTACTCAATAACAAATCTGACACACGGACATGAAGAAATTCACATTAACAGTATATAGTGTTGTACAGGGAATGTAGAAATTACCTTGTAAGCTAGAGATGCTTGACTAGATTAAACAGAGCAACTTACTCAATAGTTTGGATCGTTCAAATGGCTGATTACTTTCCTTACAAAGGTGCTTCCCTCTTTCAAGTGGCCCCAGATTTAGTCATATTCCAAGTACAGAAGACGCGTGATAATAACTCCTGTCGTAGTCTAGATTCAAGATCAGAACATAGCCTATTGACCAGCAATTTTATGGAATTTGATACATAGCAGAAGCACATGAAAACCATGACAAAAGGAAGGAATGATGGCCAGTTAAGTGACTCGTGTTTAATTAAACATAGGTAAATTCGTGTAATTATACAAGCTGTGCATGTTTGTTGTGACAAAAATAACCTGACGGATATTCACGTTTAACATGCTTTGGTAATTACGGCACCCTCTGAAGCTTGTAGTTTCCATGATACTTAACATAAGGAACCTGAGTAAATCCTACTCTACTATGTTTTTCCATGGTCCTGGATAGCAAACTCATTGATGTTGCCTTCTTACAATAAAATACATCCTATAGATAACTTGGCACAAATAGCACAAAATTATGTCTAAAAAAATCTTGATATATGCTTCTTCACTTTCCAATCACATTCTTGCCTATGTGTCATATGTTCATCCTCAAGACAATATATGTTCTATAGCTGAACTACTTGGTTCTCAGGGACACCACAAACCTATCTTCACCATGCCGTGGTCCCGAATCACACTATGGAGTTTGATAACAATTGATTTTTTTTATAAGAGACTTCCAACAAGGAAAGAAGGTTCTGTAGTTATAACAGCAAGAGAAAAAAGTAGATTTTTGCACCTAAAGATACGACATACATATCGGGAAAAGTTTCATATCCATGCTCATGCGGATCTCCCACGTGACACACTTCGAAGTGCTCATTATCCAGAGATGCGTAGATTTGAGTCGGTGGAAACTCTGGACAAGTTGCTCAAATTTTGTATCCAACTTGGACTCGGACCTCATCATTGGGGGATAAAGGTCCCGATTTGACAGTAGCGTTTTCTCAACTGTCGCCAACAAGGAATATTTGTTTAAAATTTCTATCTTTTCTGGGAACAGTTCTAGATAAAACACTCATTTGGTTCTCTGTGATATTACAATCCATATCACGCAAGGGCATAGACGTGCATTTTCTATTGTTTTCTGCATTCAGTTTCTTTGACCTTTTCGTATGACTTTTACAGTTGACATAGCCATGACAGCATGTAGATGGACGAATTTACCAAGCAAACTTTCTCTCACAAATGTTTTTTAACAATTTCCTCATCCATCTTTTCTTTTCTTTCTGAACTGAACCTGTATTCCACATCATCCTTTTTTTTGAGATGTATTCCACATCATCCTTGGTGATGTGGATAATTAAGCCCTTAATTCCATGGGCCAGTCTAGACTTATTTTCAAAAATAAAACCTTTTGGACATGCCAATGTCAGTGGCATGACCAAAGAACACTCCCTAGAAAATGTTTCATGCTGACACATCGATATGGCAACTTTGTCACTCACTCCAATGGGCGCGTTGGCAGTTTTTATTTTTATGGAACCGTCGGTGGTGTGGCCAATGGAGTTATTAAAACACAAGTTAGGATAACTGTTCAAACGTGATATTTAGTAGTAGAAGTTTCTCACTTGGAATCTACATGTCTGAAAGATTGTGTGGCCTCAAAAATGTGATGGTACACGAGTGGTTGAGCCTTACTTGCGACCTTGGTCTCATCCGTTGCATTGGTAAAATCCCCATCTGGAAAAGAATTCTATCTAAATCGAACTTCAGTGATATATATGATAGCCTCGGAAAAGGCTGCAGAAAGGAGAACAGTATTCTCCTATGTTTGAATGGACTGAATATTTCTAATCAAGTGAGATTAATTTGCTCCTCTAACGGTCGAAAGCGGCTCTAACCGAAGACCAGAATCGGTTAGAGGAGCAAATATAGGATAGTGACTCCTATAATCTTTCCGCACTCTCTCGAATATACTCGGCCGCGAACTCGGCTCCTAAAATTTGCCCTCCGCCTTGCCGCCGACCATCCCGCCAAAACCGCCGCCAGTCATCGCTGGCGCCGGGATTCTCCCCTCCCCCGGTGGGAATGTCACTGGACCACAACATCATGTTCATGAACCCAAGCACATTGGATGACAAAGCTAGGGCATATTGGGAGATTGCTTGTGCGAGGATCTTAGCCCGAGAGAGTGGTGGTGGTGGTGGTAGTGGTGGTGGTGGTGGTGGTGGTGGTGAGGGTGACCGAGGTGCTCTTTGTGGTGGCCGAGATGGTGGAAGAGGTGGCCGAGATGGTGAAGACTCACTTTGGAGCTAACTTGATCGATTTGACGTATTTTGGATTATATTTATGCATGTTTGTATTATGGATATATGCCATGTGGTGTGGAGATTTGAAAATGATGATGAAATTTTTTTAGTCCTCTAAATGTTTGGGGATCGAATACGGCTGCCGAAGTTTAGAGGAGAAAAAAATATAAGAATCCACTTTAGGGATCCGTTTTCTCCTCTAAATTATTGGGGTTGGGTTAGAGATGCTCTTAATGTGCGACAACACCAATTAGCACCACTATGAGACATTACAAAGTTTTGTGGGAGTTGGGATAGAATCTATGCCCTTAAGCCTGATGAACAGTTCGGAAGCGCGTTGTGTAGGATTCTTCTTTGGGAAGAACGGTAAGATGCTGATTTTCCCAATATTCTGATGCCCTCTTTCCACTCCTGGATATCCCTTTCCCACTCTCCCTCTATCCCCTAAGTATTATATGTCATAATATATGAATTACCACATTGTGTGCATGATGTCACTAAAACTGCAGAATCATCAAAGTTGCGATAGAATGGTTGGTGCTGGGCGTTGGGTCTCAACTTGCTGAAAATGTAAGGAACCCTACAGGACAGATTACTGGGGATGTATATGTGGCTTAAGAGCAAGAACATAAAATGAGTGGACAGGATATGATAAACCACCTGAAAGAAGGACCCCATATCTATTATGCCCTTGATTACAGAATGTGTTCCAACTTGTAAGGAAAGAAATATGGCACGTAGATCGATAATAATGCTGAAACTAATTATTGCCTAAATAAGATACAACTGCCCAAACACAAGTGTTGCTGCTTCACAAGTTGTTTTTGGACAAGGTCACATTCTTTTTTTTTCAATAAATGAGCATAACCCCAGCCTCTGCATCAATAGATGCACACGGCTTGCTTTATTAAAAACGAAGTATCAAGTCACAATAGATCCAACATCACTTATTACAATAACGGAAAAGCTAGGGACGATACATGAATCAACCAACTAAAAATATGGCAAATAGAAAAGCTATGTATTTGCTATTCTATTAAGATGCCGCCACCCAGTAGCCTGGAAAAAGAAGTCTTGAGCAACCGTTAGTATCCGGTTGTATCCAATAACCATAGCCTCCCGCTGCTCCACTGGGAGAAGTAAAACCCACTGCTGAATTGAATGAGCAGCTCGCCGGATAACCTACAAAAAATTAGTTCCATTTTGTTTGTTAAAAATAATATCATTTCTAGTTCTCCAAATATCCTAACAAAGGGCGGAAACACCAATTCGAATTTTCTGTTTATCGTCTTTCCTCACCCCATTCAGCCATCTACCAAACATATTAGTAATATTAGCTGGCATATGGGAATGTGAAGGTTATGCTACTAAGACTAGTTATAGTGGGGAGTAACATAGAGTAGTAACATGCACTACTCTATGTTACTACCTCTCTATACTGGGTAGTAACATATGTGTGGTATCATGCAAGGTCATATTTATTAGGTTGTAGATTCATCTTATTTTGGAAAGTGTGATATTATGGTAACATAGTTAGTTACCATCTCAGTCACTTTCTTCATTTATTGTCATGCCATATCACAAAAATATCTTGAAATATGTGATGTTACTACCTATATTACTCTTACTATGAGCAGTCTAACCCGAATGCGTAGGATGGCTCTTTAAATGGCCAAGATGTTAGTGTGCCGTGCCCAGTGAGGTGGATAAAGAGGAGACTGCGAAAATTATTTACTAGCCAGGATGTCTAGAGATAGGGTCTTATGGAACAATTGAATTATGCCACCAAATAGCTGGCTGCATTTTTTCCGAAATGGTGGAAATATCGCCCCAGGTTCAGCATCCAAAGATGCACACGGCTTTTTATTAGATTATTCGCAAACCTTACAAGAACAATACAAAAGATCAATCTCGAAGCCACCTCACTAGACCTACAGTGGGATGAATGGGGTGACAATACACCAACTCACATATTAGCTGGCTGCATTTAGGGTCACGTGTGAAAAGTAAGCACAACATTGTAGCTGACAAGAGCATCTCCTCCAACACCCCAACACATGCGACACGTGTGAAAAAACGGGCGAAGGCCTCTCGGCAGCAACCTCTCTCGCGAATCCACCGGCTGATTCGTCGCCGCACCACCCTTGCTTCGACGCCGTTAGGTCCAGCCACCGCTTCCCGGAAACACCACGTAGTCCTCTCTTAACCTCACGCACAATGTAGTTTAGGAAGCCTCCACTTCTTGACATAATCTAGAAGCCGACCCTTCTCCGGTCAAGCCATCTACCGCCGTCACCGACGGTGGTAGTATGTAACCACCCCTCCCACCTCGCCTCTACCAGTCCGCGACTTAATGCCTCGGTGCGGCTCTCCGACTAGTCGGAGTACAACAGCGTATCGTGCCCACCCCGCCCACAACATGTTTGACCGTGCTCCTAGGTCCATAGTTTTGGAAGATTTATTTTCTAGGTATAGTTTTCCATATTTGATTGCTTCGTTATTCGATAACTAGAGTATGGGTAGCGGCAATGAGATGATGTTGCATTAGCAGATGCAAGTGAAGCTGATGATGGCGCTGATGAAGAAGAGAAGTTGATTGCCATATCTTCTTGTTGGAGATATGCCCAAGAGGCAATAATAAATTGGTTATTGTTATATCTTAGTGTTCATGATAAATTTTTACATCCCATGCTATAATTGTATTAACCGAAACATTGATACATGTGTGTTATGTAAACAACAAGGAGTCCCTAGTAAGCCTCTTGTATAACTAGCTTGTTGATTAATAGAAGGCGTGAAGAAGTGTCAAACCAAAATACCCAATAAGCATAAGCATTAGCTCTCCCTGAAAAGGAGGTGATCCAGCCGCACCTTCCAGTACGGCTACCTTGTTACGACTTCACTCCAGTCGCAAGCCTAGCCTTAGGCATCCCCCTCCTTACGGTTAAGGGTAATGACTTCAAACATGGCCAACTCCTATAGTGTGACGGGCGGTGTGTACAAGGCCCGGAACGGATTCACCGCCGTATGGCTGACCGGCGATTACTAGCGATTCCTGCTTCATGCAGGCGAGTTGCAGCCCGTTTCGTGATCATGAACATTGGATGTTATTAATAACAAGGTTATGTCATTGGTTGAATGATATAATGAACACACACCCAAATAAGCGTAGCATGAGATCAAGACATTAAGTTCAACTTGCTATAAGCTTTCGATACATAGTTACCTAGTCCTCCGACCATGAGATCATGTAAATCACTTACACCGGAAGGATGCTTTGATTACATCAAACGCCATTGCGTAAATGGGTGGTTATAAAGATGGGATTAAGTATTTGGAAAGTGTGAGTTGAGGCATTTGAATCAATAGTGGGATTTGTCCATCTCGATGACGGATAGATATACTCTGGGCCCTCTCGGTGGAATGTCGTCTGATTAGCTTGCAAGCATGTGACTAGGTCACAAGAGATTACATACCACAGTACGAGTAAAGAGTACTTGTCGGTAACGAGGTTGAACTAGGTATGGAGATACCGATGATCGAACCTGGGACAAGTAAAGTATCGTGTGACAAAGGGAATCGGTATCTTATGTAAATGGTTCAATCGATCACTAAGTTATCGTTGAATGTGTGGGAGCCATTATGGATCTACAGATCCCGCTATTGGTTATTGGTCAGAGAGGAGTCTCGACCATGTCTGCATAGTTCACGAACCGTAGGGTGACGCGCTTAAGGTTCGATGTCGCATAAGTAGATTCGGAATATGAGATGGAGACCGAAGTTTGTTCGGAGTCTCGGATGGGATCCAGGACATCACGAGGAGGTCCGGAATGGTCCGGAGAATAAGATTCGTATAAGGGAAGTTGATTTTTAGGTTTCGGAAAAGTTCGGGATTTTTCCGGTGGAAGACCGGGAAGGTTCTAGAACGTTCCGGGGGTCCCACCATTGGGCCCACGACCCTAGGAGGCCTAGCATGGGCCGAGGGGATGCACCCTAGCCTAATGGGCCAGGGGCACATGCCCCTCAAGGCCCAAGTCGGCCAACCTTAGGGTTTTCCCCAAAACCCTAGGGGGGATCAACTTGGGGGGGGGGGGGGGGAGAGAGAATTCCCCCTCCCCCTTTGGCCGCCGGCCCTAGATGGGTTTGGGGCATTGGGGGGCCACCCAAACCGACCTCCCCCCTATATAAAGAGGGGAGGGGGCAGGGGGCGCTCACCCCATCAGACCTAGCTCTGGCCGCCCCCTCTCTCCTCCATAATGTTGTACCGGCTTGGCGAAACCCTGCAGTTTTTCTCCTCCACCACCACCACCACGCAGTCGTGCTGCTGGGATTCCGAGGGGATCTACCACACCTCCGCTGCCCGCTGGAACGGGGATAGGACGGGCTTCATCGACACCGTACGCACGACCGAGTACGGAAATGCTGCCGGATTGCAGCACTGGACGATCGACTACATCAACAACGAGATCTAATCTCGTAGGCTTTGGAATCTTTGAGGGTTAGTCTCACATACATCTCATTGCTTCGATCTTGGTAGATTAGATCTTGGATTTTCCATAGATTAGATCTTGGATTTATTCGTCTTTGCCGTAGACAATTTTTGTTTTCCATGCAACGAACCCATCACTTCTCTTCTTCGTTTACGAGCGAAGATAAATACCCCACCACGGTGGGGAGATTCTAGGAAGGGCAAGAATAAGAACAAGACCGGCAACTGATGCAAGGTGTTGTGATGCTTGAGGATGACTCTTTTGCCGAAAATCCAACACATACACCTAGAACTTTCGACAAGGCTTCGGGATGAAGAAAGAGTTGTTCATGAAGATTGTGGAACGGTGCCGGGAAGTATGGTGCCTACCCTGGATTGCCTAGTTTCACTTCAGTTCAAATGCATGGATGCCTTGAGGTGTCTTGCTATGGAGCTCCTTATCTCTTCACGTCCGATTCAGCATGTCAAGTTTTGCTGGGTAACCGTTGCAGTGTTTGGACCACTCTATTTGAAAGAGTAAAATGAAGAAGACATGACCCGGATCTTGGAACATAACGCGGTGAGAGGGTTTCATTAGGGATGAAAAAATTGTCTGTTCTCTTGGTAGTGGATGTACAAAGGTCTTACCGGAGAGTGAAGTGTGGTTCTTGAAGCTGTAGAACATTATAGCCGGTGGATTTGACACACTTTCTTTGGTATGGTGGGATCTTACAATGACATCAACCTATTGCAACACTCTCATGTGCTTGCTAGACTTGTCGAAGTTCATGCTCAACAGATAAACTATGAGATCAAATAGCCAATCGTAAAAGGGTACTACCTAGGAGATGACATCTATCTAAAATGGACGACATTTGTGAAGAGAATTTGTGACCCTTTTACAAAGAAAAAAACTTGGTTTTACTACATGGCAAGGTTGTTGGAACGATGTTGAGCAGGAATTTTTGTGTGCTTAAATCTTATTTTGCTATCGTCATGTACACTCCTCCACTATAGAAAAAAACTTGTCAGAGACGACGAAGTTGCAGCCGACCGAGGTTGGTGATTTTTGTTTGTTCCGTGGTAGAACAAAAACTTTTTTTCGCGTTTTGAATACCCTCTAGCGCCACGGATTTGGAAAAACGTCGGATATGGTCACCGGGTGTGCCAATTTTTCGGGTACGTGTGCCAAGTCAGCCCAAATCGGCACGACCGCGAAATGTGGGGCCATGATGGCAGGGCTGGCTCTGGCCCAGGGCAAGAAGTGCGACGGCCCGGGGTCCAACCAAAACGGGGGCCCATTATTTCTGTCACAGTGCATATAGGAAAAGGTAGAAGAAAAAAATTTAAGCCCATCTAACATGCACGTATCTTAAATTGTGTCCATTTATAGAATTTGCCCTAGGGCCCTCCAAATCCTAGAGCCGGCCCTGCATGATGGCAGTGTCTCTAGCATAGTTTTTTGTAGCGCCCTCTGTTTCAACCTGGTAGATGTTTCCGATGAAGCCGTTTAGGGTTATGGCTGATGGTCCCTGATGTCAGACAAGAAACGTGATAGATCTTGATTATATTTTCCCCATGATATTGCGGCTACTTGCCGTTTTTCGATCCATTCTATTTAATTTTACCTAGTAAGCATTGAGGGACCGGTTCCAAGATGTCAACCACCTAGTATAAGAACGTGCGTTATTTTCTTATTATTCTACCCTTGATATTGCGGGCTACTTTCTTTTTTCGATGTGTTCCTTTTACTTTTATCTTGTTAATGTTGAGGGGCGCTGCTGGCTGATGGTTTCCGATGCTAGCCTCTTCCCAAAAAAATATAAGATATCTTGATTATCACAGTGTACTTGGATTTTTACAATATCTTCTATTTAGTTTACGTTGTTAACGTTGAGGGATGTCGTTGGCTGATCGGTCCCATGTTAGCCTCCTTGCCTTGTCAACTATAGTGCCATGAGAGGGTAGTCACGACTTAGGATTATTAGTGGAAGTAAACGACGGAATGCTTGGATAGTGTAATTTGGCGGTTTACCCAGGTTGACATCTCCTTGGTGGATGATCTGCGTCATTGCTAGAATTCACTATAAGAGCATAAAGTATATGTTACAATGATGTGTATCTCGTATTGTCTCGTGCCCTAAAAGATGTCTCGGGGCCTAGGATTTGACGATGGAGGTAAGACCGAACCGACTATGAAGTCCTAGTTTACATTGGCAAGTATATTGTGACTATACTACAAGTATTTCTTCTTCGTAAACCTTCTGGAATCCGGCTTAAACCCTTTTTATATCTCGATTTTTAATGGGTCGACAAGAATCCACAACACGGAGTACTGAATTAGGTCGCCGGCTGAACGGGCGTGTATCACGCTGGGTGCGGATGGCCCTTTGCCGAGGAACCGGAAGTGTTTTGACGAGCTAGAAATGACCGAAAGTTCATCTAAAGGCCATTTATTTAGGACAAATAACACCAACGTCTAGCAACACAGAGAAACAGAGGACTACACCACCATGATATAAATGTCCATCGTGTCTGACAAGCATATTCAACGGACAACAGAAAAATGATTAAACTGCACCACCGATAGAGGAACAGGGATTTTATCCTAACAAAAGTGGCTGACTTTGACAAATCGCAGATCAGCAATAGCAAGCTTGAGAAGAGAAGGGAGAAAGACTGGATCGGACCAGAGGGAAGAAATGAAACCCGTGCTTATTCGAGGTTGATGATGATGGGGGCCGGGGAGCAAAAAGAGAAGAAGCTCGACAGTTTTCGAAGTTAAATGCGGGATCTTTAACCAACGTTAAAGTGGATCCAACGCTGCCAACACACTTGGTAGGATATGAAGTAGACAGAGTATGCCCAGATCGCCTCTTCCCTGGCCTCCTAGCTACCAGAAACGCGACGGCGCCTAATTCCCTCACATCTCCACAAGCCCTAGCGTGAGTCCCCTCCCCCTCCATGCCATTTTGGCGGCATGAGGAAGGGGGACCTTGTTCCTCCGTTCTATAGTTAGTGTTAGGGTATGTATTTTTAGACAAAGAAAATATATTAATATCAAAAGATACCAACTACATTTAGCCTCTGCAACAACGCCCTACCCTAATGGCAGTACGGATGCACACAGCTAAAAAAGAGTAAGAAAAACTAAGAATCACTAGTAGGAAAAGCTTCATCAGTGGCGCACGAGAATATGATTCTGTGGCGCACGGGCGCAGAAACTTCGCCACAAAAATAGGGTTTCTGTGGCGCACCGTAGCGTGCGCCACAGAATTAAGGTGTTCTGTGGCGCATACGGTCCAGCTGCGCCACAGAAATAGGTGCGCCACTGAATTCTATTTTGGTGCGCCACAGAACAATGTACAGGTATACTCGATTTTGTGCTCCCTGGTGTATTATACAGGTTTTATACAGGTTTTGTACACAGTATACAGGTATAATATAGACGGATAGACAGATATAATATAGACACATATAACATAGCAACATTATACATCATCATCACAGTACTTAGAGCCCGATCGAGATACATATATAGTGGCAAGTGTCAAATGTTTTGCATACAACTCTTAATTCATACAAAATTCACAATTTCGAGATACAAAGTAGTCTTCATCCGGTTCCTCCTTTGCTCCCTCATCTCTACCCACCAGGCTTGCTTGCATCGGGGTCTTCATCCAGTTCCTACTATGGTGAAAATGGAAGAAAGTGAGACCAACAAGTCCGATGCACAAGAGAAATGGAATAAATGCCTCATACATTGTTGGTAAACACAAATATTAACATTCAGGGATGGCGTAAGTGAGACCAAGTCCGATGCACAAGAGATTGATATTTGTGCTATCTTACCGAAGCTCACTTACGCCACCCCCGAGTGTACGGTGACCAAACATTTTAATCATCGACATTTTGAAAATCTCAAAGCAAATGGAATGACAAAATGGAATAAGTGCCTCATACATTGTTGGTCAACACAAATACTATGGTCAGAAACCATAGTTGCAGTATACATCGCAGTATACTTTGCAGAAGGGCCCCCTTCCCCGGCCGCCGTTCCGTGAACGGGTGCTTGACGACACAACAACGCCGATCTGCCTCTCCGGCGCAGAACCACGGCAGTCCCTCGTCGTCCAGTGAACGAGTCCTTGATGCAAAGACCGTGCCGGCCTGCCCAGCATTATGCCGGGCCGTGTTGCGTCGCTTCAGGCTGTGTGTCCCGCGCCCTGCATTGTTCGCCTTCTTGCCCGGTGAACCAATAGACTGGTCGTTGGAATAAGGAAACCGATGACGGCCGGTCGCAAGATTAAATTACGATCGGCCGTCATCGGCATCCTTATTCCAACGATTAGTCTATTCGTTCACCGGGCAAGAAGGCGAAGAGTGCAGGGCGCGCGAGACACGGCCTGAAGTGCGGCAACAGGGGTCGGCATGATGCTAGGGAGGCTGACACCGTCTTTGCATTAAGGACTCGTTCACGTACTGGACGGCGAGAGAAGAAAAATGGTGATGCGCCGGAGAGGCAGGTCGGCGTTGTTGTCTCGTCAAGGACTCGTTCACGGAACGGCGGCCGGGGAAGTGGGGCCCGTCTACAAAGTATATTGCGGCGTATAGGTGACCAAACATTCTAATCATCGGCACTAAAATGGAAGAAAGAGCCAAGTGGTATCTCAACTAGATATCATATGCCTCATACTTTGTTGGTCGAAAGAAATATTAACATTTCGGGATGGGGTCAGTGAGGCCAGGTAGGATGCACAAGAGATTGATATTTGTGCCATCGCGCCAGGCTCACTGGCCCCACCCCAGAGTGTACAAGTGACCAAACAATTTAATCATCGGCACTAAAATGGAAGAAAGGCCAATGCAATTAAGAAGTAGCTAGTATGAACTAAATGAAATGCCTCATACTTTGTTGGTCAAAAAAATATTAACATCCATGGATGGAGTAAGTGAGGTTAGGTAGGATGCACAAAATATTGATATTTGTGCCATCACACCAGGCTCACTTGCTCCACCCCCGTGTGTACGAGTGATCGACCAACCATCTAATCATCGGCAAGTACAAAAACACCAACAAACCAGCAACCATGGTGACATAAGTCAAGATGCTCAAACACACATAGCATGCATGGAGCGAGATGCTCCAAAGGGATTATTCATCACTTGGTATATAGACCAAGTGATGTCGGCAAAAGAGAGGCCAATGAAGAACCGAGTAAATCCGAGTAAGTGATAGATATGCCTAAACAAGCAACAACACATAGCATATCCCAGCTAACCGGATGAGACAAGTCTTGGTAGCCAACTGAATCACCTAGCACCACCTAGCCTTTTAAAACCATCGAAACAGTCCTTTTTCTTCAAAGGATACCACAATGGCATTCATTTACATGATCCCCTACTCGTGGATATCTCTATTTTCATCAAAGCCAACAAGAAAAAGAAATTTATCATTACTCGAGTTGAGTTCAAAACAAAGCTGAGGTGCCATAAGGGATTATTCATCACTTGGTAGTAACCAAGTGATGCTGGCAAGAGAGAGGCCAAGCTCGAGCTAGTCAATCCGGTAGAGATGGATATGCATAAGTAAGCAAGAACACATAGCCTATCCAACTTAACCAGATAAAACCAACCTTGACAGCCAACTTAATAACCTAGCATCACCTAGTCTTTTAAACCATCAGAAACATCCCATTTTCTTCAAAGGATACCACAGGGGCATTCATTTACATGATTCCCTAATGTGAATATCTCTATTTTCACCAATTATCCAACTATGAGATGCAACCAGTGGCAGTAGCAAGAGCTAATGAGGTCACAACACAGCACGGCACAAGCAATCACACCAGTGAACCACTACTGAGGTACATCAACCATAAATTCATCCAAGCCAACAAGAAATAGAAATTTATCATTACTCAGTTGAGTTCAAAACACAGCTAGGGTACCCAACTCTAGTTGGCTTCCATCCAAGCTTCAATAACACATCAAAGGAATCATTACTGCATAATTAAGGAGTTCATCCAATACATGGTGAGAAGATATAGAGACATAGCAATAGCTTCGGACATTAAGTAAAAGGCATGAGCAATGAGCCAGTAAGTAAATCACTAGCACATGATGATCATTTGACCATTTAGAGCATGGACACACAAGCAATAGCAACAGTATAGTTCACCAGGAATTGTGAGAAGCTGCAAGAGCATGCATCTACCTGCAGCAACAATGACAACAAGCTAGGATAGATAGATAGATTGCATCCAGTAGCACATCAACAACAACAACAGCCAGTAGCACATCAACGAGCAACGGCGGCACAACCGGAGCATGCATCTAGCTGCAGCAACAATGACATCAAGCTAGGATAGATAGATAGATTGCATCCAGATAGCACATCAACGAGCAACGAGCAGCCGGTAGCACAGCAACGAGCAACAACAGCACAACCGAGAGCAGCACACGAGCATTTCGTCGAGCACTTTGTGCTCTCGCGGGAGAGGAAGAGGGAGGGGAGGGGAGGGGAGGGGAGGGGAGAGAGTTCACCAACGACAGGGGTGGAGGAGGAGGAGGACGCGACGGCTCCTCCACCTTGACGCGACGGCGGCCCCTCCTCGCGGCGGCCCCTCCTCGCCGTAGCGGCAGCTTGTGCTGCAGGTGGCGGGGATGGGAGGAGAGTGGCGGCATGCGGCCCTCGCGGAGGAAGGCGGCGGCGACGGCGATGGCGACGACCATGGCGGCGCGCGGCGGTACGAATCGGAGGAGAGGGGAGAGGGGAGAGGGGAGAGGCGCGCGGAGGTGAACATGCGTGGGGGAGGGCACGGCGATGATATAAGTTCCCTTAGTTCTGTGGCGCACCAGAACAAGTGCGCCACAGAATCAACTACTTCTGTGGCGCACCGAAGTACGTGCGCCACAGAAACAGTTATTTCTATGGCGGAGCACGCCATGTGCGCCACAGAAATACCTACACTAATAATTGGTGGTGGCAGGATGTGGGCCCCATATAATTTCTGTGGCGCAAAGTTCAGTAGTGCGCCACAGAATTAAGCTATTTCTGTGGCGCACCTAGCATGGTGCACCACAAAATAACATTCTGTGGCGCATTTTTAGTGGTGCGCCACAGAACTAAGCTCCGCCTATAAGGGTTTTCCTACTAGTGAAATAAAAGTCCCGCTACAGCATTCTAGACCTAGCAACAACAATACAACCACCACCGTGACAACACTTGAAATACAGACTCTCCAAAAGCGATGTCTTCAAGAAGGGAACAGTGCACCAGTGCCATTGTCGCCCGACCAAAGGTCTTAGGTTTCACCCTGAAGATAGTCCCCACTCTCAAAACAATTCCTCCAACAAGAACATTGCCAGGCACAACCAGTTAAGGCCAGACCTTGGGTTTTCACCCTGAGAGATAAGACTCTGAACTTCCCCTGTGTTGCCGCCCCCACATGCATACCACTCCCGCAGAGCCCGGAACGCCAAGCAGATCCCTCAGCATCATGGAGACTCGAACCTCCTTTAGCCAGTCCACCAATCCGGCCTTCATGATATTCCTTCTTCTGACTTCACCATGGGCCAAAAAGTCACCTGATGTCAACACATAATACAGCTTCGCGTCGCTCCCTCCGGAACCAAACGGTCGGAATATAAACATGGGTGCGCGCGACCGAATACCACCCGATCTAGCAAAGTGCAGGCAAAACATGCACTGTTCCATTCGCCAGTGGAACTTTCCAGAACTCATCTCTCCAGCCAGATCAAAGCAAACCGACCTCCGGAAGATCTTCATCCTCGCATGCGAGAAACCCGAGGACCGCCACCAAAAACAAAGCAAGATCAGCAGCCCACATGCCGTCAATCCCTCTTGCCGGATCACCAAGGAAGAGGACAACGACGCGGATCATGCGTACCGCCGACGAACCCTTACCGGGGGCGGAGGCCGCCACCGCTCCACCGAATCCTCCATGGCTACCGACGGAGAGCCTCAGGCCCCGGCCAAGTAGCCGTGCCGCCCGGCTTCCTCACCGGCGCTACATCACCTCTCATGGAACGCCATCGCGGAAACCCTCTTCTCCCCCTCGTCGATTCGACGGAGGGGGTGCCGCCACCACCGCCAGAGCCAGGCCGGGGCCAGGGCCATGGCCGGGGCCGAGGCACGGGGGCCAGGGCCGAGGCCAGCGCCGGGGTCGGGGCCGCGGCCGGCAGTGGCTGAGGGCGACGGGCGGTGGGTGGATGTGGGGCGCGGGGGAAGGAGGAGCCTCCGCCGCCGCCCGGGAGGGGGGCGGGAGAGGGAGGCGGCGGGTTAGGGTATGTATGTTGCGGTGTGTTGTCGGGGTGGTGGGTGCGGCGCACGGGTGAACAAATCTGCCTCAACTCTACTCCACACCTTGGGGCGATCTTCACGGTGTCATCTCAGAGTTGATGGAAACGTGTGCTTGTGGATCCTTCAGATCGGCGGCTTGGTCTTCTCACCTTTCTTCATATCTAGCGAGATCTATTTCTCGGGAGTACGTCATTATCCACAACGGCACTTGGGATCGGGACGAGGTTGATGCTCTGGGGTGAGGATGTTGGTCTGGAGGTGGTGGATTTATCATTATTCCCCGACTTCGTCGATGGGATCGATGCGGTGGATCTTGGTCCATAGGGATATCTCCGGTCGACGTGCCACGTCGACATGTGCCTCGTAGCTTGCAACGGACCAGTTCATCGACTCATAAAGCCTCGTCAATGATGATACTCATTTAAATCTGGCAACGGTGGATACTCCCGTCACTTTCAACGGACGTCTAGACGGTGTTGGAGTCCGGTTGCGACCGATGGCTCCGAAAATTTTAGGAATAGTTCTCTACAAAAAAATTCAGGATATTTTTCTTCTCTTAGTTTTCACGTTTATTTACTCATTTAACTTGATTTCCTATTAATTATAAAAAAAAAAACACTTGACAGGCAATCGGTACCTGCGCTCGCGAAAAGAATAGCATCCCCATACGCGCTGATAGGCCCCAAGGCAGTGCACCCGCTCGGAGCAGCCACAAAACACCATTTTTAGGGAGCTTAGTGCTCCTACATTAGAATATACCTCCGGCAGTACCAGCTACCCATAGCTTGTGGTGGGACATATACACGTAGAGCAAAATATATGAAAGATACAGCTCCGATGCGGGGGCTTGATTATGCCTAGGACTTTCTTTTTTGCTTCGTCGCCGTGGTCATCATCATCGTCGGAGCGCGCTAGGTAGCAGCTTTACCTACAGGACTACGGGATCACCATCACAATGGTGTAGGTCGTGTGTATCTATTGTAGATAGAGTACTGGTTTCATGCTGGCAAGGGATGAAGCTAGCTGTGTAAGACCAGCTCCTTCTTGCACCGGCCCAGCGATCACTGCCTGGAAAAACGACAAAACCAATCGAGGGTTAGTCAGGTTAACAAGCATGATGTAAAGATTGAAACCGAAATTGAGATGCCCAATTAACTGAAACTATATGGTAACGAGTCTCTATGATAACATATATCTGGGTGGCTTCAAAATATAACAAGTTTGACTGTTCCCTGTGAAGGGAAAGACATCGAGGTAGATTCCGACAGACAGAAAGCAAAGGGTGCTTTCCAGTGAAGGACATTAATTTGGAAACATTATATGGAAGGATCTAGGGACAAGGGGGAAAAAATCTGAGATTGGCATTTGTCCTGTACGTCCATATGCGAGAGAACAAAACATCAACCGCATAAGAGGAGCAGCACTACTTTAAGTCCATGGAAAGGACAGCAAGCTTTAAGGGGCTGTGCTGCATGCTTTACATGCAAATCATCGGCAGGGTATGATGTGCTTAAAAACATAGGCTATTAGCCTGATAAAGATTGTGCTGCTTTTGAGGTTAGTTGTCAGATAGACTGTAGGTTATGCGGTATCATGTCGTTCTTCACTGTCTTGAGGAGAAGATTTGACAAAGCCAGTAAAATTACCTTGTAGGCAGATACATGTCCTTAGTCTTGATCCTAAGAGGAGACAGAAATTAACTGTATAAACCTGACAGCAACTTACTAGACGAAATGTCTTTGAAACAATATAACATTTTGTTTATTTAGCAACACAAAGCATGATTGGATTTTAGGTGATCCACGATTATTTTGTTCATCTTTGAACTAAATGACTAAAGAAAACACACTATTTTTGAGGAATAAAATGTCAGAGTTCTTGCAAAAAAATATATATTAAAACGTCAAATAAAAACAAAAAAATAGGTATTTTCGATCTCCCTTTCACAAATCAAGAATTTCCTTCATGACCAGTTATGACTAAGTAATTCAGTAGTACTACCGATTCTCATGAAAGTGTTTAACCAGAATGCATGATACTCTCAAATGGTATCACCAGATTCTGCATGACATCAGCTAGGAGCTCCTGTCTAGCTTAGGACAAACAAGTTTTTAAGGACGATAGAGGAACAAGCTAGATCACGAAAATGAAAGAGCACATGCTCGCTTGCAAAGGCAAATGCTAGCATCTACTATGCGATTCTACTTGGTCAAAAAAAAAATTAACTTGTTCAAAAAAAAAATTAACTTGTTCAAAAAAAAAAAACTATGCGATTCTAACCAGTATGCATTCACATTGATCGATTTTGTGTATAATTAATTAGGCAAGAATCCATGTTATACGACTGGGTGCATTAATAATGAAACTTGATCTCATCAACATGATAAGGATGTTTTCTAAAAACCGAAGTTTCATCTTCTACAGGTAATTATATGGATAACATAATGAATAAATGGACATAAATTGAAGAAACACATTCTCGTGACACTTCTAACTGGAAGGACATAAAGAGAGAGATAAAAAGATATGCCTCACTTGTTAGAAAACTTAATCCATAGGAGCTTGCCAAAAAAAGCTTAGTTTCAGATGACAGAGAAGATGACCATAAGATAGATCATTACAAAGAAAAGTAACTTGAGGAATTAGTCTAGGTCATTATTTCATCAAGAATAGCACACTCTAAATCTCACCCAGTCATGAGTCATGACCGCCACCGGGGTTGATGGTAGAATTTCTAGAGATCAAGCCTGTTTGTCAAGCTCGGAGTTTGTACATAAATACAATTTGGAATACATGGAAAGAAAAGGGCATAGAGAAGTCGTCTCTCACAAGGGAACAGCAAGATAACATATTAGGGGAGGAAAATGCATTACAGGATGGCCATGAAACCAGTAAAAGCTTCCAGCGCAAGTGACTGCACCCAGAATCCAGGCCGAAAGCAACACCGCCATTCGCACACACCAAACGACTAGTATGCAGTAGAGGATGGTCACTATGTAATGATGCATGCATGGATGCAATAGTCCGTAGCTGAGAAAAGATTCAGACTTCTTAACTACCTCTGTTCCTGTCTTCTGCCACCGTTGCTGGAGCCTCCATTGGTGTTGCCGCTTCTAGTGCCGCTGCCGCCGTACTGGCGGAGGTCTCCTTCCTCAATGTGCTTCACGTCTTGTTCCAGCTCCTCATAGTGCCTTTTCACTTCCTCGGCGGACCTGCCGTCGCCAACATCCCGCGCCACCTTCTGCCAGCGGTCTGGCGTGTTCTCGTCGTACCTGGCTAGCACCTTCTCGAACAGCTTGTTCTGCCTCTTTGTCCATGGTGGACTCATGCTCTAGTGGCTTCTCAAGAAATACAATGGTTAGGTGAATTTTAATGGCTACCGGTACTACAACTACTAGTGCTACTAGATCACTGGCTTGGCTTGTGTTTGTATGCAACAAGAGCGAGGGCAGTGATGCGGCTTATATAGTGAGAGCGAGGAGAGGCTAGCTAGTTGGAGAATCATGCTTGGGAATGGTAGGGAGGTGAAATGGATGTGTTGGTGGTACCTGTAGGCAAATGAACGACAAGCTTGCATAGGAGCCACAAAAAGAAAGAGAGGAGTTTTCATTTCGTATTTTCATTACTTTGGTGTGTGCAAAATGAAATGCATGGAAGAATCAGGATCGCCTCAGGTCTGCTGGAGGAGGGAAGGACGCCCCTTTCATCTCTTTTTGTCTCGCATCTTCACTGAAACTATTTGTTCTTTTGTTCATTCGCAGAGCCCTCTAATACTTCAAGGAGGCTAATGACTACTATGATTAGTAATTACCATAGGCTAAATATACCTAAAGCACCAGGTGATTAGCGCACAAGGCAACATGATTCCTTGTGGCACCGTTCAAGCTTTAAGGGGGCACAAATTATTACTATATATTATCACTACTATCAGAGAAACAATATTCCTAAAATATTATTTGTTCAAATGATTCCCAAATGTGTTGGTACCGCTTGGTTGGACTCATAAATCAAACATACCGGACAGTGTAATTGAACAATGCACCGTACGACCTCTCCAACAAGATTTCAAGTCCTTGAACCGAAGCAAAACAAATTACCGGATCCTTATATAGTCCTTACTAAGTGATACGTCTTGGACTTCCATTGAAGAATATTTAGGGCAACAAAAAGTTGGGTGCTGGGAATTTGAACGTACATTGATGTCTTTCTTTCTTAGAAAGCAAACGTACACTTATTGAATGTCTATTGTAGACACTAGGAACAAACGATATGCACCATCAGTTGCAGTTCATTAGCATGAATTATCTGTACTACGATTCCAGATTGTAAAAGCAGGACCATTTTTGCCATAGATTGGCTGAGAATTATTGTACCTTGTGGCTAGAAGCTAAATAAGTACGTAGCATTTTTGTGTTGACATTCACCCTACCCTCTGAAGCATAGATTTTCAAAGATTTCTTTGTCAGTCTGCCAATGATAGAATGTTGGACATGTTTTACAGGTCTTAGGCTGCGTCTGTATGATGTATACCACTCTTTACACGTAGACTTCTAATCTTTTAATGTTGAATCAGACTGCCTCTCGTGACAAAGGATGAAGAAGCACCCAACTCATGAGGAACTAATGGAGATATTAATTTGTAATAAAAGGAACTAGTGGAGATTAACACAAAACCTTGTTGGGCTTTCTCTAGTCAGGACGATAAAGAAAGGAACAGAACATGCGTCCTTTTGGTCAGAAGTAATAGCAGAGTAGGTTCATCTCCCCTTCCATATGTTTATTCATCTGATTTCTCAACCCACGAGGGCTCATGGATTCCAGGTGATGGATAAGTGATGTATAAAATTCATATCCACCCTGAAAATTTGTCTGTTCCTTTTGGGATGGCAGACAAACCGGATGCAGAGCTAACCTAGTTCCATTTGTAGAAACTGTACGATAGACAGATCTAACATGGTACTGTTATGGTGCAAGGCTTATTTGCAATCGTGGATTGTTAATTGGGTCAGACGTGTGCCCATGTGGGACAGCTAGATCTGATCCAAATCTTGAATCTACACGACCAAAAGTGAAGAGACTATAGTTGCACAGGGCAATGCTATATAACTGATAACAATAAAAACAATATCTGCCCTGATCTTAAGAATTTAGTATGCATTTGCAACATATCTTGAATTTCTTATCCATGATCCAGTGGCTTCCCTTCAATTAATTAGTTTTACTAAAAAAAATGATTTCCACTTTAAGTTTTATGAAGTATAATTTAATATGCAGAACATAGCGTATCAATCTACACATATATAGGCTTTCTAAGTTCCAAGGTGGACTCGACTGCTGTTAATGTGGCATTATGAGTATTTTGAAGCGAGTAAACTTGCTATGGTCAGGGTTTTGCTTGCAATTCCAGTGAATTATGACAATATTTCTTACGTAAAACTGTTTACATACTTCTTCCGTTTCATATGGGTGGTTTTTTTCGTAGTTCAGCAACTAACAGTTGCGGACAAAGATTGCTCCTGTAGTTATTCCCTCCTAATTATATTTACTTCCTTTAACTACTTCACGATTTCAATTTCCATGAACGGAAATTGTTGTTTCTTGTGATTCAATTTTTTTTTTCATGTGCTACTTATTTATTTGGAAAATTTAATTATGTCTTCATACTCAAGTAATACACATCATAAATATTGTTCAAACAACGATAAATATATTAAATCATAAAATCATAAAAGATTGTCCTTGTATCTCCATATTTTTGTAGTCTTCTTCCACTTTGATAATATTCAAGGTTGGAATAAGTGTACATATAAAAAATTACACTAGTTTCATATTTAATTTATTTCGGTCGAACATGTTTCTTGCATGTGCACTGTCGTCACACTAGTCGATCTGAAGTTTAAGTCAAAAAATAACTTAAGAATAAATATAGAATGAAGATGAGTGATATTCAAGCAATAGTATACGTGAGAGTACACTACTTATTTCCCACAAAATAATAATCAAAACGACACAACAGGTACCGAGGAGATTCCTCACAAAATAATACTAGCATAGTCCATACTCCATAGGTAAATCTATCCCTCCCAATGTAATGTTATTTCAATTCTTTCATTTCATATACAGAAGTTTTTCACACCTCAATTACGCACACTTGAGAAACTTGAATACCTTATCCATTTCGTAAAAGAAGGCCGATAAATTTTTTTCAAAAGCCAAACCATGTGAAGTTTGACCAGACTTTTAGAAACTATCAACCTCTACCATATTGAATAAATATTATTTGATACATCATTAAATATGTTTTCATAGTATATCTATATAATATTATAATTGTTGATATATTTTTCTATAAACTTGGTCAAACTTACATTGTTTGACTTCACACAAAAAAAATATACGCCATGTTTTCAGAAAAGGAGGTAGTAACATTAATTTCAGTTTGAAACTTGGCAATACCTTTGCAACAGTATTTGTAACCAGTAATCCTGAATTGCCTGCTTTGATGGATAATAATTAGGGGAAAATCTAGTCAGATGCATATATCAAAATCTAGTCAGTTCGACAAAGAAGCTGAATCCAACTGAAGGTATTAGTTTAAAATCCGTATCTAATTAAGAAAGCTTGCAGGCGGGCAATTAGGAACTAGTTGTCCAAATGTGATATATACATCTCCTTCCTTTGAAATTTGGATTCTGAGAGAATGCATTGGTATGACTAAGAATATCTAACATATTTCGCAAGCATAGATGCATAATTAACTAAAGTAGGTGAGTCCAATGTGGCTTTAAAACTGTATAAATAACTAAAGTAGGTGAGTCCAATGTGACTTTAAAGAAACAACCAACAACTTAAATGTTTAAGTTTCATTTCTAAATTTATTTTTATGGTTTTAAATAGCATTGTCGCAAAAAAAGGCAGGTACATGCCAGAATGGAGCTGTAATGTATTGGTGTGTTCCCGGAGCATTCCCCTGAGTTCTTTTAGTGTAATACTAGAATTAGGTTAGCAAGCCTAACTCACTTCTCCTAGCTGTTATATATTACATATTGACAAGTAGGATACATCATGATAAATATTGGAAGCACCTTTTATCATGACTTAGGCCCCAAATATTCTTGTCATATATGGCACTATGAATTTCATTAAACTTTCTCTACATCAAAGATCAAACCAAATATATAGTGTACCGGAAGTGTGTTCAATTCTACTCAGTAACAGAGCTGACACATTGACATAAAGAGATTCACATCAACTGTATATAGTATTGTACACGGAATGTAGAAATTACCTTTGTAAATTCGAAATGCATCAACTAGATCAAACAGAAGAACTTCCTCAATAGTCTGCATCATTCAAAAGGTTGCATACTTTCCTTACAAAGATGCTTCCCTCTTTCAAGTGGCTCCATCTTTAATCATATTCCAAGTACACAAAGATGCATGATAACAACTCCTGTGGTATTCTACATTGAAGGTCCGAGCTTAGCATATTGCCAGTAATTTTATGGAGTTTGGTACATAGCAAGTAACACACGAAAACCATAACAAAGGTAGGCATGATCATGTAAAAAAAAAAAGGAAGGCATGATGGCCATTGATGTTGGCAAGATAAATGGCTCATGCATCTTTTATTTAAATAGATAAACGTGGAATTGTGGAAATACAAACCCCTGTTTGTTGCGACCATAATAGCCTGATGGCTATTCACGTCAACACGCTTCCATAATTATGGCACCCTCTGAAGCTTGCAGTTTCCATGAGACTTATTATAGTTTCCATGAGACTTAACATAAGAAACCTGATTAAATACTACTCCATTGGATCCATAATGAGTGTCAGGAATTTAATACTAATTTAGTACAAAGTTTGTACTCAGTCAACGACACTTTTTTTTTTGGATCAGAAGCAGTACCATCTTTTTCCATGGTCCCAGAGAGAAAAACTCATTAAGGATGCCTTTACAATACATCCTACAGATAACTTAGCACAAATAGAACAAAATTATGTCTAAAAGTCTTGATATATGCTTCTCCACTTTCCAATCACATTCTTGCTTATGTGTCATGCATTCATCCACAAGAAAATATATATGTTCTATAGCTTGACTACTTGTTGCTAACGGGCACCACAGACCTATCGTGCACACGCCATGGTCCCGATGCACACTGTGACAACAAATGGAAGTTTTTATAAGAGAGACTTCCAACAAGGAAGAAGGTTCTGTAGAGACAGAAGTAGATTTTTGCACCTAAAGATACGGTATACACATCAGGAAAAGTTTCATATTCGTGCTCATGCGAATCTCCCACGTGACACACCTCAAGTGGTTCTTATACAGCGGTGCACAGATTTGAGTCGGTGCAAACTCTGCACAAGTTGATCAAATTTTGTATCCAACTTGGACTAGTACCTCATCATTGGGGGATAAAGGTGCAGATTTGATAGTAAAGCTTTCTCAACTGTCTCCAACAAGGGATATCTGTTCAAAAGGTTTAATCTTTTCAGGGAAGAGATCTGGATAAAAACAATCTGGATGTTTCTTACAATCCATCACACAAGGGCACAACCTGGCATTTCTATTGTTTTTTCCATTCAATTTCTTTGTCGTTTCCGCACAAGTTTTATAGTTGACATAGCCATGACAGCATTTAGATGAACGAACTTGCCAAAAAACTTTATATTACAATTTTTTAAATCACTCGTGCTATCTTTTTTATTTTTTCCAAAGCTGAACTTGTATTCCATATCATCCCTGGTGATGTGAATAAGTAAATTCATGATTCCATGGGACAGTCTAGACTTATTTTCACAAATATAATGATTTGGACATGCCTGGTGTCATGACCAAAGAACACTTCCAAGAAAACTTGCCATGCGGACCCACAGAAATGGAAAATTTGTCACTGTCTTACTCTAATACTGGTGGTGTGAGGCAGTGTCTTTTTTTATGGATCCAACGGTGGTGTGACCAAAAGGGATTATTCAAAACTAATTTTGGATAACTGTTCAAATGCAGTATTTAGTAAAAGTTGCTCACTTGGAATCTATATGTCTGAAAGATTGTATGGCTGCAAGAATGTGGTGGTGGACGCCGTTAGTGATGTATAGACCCCTTTACTGTATGTGTATGAGGGGTTCCCTGCATATTGCACCATGTACAACATGGTATCAGCAACATGGTATCACTGAATAAGAAAGTACCTGCTACTCATATGCTTCATCAGCAGCAAGCTTGGCAAACCTGGCTGCGTCCCGAGCAGCCTGATCAGCATCATCAGGAAGGGCATGTGGCACTGGCGGCGGGGTAGGAGGTACAGGAGCTGTGGGATGCGGCGGACAGGAGACCTCGCCGATAAGAACACCCCAAAGGCGAAGACCCCGCATGTGAATGCGCATAAAGGCAGCAAACTCTCCATAGTTGGTACCATCAAAGATCACTGGGCACCGAGGAATACTGATATAGCCAGACGTGGAGGACGCCATCATCCGGGCAAATTTTTTTTTTTGGAATCAGATCTCGATCTGGATCAAAAACTCGGCCGGAGCAGGACCGGCCAGAGTGAGCCGTGCAGGAGGCCGGAGACAGCAGGGGCGTGGCCGTCCAGGGGCGGAGAGGGCCGGCCCAGGGCCAGAGGGAGCCGGGACGGGGTGGGGCCAACCGGATCTGGTCGGATTGGGGCCGAAAACGGCCAGATCGGGCACAACCAGAGGCGCTCCGGGGCGGGTCCGGCGGGGACAGCGCAGCCGGGGGCGGATCCGGCCGGGGACGACGCAGCCAGGGGCGGCAGCGGCCGGGACGGGGGAAGGCCAGCGACGGCCGGAGCTGAGAAGGGCCGGGGCGACCACCGACAAGACCTAGCGATTCGAGCTCGATTTGGAGCTCTAATCTTGACAGAAATTACCAAATTTTTTGGACAACTCGATCCCGACAAGAACGGGAGAAGAAGAGAGAGGAAGTGGAGCAGCAGCGGCCGGAAAGATCATCGGCGGCGCGGATCAAGCACGGAGTTGCAGCGTGCAAAGAGCTAAACCATGAGCTCTGATACCATGTTGTGAATGAGCAACTAATATTCACTGTTGGACAAAGGCCAGTACATGTACATGGTGCAAATATACAGTAAAGGGGTCTATACCACCCTGCAGGGCTGTGGAGGGCTGAAGGTTGATGAGTTCTACACCCAGAGTGCGGCGATCTGGCGCCAGCTTGACTCCCTTCACAGTGTTTGTGGTACTTGCCAGTGTTGCCGGACAGTACGTTCCGATATGGATTTTCAGAGGATCCATGAGTTCCTGTCTCGACTCCGCCCAGAGTTTGAGCCTCGTCGTGTCCAGTTGTTTGCTCGAGGCCGTGTTCCTATCTCAGAGGTGTTGACTGAGCTTCGTGCTGAGGAGACTCATCTGCGTGGTGCTGGACTGCTTGGGACAGCTTCTGTTCTTGCTGCTCGAGTTCCCACTGCACCTGCACTGCCGCCTCTATCCGCACCAGCGCCTGCTGCTTCTGGAGGAGCCCGCCCCTCTCGTGGTGGGGGTCGCCCTCGTCCTCCTCGGTTCTGCACTCACTGTCGGAGGTCTGGTCACCTTGACTCTGACTGCTATCAGAAGTAGTGGGGTGTGCCTCCTCGTGCTCCACCTTCACCACCGTCTTCACTGAGCAGGATATAGCGAGGCTTCAGCGTCTCCTTGCCTCCTCCGGCTCTGCTTCAACGGGTACTGCTGCCTCCGCGGCTGGTTCCTCTACACAGTCAGGTACATCTTCGTCGGTTCTGGATTCTGGAGCTTCTTTTCACATGTCCCCTGATTCTTCCTCTCTTTTTTCTCATCGACCTCTTCCTCTTCCTGTCCGTGTTCTTACTGTCGATGGTACTTCTCTTCCTGTTGCTGGTCATGGCATTCTTTCTACTCCCTCCTTTTCTGTTCCTGATGTGTCTCATTCTCCCCGTCTTACCATGAACTTGTTTGCCGCTGCTCAGCTTACTGATTCTGGTTGTCGGGTCATTCTTGATGTTGATTCTTGTTCTGTTCAGGACACTCACACTCGGGCACTGGTTGGGGCTGGCCCTCGGTGTCGTGACTCCCATGGGACTTTGGGAGCTTGATTGGCTTCATGTTCCTTCTTCTACCACTTCACCGACCGCACCACGTGTGCTTGCTGCTTCCACTCCCGCCTCTTTTCAGCAGTGGCATCATCGACTTGGTCATCTTTGTGGTTCTCGCTTGTCGTCTTTACTTCGTCGAGGTCTTCTGGGGCCTGTCTCAGGAGATGTCTCGCTTCAGGGTTGTCAAGGCTGTAGGCTTGGTAAACATAATCAGTTACCTTACCCTACCAATGAGTTTGTATCTCAGCATCCTTTCGATTTGGTTCATTCCGATGTATGGGGTCCGGCTCCTTTTTCTTCCAAGGGGGCCAACACTACTATGTTATTTTTATCGATGACTTCTCTCGCCACACTTGGATCTATTTTATGACTTCTCGCAGCGAGGTTCTCTCGATATATAAGCGTTTTGCTGCCATGGTCCATACTCAGTTTCCACGCCTATTCGTGTGTTTCGGGCTGACTCCGCTGGTGAGTATATCTTCTAGTTGTTGCGTGGTTTTCTTGATGAGCAGGGCACTCTTGCCCAATTCTCATGTCTTGGTGCCCATGCCCAAAACTGCTTGAGACGGCTCGTGCGATGATGATCGCCGCCTCTCTTCCTCCTCACTTCTGGGCTGAGGCTGTGTCTATTTCCACCTATCTCATCAGCCTTCAGCCCTCCACAGCCCTGCAGGGTGGTATTCCTCTTGAGCGTCTCACTGGCCGCGCTCCTGATTATTCGACCCTTCGTCTTTTTGGTTGCGTTTGCTATGTTCTTCTGGATCCACGCGAACGCACCAAGCTGACTGCTCAATCTGTTGAGTGTGTCTTCCTTGGCTACATTCCTGAGCACAAGGGATATAAGTGCTGGGATCCTATTGGTCGTCGGATGCGCATATCTCGGGATGTCACTTTTGATGAGTCTCGTCCTTTCTACCCACGTCCCTCCTCCTCTTCCTTTTCGGTGGATGATATCTCTTTTCTCATGTTTCCTGACTCACCTCCTCCCGTGCCTCAGGTTCCTGCTCCGCCGACTCTATCCCCACCTTCTACTCCTTCCTCACCTACCAGACCCCCATCTCCTCCCTCACCGCCTTCCCCACCCTCCACACCTTCCTCTCCCATCTCGCCTTCCTCGCCTACGGTGGTCCCTCCCTACCCTTTTCACTACTCCCATCGTTCCCGTGAGGATGATGATGCTCCTCCTGACACACCCTCCACCTCTGGTGTGATGCCCTCTCCGTCTGAGCCGACTCACCATCTTCGTACTCGTCCTGGTCCTCCTCCTGATCACTATTCTCCCACTCACTATGGTCTCTCTGCTGTCCTTGAGCCGACCTCTTATCGGGATGCTCTTGCTCATCCCGAATGGCAGCTAGCGATGGCTGAGGAGATTGCTGCTCTTGAGCGTACTGGCACCTGGGATGTTGTCACTCCTCCTTCATGTGTTCGTCCCATCACCTGCAAGTGGGTCTACAAGATCAAGACTCGCTCCGATGGTTCTCTTGAGCGCTACAAGGCTCGTCTTGTCGATCGCGGCTTTCAGCAGGAGCATGGTCGTGACTATGACGAGACCTTTGCTCCAGTGGCTCACATGACCACTGTTCGTACTCTTCTTGCCGTTGCTTCTATTCGTCACTGGTCTGTCTCTCAACTTGATGTGCATAATGCTTTTCTTAACGTGAGTTACGAGAGGAGGTATACATGCAGCCACCTCCTGGCTACTCTATTCCTGATGGCATGGTCTGTCGTCTCCGACGCTCTCTCTATGGCCTTAAGCAAGCCCCTCGCGCTTGGTTTCAGCGTTTCGCCTCTGTGGTGACCTCTGCTGGCTTTGTCCCTACCGCACATGACCCTGCGCTCTTTGTTCACACCTCTTCTCGTGGTCGGACACTCCTTCTTTATGTCAATGACATGATCATCACAGGTGACGACCCTGAGTATATTGCCTTCGTCAAGGCCCATCTTCGTGATCAATTTCTCATGAATGATCTTGGTCCTCTTCGCTACTTTCTTGGGTTTGAGGCTTCCTCTACCTCCGATGGCTTCTATATCTTCCAGGAGAAGTACATTTAGGACCTTCTCACTCGTGCAGCTCCCGGTGATGAGCGCACGTCGAGACTCCTATGGAGCTCAATGACCGTCTCTGTCCCACTGATGGTGATCCTCTTCCAGACCCGACTCGCTATCGTCACTTGGTTGGGAGCCTTATCTACCTTGCTGTCACCCGTCCTGACATCTCCTACCCGGTCCACATTCTGAGTCAGTTCATGTCTGCTCCCACTAGTGTCCACTAAAGTCATCTCCTTCGTGTCCTCCGCTATCTTCGTGGCACTATCTCCGGTCGTCTTTTCTTTCCTCGCTCCAGCTCCTTACAGCTCCAGACCTACTCAGATGCTACCTGGGCGAGTGATTCATCAGATCGCAAGTCTCTTTCTGCCTACTGTGTTTTTCTTGGTGGTTCTCTCATTGCTTGGAAGACCAAGAAGCAGGTTGCAGTCTCTCGTTCGAGTGTCGAGGCTGAGTTGCGAGCGATGGCTCTCTTGACGGCAGAGGTGACTTGGTTACGCTGGTTACTTGAGGACTTTGGTGTTTCTGCTGATGCCCCGACTCCTCTTTTATCGGACAGTACTGGTGCCATCAGCATTGCGCGCGATCCGGTGAAGCACGAGCTCACCAAACACATTGGTGTTGAAGCCTTCTATGTGCGCAATGCTGTGCAGGATCAGGTTATGGCTCTTCACGCATGGTTCAACCCTATTTGTGACCTAGGCCTCATCCATCTCGTTGGTTAAAATGGCCATCTAGAATAGAATTATATCTGAATCGAACTTCAATTTTATGTGATAGAATAGGAAAAGGTTGAAGAAAGGAGAGAACAATATTCTCTCTATGTTTGAATGGACTGAATTTTCTCATCGAGTGAGATTAATCTGCAACAACACCAATTAGCACACTATGAGACATTACTAAGCTTTTTGGCCGTTGTATAAATCTATGCCCTTAAGCGTGATGACCAGTTCAAAAGGGAGTTGTGTAGGATTATTCCTCTTTGGATAGAATAGGACGATGCTGATTTTACCAATATTCTGATGCTCTCTTTCTCTCTCCCTTTCCTACTCTCCCTATGCCTAATTATAATATGTCAGAATTCATGAATTACAGCATTGTGTGCATGATGCCACTAAACCTACAGAATTATCAAGTCATGATAGAATGGTCGGTGTTGTGCGATGGGTGTCGACCTGCTGAAAAAAGCAAGGTACCTCACAGGACAGGCGAAAGGTTATGAATATGTGGCCTACGAGCAAAAGCATAATGGGTGGATAGGATATGATAAACCCTCTGACAGAAGAACCTCCTATCAATGAAGCCCCTGCTTGCAGAATGTGTTCCAACTTGTAAGGACAGAAATATGACATGTCGATAGATAATAATGCTAAAATTAGTTAATGCCTGAATATGAAACAGCGGCTCAAACACAAAATATTAAACCTTTTGAAAAGACTATTCTCCAACAAGGAATAGTGTTTCTGTTTCACAATTTGTTTTTGGACAAGGTTAAGTTCTTATTGACCTAGTCTATGGGAATATGAAGCTTACCTTCGCGGGCTAACTTATTAATATTGATGCTTAGGATGGCTCTTTATATGGACAACATAACAGTGTGCCATTTCCAGTGGGGTGGATAAAGATGAAGCTGCGGAACATATTTAGTTAATCTGGATGGCTGTAGATAATGTCTTCTGTTTCTCAAACATGATGATTGGATTATTCCATCAGACAGCTACCGACATTTGGGGTGAAACTGAGAAAAGTAAGCAGAATATTGTAGCTGATAAGCTCGCACAACTAGCAAAAAGCGCTCAAACCTTTGTGCTGCTTGGTGTGCCACCTTGTGTTGAGCAATTAATTGGCCATGATTGAAAGAGGCCAGATAGTGACGACTAGATGGGGAGGGACGGCAAGGGGTGAGATTACAGGTTTGGGACAGTTGTAATTCATTCATTCCTGCTTCTGCTTGAATCTGGTGCTTGCAATACGTACACATCCTGATAGAAAGCTGGACTGAAAGAAACTAAGGTATTATCTCTAGGGACCAACTGATTCCCCAAATAACTAATCCCTATCCTTGAGAACTAATCGGAATTATTGGAAAACATGTAACTTTATTCACAGCACAAGGCCTTCTTAATCCTAAGGCAATCTGTTATTTGTTTAGAGTTAAAAGCACATACTAATAATCATGGGCCACCACTGATATGAGAAATGAATGGATCCGGACGAAACGAATAGGAGACTCCCACCACGATTCAAAAGGTTTTTGGAACAAGCAACACTGGTCATAGGCTCATAGCTGGACCATTTTTTTTTTCCTGCGAGGGATCATAGCTGGACACATGACATGAACAAAATTCATACCAAATACACATCAGCGCACAGCTGCTACAAAACCTTCACGGGAAGTATTTCACGTATAGATTTCATATATACTTCCTTCATCCAACAAAAGATATATTAGTAACTTTGTTTAAATTTGGATGTATCTAGACTTGATTTAATGTAGCAGCAAATTTAGGCAACAGTTAGACATCTTTTGTTGGATGGAGGGAGTACAAAGACCTAGGAATGCCGAAAATTTATTATTCGTCAAATCTAACACAAGTCAACTGCATACTTGGCTGTGTAAAGTGTAGCTCCGGGCGTGCGAACTGACCTAATCGCGATGCCGCGGCGACCTCACCCCCTTCCTCCACTTCCCCGCGCATACCAACGAACAATCGGAGAGGCCTCTGTTCCGGACTTGGTCAGGGTCAGGGAGGAAGCAGAAGGGAGCTCTCGAACGGGCGGGTTCCCCCTTCCCGGCGGCAGGCGCGCGTTCGCCGCGGCAAGGTCGGAGGTGGGACACCAGGAACTCTGGCCCAGCCCGGCCCAGTCCCTGCCTTTTTTTCCATATACTAGTGGCCTAGTGGGCATAGTTCTTGCCTTGTAGCGCTGAATCAGCTCCTATTCCCCCGCCCGTGCTGTTCATCTCGTGAAGGGCTTTCTGGATCGCCGGCCCATTAGTCCTTCGCTTGCCTCCTTTTCAATTCGGTCAGATCATTTTTCATATCGTTTTTTTTTTGTTGATACTGAAATTCAAATCTCAACGTGTCTAAAACTGAACAAAAATTAAATTTGAATAAATTAAAAACACAAATTTTAAAAGCTGAATACATTTTGTATATGAACAAAATTCGAATTTGAACAAATTTTGAGTATGAACAAAAATTCAAAACTGACTAAATTTTAAATCTAAACAAATTTCAAATCTAAATAAATTTCGAGTTTGAAAAAAAATGGAAATGGGATTTTTATATTTAATTAATTTTTTCAAATTCATATGACTCTAAACAATTTTTGAATTTGAATTTAAACAATTTTCAAATCAAATAAAAAAAATTCAAATACGAACAAAAATGGTGAAAAAACCGAGAAAACCCGAAACAGCAGAGGAAAAAAAATGATTTTTTTTTGGATGGAATCGCTCCAAACCGCTAGAACTAGTAGAAACCTAAAAACCGTTAAAAACCAGAGGAAAACTATTGCCAGACAGAGAAACCGGGAACTGCACGATGCCAAGCTAAACAGGTGTAGCTCTATAGCCATCCGATATGGCTGTGTGCGAATAATGCACGCATTGAGCGTCAAATAGAAGTTCATCCTATACATCTAGCAAGTTGGTGCCTACAAAGCACCGATACCGCCTGCACGGGTGTGGGCTTGGCCCAAGTACATATTTTCATATTTTTTGATTTCATTTCATTTCATTTTCTTTTCTTTTTTATTTTTCTATTTCTATTTCTATTTTATTATTAGGATTTGAAACATATTACTCCCTTTGATACAGAATAAGTGTCGGGAATTTAGCACTAAGTTCCTGACACTTATTATGGATTGAAGGGGGTACGATTTAAAAATGGTCGAATTTGATAAATGTTTGGATTTTGGAAAATGTTTAAATTTTAAATATGTCCATATTCCAAAAAAAATCGTAGTTTAGAAAATGTTCATATTTAGATTTTGAAAATATATTCATTTTTCAAAAAATGTTTAATTTCAAAAAGTATTTGATACCTTCGATCCGGATTATGGATGCAGTATAATAGCTTTTTCCCTATAAGATCTAGTTTTAATCGGAAAAATATGTTTGGTGTAAGATTACTTTAATTGCCGAGATTTTGGAAGCTTGATTGTCTCTCTCTTACCGAACCTTCCATATTAACTTTTTATTGTTTTGTTGTATATCAATGGATGGAGATAGGGTTGGGCCTAGGATTCACAAGCAGTTGTGCATACATATGGAATAAACATTATAATAAGCACAATATGAGTCATGTACAAATACATATAGATATTGTGTACCGTACATCCTAATATTTTAAAGCTTTCTTCGGCCATTACGACTGTAGACTTTCGATTCACTGCCACACCTCTGCAACCCAGGTTGTTAAGTAGTCATTAAGTATTTAAGTAGACCAAAGCATTACATTTGATGACGTTACTCTGATCCCAAGTGAATCTCAGTTCCTCTATTCTACTAATCCCTTCTGTCATTGGCGTTCGGTCTAGAGGTTGAAGCACCACTCATATCCCATCATTACCTTGATCGATCCTTGAATCTTGGCTTGGATATCTGACAAGACCTTAGATAAACAAGGAAAATATCTTATTCAATCTCAACACTTAGAAGATGCACATAATTGCTGCGAGGCTTCACTCGAGCCCGCAACCCGAGAGAACTACTTACTCATAATGAGATCAAAGGTCATAAACATTGTAAAAATAGATTTAATATAAATATCAAATAGTCTTACAATATCGCCAATTAATCAGATCAAAATTACAGGTAGATGGCTATGTCTATGGACGTGGAGAAATGGATGTGGAGATGTTGATGGCGATGGATCTCTTCCTCAGATGCGATGTGTTGGCGACTATGGCTCTCTCCTTCTTTGCGGCGTTTGGGGGTCAATTTATATAGGGTCCCTTCACGAAAGTTGCTAGGGTTGACTTGGCCGAGGCGGTGGCACCCGATATGGGCGGTGATACGGGCAGGCTCTGCCCGTATGCTTTCTCGTAAAATTCTCTATTGGCCTCCTCCGTGAGGCCTTTGACTTGGGAGTATTGGCAACTTGTGATTCTTCATTAATTATCTCATATTTCGCCCTTAAATTGCATATTCCTGAAAGGAAACAATTAAAGAGAAGATTTTCACATCTCGGTCGTAACTAGTCATTAATGGCAAAGATAGAGGGATATTTCATCAATTTCTTGACAAATATATGACTTAATCATGCAGTATCGATGTTGTTTTATGTAGCTATCAATATTCAAATTTAGAAAAAAAACAAAGTTTGAATAAACATTCATTAAAAATCAAATTTAGAAAAATGTTCATGTTTTAAAATTTTCATATTTAGAAAAATGTTTATTTTTCGAAAATGTTCGATAACTAAAAATTTAAATTTAAAAAAATGCAAAAAAAAAGAAAATCAAAAAAAGGAAAAGGAAAGAAAAAACGAAATGGAAAATGAAAATGAAGAAAAGACAACACTCAGTCGGCCCAACACCAAGCCCGAGGGTGTGCGGCGCATGCCCCTCGAAATCGTTAAAAAAAGACCAACCTTCACGAAGGTAAGCAACTTGCTCTGCACGCGACAAGTGGCGCGCTGTGGTGCCAGAAAATCTCTGGGAAGTGGTCTCCCTGCTCGCCATGTGTCGCAAGGAGAAGCAATGTGGGGATAAGGGAGGAGAGAGAGGTAGAGGGGGACTACGTTGTTTCATTTTTTCCCTTTATTTTCTAGATTCGTTTTTTTTAAGGAAATATTTTGAGAACCGTAAGTCTAAATTTCGAACCGTTTTCACTTTTGAGACCTTCGTGTCGAGATCTTCAAAACTAGATCCCATGTTGATAAATTTCGGCATATTTTTTCGTACTTCTAATACTAGTATAGTTGTAATTGTTGTGTGTACCTAACTGTATTTGTGTTTCAACTGATAAGTACTTCTGTTTTTAGTGTAGTTGATGCAGTTTTTTCCTTTACTCGGTAACTGTACTTACTCGTGTGCGCTACTGTAGTTGTGCTTCTGTACCAGTACTTCCTCGTGTGCGTAACTGTACTTATGTATCTGTAGTTGCTCGTGTGCGTCACTGTACTTATGTATCTGTACTCGCCCCGTGTGCGCGACTGTACTCGCCCGTGTGCGCCACTGTACTCGCTCGTGTGTGTGGTTTGTACTCGTACTCGCTCGTGTGTGTGGATGTACTTGCTCGCGGGACGCTCTTTTTTTGTTTGATACGTGTTGGCTTCTCGTACGTTTTGTGGAAGGACGTTTCCTTTCGCGAAGGTTGATCTCTAGGTAGTGGTACTCCATGCCCCTTGCTGACTAGGTAGGCTTAAAGAGGCTCCTATAGGTAGCATGTTAAAGGTAAATCTTATTTGGTGTTCATAGGTTGTATCATCGTGCGGCCCGCTCTGTATTTGGACAAGCTTTAAACATGATCTTCTTGATATGGTTATTTTGAACTTGCCCTTCTCAAACCTTAATGACGGTCACTATTTAATGTTATTTTCTCATGGGTTGTATGAGTTCTCACTTTGATGCATGCTCTTGGAAAACAAACCTAACCCATAAGCAACACAAACACACATATATAATGAGTTAGTTCACAAAGCTTAATTGATAAAGCTTACCCTACCACAAAAATCACATGATCCAATGTGGTACACTCCTTATGCTTCATGTCTTGATCAACTTGAATCCAATCTTTGAACTTAGTCTTGGTCAACTTGTATCTTCTCATGCTCTGTCAATACTTAAGGTATATCTTTATATTCATGGCATCCACCAACACATGAACTACAAGCAATATATACAGAATATTCCTTCATATAAAACTCAATAAGAATATTAGTCCATATGAATCGTCATTAATTATCAAAACCATTCATAGAGGCAATGTACGTACACTTACACCCGTGCACTTCGATTGGAGGCGTGCATCGCGAAAGAGATGGTAGCGTACGTATGGTGCATTGCAATTGAACAACCATGTGCACTACGACTGAAGGCAGTGCACGGGTAGTGCACTACAATTGAACTCCCCCATGCAATACAACCGAAGGTAGTACAACACGAAAGAGAAGATAGTGCACGGGCGATGTACTTCAATTGAACATGCATGTGCACTGCCATCGAAAGCAATGCAACCCATAACAGAAAGGCAGTGCATGACCGGTGCATCTCTAGTGCACCACTACAAAAAAGATCATCAAAAGTTACCAACATGTGATCTAATTTTGTAGATCTCGATACGATGAGCACGACCGTGAAAACAGATCTTGATTTCAACGCTCGCTTCCAAAGAAAAATTGCTTTTCGTATTTGAGTCTCCAAAAAAGTGAAACAAACCCATGGATGTCCTCCCAACTTACATGTGGCGCATAGGGGGAGAGGGGAAGGAGGTCCTGAAAATCCGGGATGAAACAAATCGAGCCTATTATCAGTACGAGGAGCGATGCGGCGCGTGCTCCTAGGGAGGGCGCCCCCTTTTTGATTGTTTCTATAAAATATTACTAACAGTTCCTTTATTATTTAATTAGAAATATATTTTTATTTTTCTTCTTTGAAGATACATGACGCATGAACAATATTTTGAGGCACATGGCACTCTGGTTCACACATGTGAACTTTTAACTTAATTCATGTCAACAACTATCTTTTATACGTATACATCATATTTCTTATTTCTTACATTTTTTTTACTTCACAATTGTGCATTTATGAGATATACATACCAAAATGACACCCATTTATCAAAAAAGTCTAACAAAATTCACCATCTAGGCAAATGGATGGTGAGAGAAGACGTCCAAATGTACTTCTCGTGTATCATGTATGTGCATTGTTTTCATGTTAGTGTGTACTTATCAGGTTACTATATATGTACTTCATGTGTTACTGCGTATATTTCCTATATTATTTTGTGTCTACTTGTGAAAATTGTGCATGTACATCTCCCTCCCTCCCTCCCTCCCTCTCTCTCTCTCTCGTTTATTTTCTCTGCAATACCAAAATCCATCGCTTAAACTTATGTTTAAGTTTACATACGGATTCATATGTCAAATATGACACACTTAATCATGTATTCTTATTTGTTAATTATGTGGTTTATTGTTCCTATAACTCACAAGGACTGGCGAGCCGGTGTTGCTGCTACTGAACATTTTCTACATAGCTTTATTCCACGAAGGAGTTGGTGTGGCCTCTAACCCGTCACACACACGCACAGGCGCGACCGTTTACATCAAGTTCTTGATTATGCATGTCGCTTTTACTGTTATTTACAAATATCTTCAACAAAGGCCAAAGAGGAGTTCATACTAATTATATTTCTCTCTCTTTCTCTATGACACACACAAAACTGTTTACATCTAGTTTCTTCATATTGTCACTCTGACTGTTCCTTATAAATATCTCTTCAACAAAAGAGAGTACAAGCTAATTATATTTCTCAGTAAATAAAAATAAGTACTTTTCACGTACGCCCATGATTGCGAACATATGTCAATTTGGAGATGGACATGGTCCCCAAAGTAAAAAAAAAAAACTAGCATCATCATTTTGTATGATTGTATCTGCACCCCAAATAAATTCTTTGATTGCATCATAAAGAAAGAAACAATTTTTTACTGTTTTCAAGAGGTATGGGTCTTCCTTTCAAAAAAAAAGAGGTCTGGGTCAATGATAATATCCTGAATGTTGCAAAGGGAAATCATATATGATACATGAGAAAATTCACATGGATTTTAATCTTCCAAAATCCGTAAGAAAACGATTTATGAGTAAAGGGACGTACTCTTAGGCAGGCAAAATGAAAAATCACAGTTTTAATGGCAGGTTTTATTGTGAAAAAGAGAATGAATAGATATCTGTGTGAGACATCTTATGGAGTGATATGACAGCCCGAGGGGAGAAAGTTTGCAGCTGACCCTCGAGGGCCCACGAATCGCCACCAAGAAGACGAAAGCAAGACCTCGGAGTAACTGCGTTCTGGGCCTGTTGTGAAGCGGTGGTAGTCTGTAGAACACGCGGCTGCTAAGGATGGAAGCGATCAGCCTAAGATTAAATTCTGAAAGTAATGCGAAAGCGCAGTAGCCTGTCGTCCAAGCCAACCCTTTTTGATATGTTCATTGTATTCTACAGTTCCAAAACAAAATCACAAGCTCACACGTATCTTTAATTTTTTATAAACCCCCTAATTCGATACGCCTTCCGAAGACCATGTCCCTGTGTAATACCCTGAACGACAGGGTATCGCCGTGGCGTCCACAATCCAGTTGCAGCGCGTTCCATTCCACAATCCAGTTGCAGTGCGTTCCACAGTTTCCCCACTCACTCGCCTGTTGCCCACCGAAGTCCTGTCCAAGAAAAGTGAGAAGACCAACTTGCGAGATGCCGAGAAAGCCCTCCTCCATTCTCCCTCCCTTCTTCGATCGTCAATGGTTTCCAGCGGAGCTGAGCAGCCATTGCTGACAAGTGGTTTTGTTCCGTCAAGTCGATCTCGTACCTTTGTGCCCTCCAATCCTTTCTTCCCGAAACAAGCTGTTAGTTCCTGCGCGCCAGAGGTCCCTGTGGAAAAAAGAGAGGAGAAAGGCCATTCAAGAATCAGCGGAAGTTTCTTGTTTCTCGAGAGGTATCTCGCTTCCTATTTTCTCCCTTTTCCTGATTTTGTTTTTGCGGCGTTTTATGATTTCCCGCTGTTTCATGGGCGTTTTTAGAACTGTAGAGAGTGAAGATTTTTTTTGTTTATTACTCCAGCTGCCACAAGTAAAAAAGAAATCAAATGTTCTTGAGTATAGCAACTAGCATTTCTATCCGTTCCAACAGGTTTTCTTCCCTGTTTTGCTCACGAAACAAGGGGGGTACGTCCTCTTTATATGTAGAGTTGTAGATGAAACAGGTCTGTTGCATGGTAATCCGTAATCTCAATAAACAAATCAATCGAAATAATATGGTTTATACAACAATTTGAAATTATGTTGAATTCAGGAAGTTCCAAGAAAAACAGTTCAGCCCACTACAACACATGATAATCACACTATTGGTTTTCCTTCGAGCATACACATTATATATACTGTCTTGTAGTTGATGATGAACAACTTCATCATTCAAAGATAGAATAAAAGTGAGGATCATCTAGTGGTCCTCATCATCCATAAATCCATAGAAGATGTACTCATTGTTGCTATCTATAGTCTATAAATCTAATGATTAATTCAATAATCAAACAATGAAACAATTCACTGAATTTCGTAGGAAAATTTCAGATAAATATTTACCTATTCAGTCAAATGGCCAAACACCCTGCGTGCGAGACCAAGGTGGACACATGCGCTAGTGACGAGTTGCGGCCAGCGAGAAGAATGGGCAGCGGGTAGCGAGAAGGACGAGTGGCAGACGGCAAGAAGGGAAAGATCAATTCGGTCCTCGCGGTGATGGTGGTGCGGTATGAAACGGCCCAAACCATCCCATGTAGTCGACAAAAAGGCATCGAACAACAACAATAGTGCTGACAATTGGCCAGCGGCTGCACCGGAGACAGGTAAGGGTGAATGCGGCAGCGAAATGAGCAGCGGTGGGAATTCAGCATGGAGAGAGAGAAGTCTAGGCACCGGAGAGAGAAGTGTCAGAGAACGAATGGCTAGGTCGTTGGCAAGTGGTGCCCGCTTGTATGAGTCCTAATTGGCGCACGGACATGTCCTTGTTGAAGTGTATAAGTAGATTGCCTAGCTCTTTCCATCAGTTCGGACTTTTGGTTCAAGTGGCTAGTGCATGAAGCTTAACATGGTATCAGAGCCCCAGGTCTCGAGTTCAAATCCTACCTTTCCCAATTTATTCTAAAAAATTATTTCCTCTCCCCGTAGCCTCCTGCCGTGTGGTTTCGGCCTTCCGCTGCCTCTTTGCCTCTCTACACGTGTTGACTTGTCTTCTCGTCTCCCCGTCACACGTGAGAGGGGGTGTTGAAGTGGATAAGTAGATTGCCTAGCCCTTTCCATCAGTTCGGACTTTTGGTTCAAGTGGCTAGTGCATGAAGCATAACAGTGAATTTACTTTTCATTTAATTAAAGATTACATTTTTACTAGATATGTCCATTTTCTTGCTACACCTTGCCCTAGAGACATATTTTCTTTGGCATGTGTGGTTGTTAGTCTCTTATTTATGAGCCCAAGAACCTTGAGAGGAGTTCTTCTACACCCAAGTTTTAGTTTCTAGTCATTTGTTTAGTCATCAAATGCTCCTTTTGATACTCAATTTGCATTCTCTACTGCAGTTTCACTCATTGCCCACAACATTACTTGTACCGTCTATTGTGTTTTCTTGCTAAACCCATCCCGGTGAAATAATTAAGTATAGAGGAGTTCTTTTACATTTTTGTTAAGAATTCATCAATAAGCTTTCTTCAGATGTAATTTAGTGCATTTTTTTGCTGATAGACTGATACCACTACTTTGTGTGTTGACTCGCAGGTTGATTCTTCTGCGATCAATTAGTGTTTTTATATGGAGAGTAATAATGATATTGGTACACCTAGTTGTAACTCTAATCTTAAGGTATGTATATTGGTTGCTAGCATATCCTCTTTTTACTACCCCATCTGATTCATAACAAGTATTGTGATTTTAGTTCAAATTTGATCTAAAACAACGATATTTATTATGGATCGGAGGGAGTACTACTTATGGTGACATGCAAGTGTTCATGGTTTCTTTTGAGTCGAAGCTCACATAATCATGTCCAAACATTTTTTTATTTCTGGGAAATTATTCTACCATTTTTTATTTCATTTGGGAAGATCTGCAGGAAATAAATAGTCATTAGTTCTTTTTAGGCACTTTTGCAATACTTCCCATCTTAAGCAGATTTTTTTTTTGCGGGGATCTTAAGCAGAATATATGGTGTACAGTTAATATTATAAGTGGACAGAAATACATTACCATTGATACTAAATATTGTGTCTTAACAATAGTTTGAATGACAATAGTCTGAAATGATTAAGCCGAAATATGGCAGTAAATAGTGGAGTTTCTTTCGTCAAGCAGAATATACATTTTATCTTTTGGAAAAATAGACTCTTTTGGTGATTACATCTCTCCAGTATTATCCCTTTGTACCTGTTGAGTATAGCTACAACTTAAAACTGCAATATCTCTAAGAATTTGCCCATAGTTTTAAACTATTATTTTCATATGCATGGTATTATTTATTTGTTATATCATTGTCACGAGAATCTTTTTTGCCGGGATTGAGGTTTTTTCCAGATATTGATTATTTTTCTCCCACCTTATACTCTTTTTTTTTTCATTGCAACTATTTTTCTGTGGCTGTGTTTTTGTAGGTTCACAGCTCAATGTGCAGTCAGTTGACAATGATGTTGGATAAAGTTACTTCTATTCTTCCATCAATAGAAGCTGCTCAACCAGGATGGAGAGCGGGCATAGAGGAACTATGCAACCTATACAGCACAGTTGACAAAGGGAAACTTATTATCCAGAACTGCATTGAGTGTAGTAGTTTGTATTTGGTATGTTACATTTTTTGATGAAAATTCATGCCAAAAAAATTATAATATTATTTCTATTTTATTTATTGGACCTTTTGCTTGGTAAAAATGGTTTCCTTGTTTTATTCATTTATTTGAAGGAGTTTCCTTGGTTTCTTAAGTATTGCTTTTTGATATTGAGTACGCATATCTCAGGCTATTACAGGAGAAGCAACGGCAATGCGATGTGAAAGGATTAAAAACTCTGTGAGAAGGAGCTTGTTCCTGATTCAAAATATGATCCCATCCCTCTTGGCTAATCAGGCTAGTATACTTAATTTCATATGTCGCTTCATTGCAGGCAAACTTTTTCTACATGATCATTACTAGCTACATATTTTAATTTCTATTAATGAAAGAGAGTAATTCTCTGGGATTCATTTGTGTTGGATTAATAATAAAATTGTAATAGTGTAATGATGGTAAATTTTCATTTACAAATTACAAGCATGGTCTACAGAACTTTCAGTAACAACTAATTGCATTTATTACTAAGACAATATGAAGAGTATGGTGTTTTGGCACATGGCCGGGAGCGTATACTCCCTCTATTTGGAATGCATGTTACACATATTTTCAAAATTTTAAAAAGTTGAAACGAAAAACTTGCACATACAACTTCACGTGCTACGCGCTCACAAAGTCGTTTCATGAAAAATCGACTTATCGTGCGGCGTGTGTAAAAAGACAAAAGTCAATGCTAAAAATAAGGCTTTTCAGAAGATAATTTTTCTCTTTTTTACATAGACCACACAAAATACTGGTTCCTCACAATACTTGACAAATGTTTATATATTGTGGAGATGTACATGTAGAAATTTTTGTCAAAAATTTTCGACATTTCGAAATATATGTTTTTGGTATAGGAAGCATATGCACCGGGAGCCGAATTGAATTTCCAGACAATATCGATCTTGCAGATTTCAAATAGTATATTTACACCTGACTACTTATAACAGGTAGTTGATATCCACGATGATCTCCAAGATATGAAATTCAATGTTGATCCAGCAGAAGAGGAAGCTGGCAAAGAGATATTGAGGATGTTTCGTCAGTCGGATGCAACACTGGAACTTGAACGGCAAACATTCCTTCTAGCATGTTCAAAGTTAAATCTGACAACACCAAAAGATATCTTAGTTGAAAGACGCGCAATAAAGAAATTACTGAATAAGATCAATGGCAATGATCCCAAGAAGGAAGGAATCCTCAATTTCTTCATGTATCTAGTCAGGACGTACGGAAAGGAAATCAAGCCTGAGATAGTTGCAAACAATGAAATGGTGAATACTGCAAGTCGAATGATATGCACAAATTCAATTGCTAGTGACAACAGTACCCTTCACAAATGCATTCCAGACACGAACTCTAATACTGGGCGATATGAAGATCAGAATAAATTTCCAGGGCTTGATACACCACCTACAGAACTCTGCTGCCCAATATCTATGAAGCTGATGTGTGATCCAGTGATAATAGCCTCTGGGCAAACCTACGAAAGAGAAAATATAGAGAGATGGTTCAGTATGGGATATGATACGTGTCCTAGGACACAAGTGAAGTTACAAAACTTTATGATAACTCCAAATACTTGCATGCAGGCTGTAATCTACAACTGGTGCAAAGATCACAAGCTTGAATGCACTTATTTGCCTGAGCTGTTTCATGATTACTCCCTACCAAGTTTGCATGATATATCGGTGCCTCTAATAGCTGACAGAAACAGAGACTACATGTTTGAGCATAGCAATTCATCATTTTCATTATATGGTGCTAGTTACTTATCATCCCCAGTGAGGGAAACAGATGTGTCAAAGGCTAGTTTTACCCACTCTCTATCCAGTTTGCAGGATATCTCAGTGCCGCTAATTGTTGAAAGAAACACAGATTACATGGACGATCATAAAAGTTCATCGTTTGCACCATCTGGTTCTAGTTACATATCATCCCCTCCAAGGGCGACGGGTGTGTCCAAGACTAGTTTTGCTCAGCTATATTCGAATGCCAATTGCCAGTTGTATTTGTCCTTCTGCAACTTTGATGAGGAAATGTTTCTAAATTTCTTTCATGAGCTCTCTGTGCTTCCCGTGGAACTGCAAAGGAAGGCTATAGAGGACTTGAAAAATATTCTGAATGGTGAAAATCAGATTTGGCAATATATGCTCTCGAATGGATTTATAGAAGCATTCCTTCAATTTATTAATAACGACAATGTCGGATACACATTGCAAGCTCAGAAAACTGGAATTCAGTTTTTTCTTACGTTTCTTTGCAGCAGCAGGTATGCATATTTATATCACCTCCCAGTCTCTCTCTTGTTTATTTTGTTCAACTAGTTTCATGCATGTTCCAGAAGCAAGGAGTTTTCTCCTACTCCTTCCATCCATAAATAGATGTCTAAGATTTGTCTAAATCTAGATGTATCTAGACACTAAATAGCATCTAGATACATCCAGGTTTAAACAATCTCACTCAGACATCTATTTATAGATATAGGTAGTATAAGTTTAAGAAAGAGTAAGGTTAATGTAATACCTATAATTTTAGTTTGTTTTTATCATAAAAGGGCTTTGGCCTGGTTTCAAATGTAATAACTAAAACAAACTGCTCACGCTATATATAACAGCTGTGCTGGGGAACCCAGCTAACATTTTATTTTTGTCTATGATTCAGTGAGTATTTGTAATGTTTGGTTTTCCTTTTCATCCAGGACCAGAATTATATCTACTCACTGGAGTACTAGTGAATCAGCACTGCAGTTGATTGTATCGCTCCTCGATTCCGAGTTGAAGCTGGAAGCTTTGCTGATACTTCACGAACTGCTGCATCAGCCAAGTTGCCGGGGATCCCCTCTCATGGCCTCTGTTGTGGCTCCTCCAGTTATTGGAGCTTTGGATACCGGAGACACCGAGTGCCTAGAGCTCGCTCTTCAGATAATCTGCGAGCTCTCATCCAGCAGTGATATAAAATCTCTACTTATTTCTTCAGACATAATCACAAAGCTGTCGACAATGCTCGGAGAAGTGAGCTTGACAGAGCACTGCCTGAAGATCTTACGGAACCTATGCGATGCGAAACAAGCCGCTGATCTTATCATCCAATCAGACGATTGTCTCGGCTTCATTTCAGATCATCTTGACACGGGAAGCCTCGAGGAACAGGAGCATGCGTCGGTTATCCTTCATACAGTGTTATGTTCCCGCGGCACCGAGGGTGGTGTTCTTGTCACGAGGGAAGGTGTCATCCCTGCACTTTTTGATCTTTCGGTGAATGGGACTGAGGTGGCAAGAGCTTCTTCAACCAGGTTGCTCGGACTCCTGACAGAATCAGGGGTAGGTCCTGCTGCTGATGGTGTAATAGAAAGCTCGCCCAATGGCTCGATTTGCAAACAACCGATATCCAAGTCAGCTCGGTACATCCCAAGAAAGCTCAACATTTTCTCTAGACCTCGATCACCATTCGCTACCTCTCGTCTGAAAACTTCGTAAATTATGTAACACTGATAACTGATAGCTGATCGAAACTTTCACCTCGCTATACTAATATAGCAACTCTAGTAGACTACTAGTAGTGCCAAGATGAAATGCGGGATGGGATTATATTTTTTACCCACATGTATTTCACTAGAGTTTGTAGTGACATTTACTTTTAGTTTTATTCACACTCAGTTGCTCCCAAAATGTTGTATGTCATATACACAAATACACAATATGCTAAACAATACAAGAAGACATTTTTCGATAAAGGGAATATATTAATATTAAAAGTTATCAATTACACTCAGCCTCTGCAACAACGCAACACCCTAATAGGAGTATGGATGCAGACAACCAAAAATTGAAAAAAAAAACTAAGAAACAAAAGTCCGGCTATAGCATCCCAGGGCTAGCAACAGCAATACAACCACCACCAAGACGACACCTGAAATATAGACTCTCCAAAAGCAACGCCCCCAAGAAGGTAACGGTGCACCAGCGCCATCGTCGCCCGACCAAAGATTTAAGGTTTTCACCCTGAAGATAGTCCTCGCTCTCAAAACAATGCCTCCAACAAGGTCACTGCTACGCACAACCAGTTAAGGCCAGACCTTGGGTTTTCACCCTGAAAGGTAGGACTCTTAACTTCGCCTGTGTTGCCGCCCCCACTTTCATACCACAGCTGTGCAGCCCGGAACACCAAGCAAGTCCCTCAACAACGCGGAGACTTGAACTTCCCTTAGCTAGTCCTCCAATCCGGCCTTCATGATATTCCCTTCTACTGATTTCATCATGGACCAAAATGTCACTTGATGTCAACACAAGATAGAGCTTCGCGCCACTCCCTTCAGAACCAAACGGTCGGAATAAAAGCATGGGTGTGCGCGACCGAATACCACCCGATCCAGCAAACTACAGGCAAAAGATGCACTGTTCCATTCGACGGCGGAGCTTTCCGGAACTCGTCACTCCGGCCAGATTTAGACGGACAAACCTCAGTCAGGTTTTCATTTTCGCAAAAGAGAGACCCTAGGAGCACCACCATTATTCAGGTCAGGCCCCGACGCCGACGACCATCCCAGACCAGCCATGGCAAAGCGGTGACACCAAGCGAAGCTTGTAGCCGACCGGCCCTCCACCAGCGACATCCAGGATGCTCATGCCTTCCTCAACCATCGCTGGCTTCCACGCCTCCCCACATGGCCGCCGGAACACTGTGACAGATCGAAAGACCCACCACCACCATCCGCAGGCCGACCATCTCCAGGGAAGAAGAGGGCCGCCTCCACCATCCAACCTAGGGATGCTGCCCCGGGCGACCTCGTGCCGCGGGAGAAGCCCAGGATCACCTCCTCGCACCGGCGGGAGGCGGGGAGATGCAGCATGATGGTGCTCCGGTGATGGCGCCAGACAATCTTGCTGAGCGTTGTTGTGGAAGCGTTGGGAAACCCCAAGAGGAAGGTGTGATGAGCAGAGCAGCAAGTTTTCCCTCATTACGAAACCAAGGTTTAATTGACCAGTAGAAGAAAGGAGTGACTTCTGAAGGTGTTGCTAGCTGACTAGTGGCAGGGCGCACTACCGGCGTCAGCAACAACGTGGAACCTGCACACAACACAACCAAAGTACTTTGCCCCAACTTGCAGTGAGGTTGTCAATCTCACCGGTTTGCTGAACACAAAGGATTAGACGTATCGAGTGGAAAGAGATGTTTGCAGAAAGTAAACAGAACAGGATTGCAGTAGATGAATTTATCATTGTAAAGGAAACGGGCCGGGATCCACAGTTTACTAGATGTGTCTCTTCATAAAGATATATATCATGTTGGGTGAATAAATTACGGTTGGGCAATTGACGAAATATCGACCATACAAGAAAACATGATTACTATGAGATTTGATTGGGCATTACAACATAATACATAGGCCGTAATCCAACTGCGTCTATGACTAATAATCCACCTTCCGGTTATCGTCCGAACCACTTTCAGTATTAAGTTGCAAGCAATAGATTATCACATTAAGCAATGTGTGTAAAGTAAACAATAGAATTACCATCGGATAAAACATTGTTGTTTTCTCCCTAGTAGCAACATCACATCTACAATCTTAGAAATTCCTGTCACTCTCCCATATTACTAGAGGCATGAACCTACTATCGAGCATAAATACCCTCTCTTGGAGTCACAATCATCTACTTGGCTAGAGTATCTACTAGCAACAGAGAGCATGCAAGATCGCAAATAACATATGACATGAATATATAATCGACCTCAACATAATATACAATATTCATCGGATCGCAGCAAACACAACATGTAGGATTACATAAATATGATCTTGATCATGTAGGGCAGCTCACAAGATCTGTACATGAAGCACAAATTGGAGAATACAACCATCTAGCTACTGCTATGGACCCATAGTCCAGGGATGAACTACTCACACATCTCTTCGGAGGCGGTCATGGTGATGTAGATGCCTCCGGCGATGATTTCCCCCTCCGGCAGGGTGCCGGGAAGAGCTTCAGAACCCCCCGAGATGGATTCTGCGATGGTGGCCGCAACGGAACTTTTCGTGGATGGAGGCTCGAGTATCTAGGGTTTTACCGAGAATATGTATAAATAGGCGGAGGATTTTGGTCGATGGGGTGCCTGGGGGCCCACACCACCCCTAGGCGCGGGCCACACCCAGGCCGCGCCATGGGGTGGTCTGGCCGCCCTGTGGCGCCTCTTCGACCCCCCTCTGGACTTCGTCTTCGTTTCGGTAAAATATTGACTTCGGCTTTTGTTTCGTCCAATTCCGAGAATATTTCATGTACAACTTTTCTGAAATACAAAAATAGCAGAAAACAGGGAACTGGTACTGTGGCATCTCGTTAATAGGTTAGTGCCGGAAATCATGTAAAAGTACAACGAAGTGTAAGCAAAATATATATGAATTGGTGTAAAACAAGCATGGAACATCAAAATTATAGATACGTTTGAGACGTATCAAGCATCCCCAAGCTTAACTCCTACTCATCCTGTTGTGGGTATACTTTATGGGTATATCAACGGCATGGCCTAGATCCGGCAAGCCCGGGTGGCCCACAGATGGTGATGTGGCATGTGGCCCATCGGGCGGCCCAGTTCCTGTAGATCCTGAAGGATGAAGTCCAGCCCAGGAACAGGAAGCCGGATCCCAACCGACCTACGAAGGAGGCCGGATCCGTGAAGGCCCATGAAGTATCCGGATCCAGCACGATCCTGATGGAAGGCGGATCCTTGACGTACACGGCAAAATATTGTACCGTAGTTAGGCAACTTGTATTCCGGCTAGGACTCTCCATGTAAACCCTAGATCCGTGCGCCTTTATAAGCCGGATCCCGGGAGCCCTAGAGGCACAACCACAACTCATTGTAACAACGCGAAAGCGCCCGATAATTCCGCACAAGCAGCAAGAGGGCCCCGTCATCGTGCAGGTGTTCCGAAGCTGGGTAAATCGCGTACCACCGTCCCGTGTGCACTCCGTCCTATGGCCCCTACTTCTTCTCACCCTCGTGAGGATCCCTCCTCCGAGGCACCGTCGATTAGGCAACGACAATTGGCGCCCACCATGGGGCCAGCGGCGTCTGGAGGCCGGAACCGGGAGGGTTCCGCCATGGGAAGCTACGACGACACCATCGCTGTGGGGCGCGTCCTTTACGACGGAAACCTTCCGATCGTCCCTCCAGACGAGTGCTGGATTCCGGCTAAGACTAACCCCGTCAAGCTCTCCATCGTCCGAGTTGGCGGCATACACATCTTCATCGGCGAAACCGTCGATTCCGACGGAAACGCACTGATAAGTAACGCTGACGCGACCGCCGCTGAGCAGACGCAAGCCGCGAAGATCCGATCCGAGATGCAGGGAACTTCCTAAGGAAGATTCCGCCTTAGATCCGGGAAAATCAAATCCCACCCAATCCGCCCCCGAGCAGGAAATAAAGGTGGAAAACCAATGCGATCCGCCCGGGTCTCCCGTGTGTTAGAGAAGCAAAGGTGTCACTTCGTGCACTTCTTAGCCCATACCGCAGAGCCGCCCTCGTGAAGTTGGAGCAGGTCCCATGCAGGTTGAGGAACCGGAAAATAACGCTGCTCCGGATCAGCCAGGAGGCCGTCGGAGAAAGCAGCGCTCCGGGTGAAGAATCGATCCCGGGCAACCTAAGCCCAATTTCCGGGGATACCCCTCCATGGATACTGATGAGTTCGATCGCAAGGTGAAGGAATTTGGATACGGTGATCAGCCTGAAGTTGAATCCGCCCAGCCTAAACAGGTTCTCGCAACCTTGGCGGCACTGGAGCAACGAGAATCAGAGGATGAAAACACCCACTCCGACCCACAGCCATCCCGTGCAGGATCTCCGCTCTCGCGGGAACGTCCGCATAAGGAAGTCATGTCCCCAGAAGAACTGGTTGAACATGCAGGCATGGATGCAATCGTACACTCGGATATCCTCAACAACCCATAACTGCTGAAGACGCAGCAGATGCGGAAGCTCTAGAAGCAAAAAGACAGGAGATGCTGGTAACAGCCAAAAAATTCGCCACCACCGCAGCAGCAATGCTAGATGAGAGGAAAGAGGCCGCGAACTTCGTGGACAATTTTCTCAAGCGAGAACGTGAGGTGGACGAGACATTGGTAAAAGTCAAGCAACTCCGGCAACATTGGGAGGACAAGATCACCGAGGCTCAACAGGAAGCTGATAGGATCAGGCGAGAAGCTGTAGTTCCTCGCAGGATCACCTTCGCAACCCCTACCGAGCAACAGCCACTCGCAACTCCAAAGGATAACATGAAGAAGGCTGCGGAGATCTTAAAGAAAAAGGACGAGGAGATTGACATCGACTACGTCCGTACGCTCGTTGCTTCAGCAATGAAGCAGCAGAGCAAGGCAGATACTTCGCGCAAGTTGGAATCCAACCCGGATCATTGCATCTCTACCGCGCAGAAGGACGCCTACGACAATCGCCATCACGATGACGAATCGCGAACCGGATCCTCGGAACGCAGAAGGAAAACCAGAGAGCACCCAAATCCAATCCCTGTACCATCAAAGACGCCTCCGTCAGATCCGAGAAAGGGAAAGGATGCAATGTACACTGGAAGGGACAAGTACCGTAACCCCTCACCTCCGCCCAAGGGGTATCCGCGTCCTCCACTCCCTCGCCGCCGTAGTCCAGCCGGAAACATCAGACCCCATGGGCCTGGTGGAATCAATATCCGCGACAACATCCCTCCTCCGAGGAATGAGAACAGAGAGCGTATGCCAGAACCTCGCCGAAGCTGGAACAATGATCGAGAGCCCGAGCCCAGGAGGAGTCGGAATGAGGAACGTGAGCCGGAGCCGCGCCGAAGCCGGAACGACGAAGGCAGCCAGCACCATGTTGAAGGCAGCCACCGAAGCCGGAGTCAGCATCGCGAAGGACGAGGAGAGTCAGATGGTGGAAGCAGGAGGTCACATCGGCCCCCTCGTAGATCTCCTTCCGCACCACCCAGCGGTGGAGGCGGAGCTGGAGGCGGAGGCGGTGGCCGGAGATCTCGCTCAAAATCCCCTCGCAACGGCTCGCGTGACGCGCGGGAACGTCTCAATGAATACAAAACTGACTACATCGGCCCAAAGTGCTTTGGCAGGATGATTCGAGAGGAACCAAAGCCAAGGATGAACCTCAAGCTACCCGGAAACCTTAAGAATTATGATGGCATGGAAAGGCCGGATACCTGGATTGAGGATTACTATAATGCAGTAACCTTTGCCGGAGGAAACCCTAATATTGCTTGCCGCATGCTTCAGCTGTACCTTGTGGGTCTAGCCCGGATCTGGCTCAGCGACCTCGAGAAGAATTCCATCTTTTGCTGGTTTGACCTGAAGACCGCCTTCGAAAAGCACTTCAGGGGCACCTACAAGAGACCTGCCACGACAAGCGACCTACATGCATGTATCCAGAAGAAGGGGGAAACATCAAGGAACTTCCTCACAAGATGGTTAGCAACAAGGAATGAGTGCAAAAATGTCGATAATCGCACAGCAATGCACGCCTTCATAGGTGGATTGCAGAGAGGAGGATTGCTGCGGCACAAGCTCACTTGCTTGGTCAACGCAAATAAACTGACTTTGGATGACATGATCACCATTGCCAGCGATCACACTGCCGCCGATGACGACGCGGGCGGAGATCTCGCAGCTACAGCAATTCCCCTGCATTAGCAAAAGAAGAACCGTGATAACGGTAACACCAGCGGCACTAAGCGGAAGAATCCACCTGATGACCAGAAGAGTGGCGGATCCGAGATGGTCGCCATGGCTTTCCAACGCGGAGGTCAAGGAGGTGGAAGAGGCCGCGGCCGCGGAGGCGGAGCCGGTAGGGGCCAGCAGCGTGGTGACGAGTTCACCGCTGCCGGAACCCGCGCCCCCCAAACATACGAGGAGTACAGAGACATGCCCTGCCTGGCCCACCTGGATCCGGCTACGGGGAAGTCCACTCACACTAACCGCAACTGCAAGTGGGTCAACGATCTCAAAAACGACCCGGAAGCAGGATACAAGCGAGCCCGGAAGCACCGCCCACACGGCAAAGGAGGCAAGGGCAAGAACAAGGACAAAGAGGAGGACAGTTCCGAGGCAATGGAGGAGGACGATGCTTCGCCGGACCTCAAAGAGGGATCCGCAGCTAAACCCAACCCCTTCGTCAAAAAGAGCGTGGGTGCGTACCACACCTTCCTCGGAACCCCGACAGTCCGCGCCAGCAAGTCAGCTTTCTGGATCCTGAACGCCACAGTTCCGGCTGTGCCGCATTATGTCAGGTGGTCGGAAATTCCGTGCACGTTTGATAGGCAGGATCATCCTACCATCGTGCCAAAAGAGTGCTACGCCTTGGTTCTAAGTCCCCGCATCGACGGCTATGACTTCTCCAAGTGCCTCATGGATGGCGGAGCCAGCTTGAACATCATGTACCTGGAGACTCTGGAGCGGATGAACCTCACCAAGGAACAACTCAAGCATAGCACCACTGAATTTCATGGTGTGGTTCCGGGTAAAAAGGCGAATTCCCTCGACAGCATCAGACTTCCCGTGGCCTTCGGCGACATTAATAATTTCCGCGAAGAGATGATCACGTTTGAGGTCGTGCCTTTTAAGAGCTCCTACCATGTCATTTTCGGCAGGCCCACCTACCACAAGTTTCACGCAAGAGCGTGCTACATATACAACAAGCTCAAGATTCCGGGTCCCAATGGTATGATTACCGTATCCGGAGACTACAAGAAGGCTCACAAGTGCGAGTTAGGCGAAGCCGCCTTCGCAGAGTCTGTGATATCTGGAGAGGAGCTGCAGGGCTACAGAGCCGCGGTGGATCCAACAGAGATGCAAACCACTAAGAAGCAGATCTCCGAACAGAAAACCTCGTTCAAGGCCGCGATAGAGACCAAAAAGATCGACTTCAAGAAAGGCGATGCCACTAAGCAGGTCTCGGTCGGAGCCAACATGGACCCCAAATAGGAAGACGCGCTCGTCGAGTACCTAGGGAACTCGCCGAGCACTACCTCAACATAAATCCGGGGGCTAAACCGGTGAAGCAAGCTATGCGACGCTTTGGAGATAAGAAGCGCCGCGCCATAGGAATAGAATTAGCAAAGTTACTAGAGGCAGGTTTTGTAGTAGAAGTTATCCATACTGATTGGGTCGCAAATCCCATCCTTGTACCCAAAAAGAATTCTGAAATACTAAGAATGTGCATCGATTACTCCGGCTTGAATAAGCATTGTCCGAAGGATCCGTTTCCCTTGCCGCGCATTGACCAAGTCATTGATTCGACGGCAGGGGCGGAACTTCTGTGTTTTCTTGACGCATATTCCGGGTATCACCAGATCCGGATGAAGAAGTCCGACCAAAAGGCGACCTCATTCATCACCCCTTTTGGCACTTACTGCTATGTCACCATGCCTTTTGGTTTGAAAAATGCAGGTGCCACTTATCAACGTACGATGCAGCGGTGTTTGAAGGACCAAATTGGACGGAACGTACACGCTTACGTCGACGACATCGCGGTCATGACCCGGAAAGGATCCGACTTGATCAGCAACCTCACAGAAACCTTCGAGAACCTCCAACGGTATAAGATGATGTTGAATCCGCTGAAATGCGTCTTTGGCGTCCCAGCCGGAAAACTCCTTGGCTTCATCGTCTCTAACAGGGGCATTGAAGTTAACCCGGAGAAAATCAAGGCAATCCTGTGCATCAAAAGGCCAACTTGTCTCAAAGATGTGCAACGACTAACTGGTTGTGTTGCAGCAATCAGTAGGTTTGTCAGCCGTCTTGGCGAGAAGGCACTACCTCTGTACAAACTGTTGAAGAAAACAGACAAATTTGTCTGGGACGACGCGGCAGATGCAGCACTCCAAGGGTTGAAGGAAATACTCACCTCCCCACCTATCCTAGCAGCCCCAGAAGAGTCAGAGCCTATGCTCCTTTACCTGGCAGCTACCAACAGAGTCATTAGTCTCGTCATCGTGGTCGAGCGAAAGGAAGAAGGTCATGAGTATGGAGTCCAAAGGCCTGTCTATTACATCTGCGAGGTACTGACGGAATCCAAACAACGACACCCTCACTTTCAAAAGCTAGCCTATGGTGTATTCCTAGGTAGCAGGAAGTGGAGGCACTACTTCCAAGAGCATTCAGTAACAGTCATGAGCAAGGCTCCGCTGTCAACAATTCTCAACAACGCTGACGCAACAGGACGCACAGCAAAATGGGGCATCGAATTATCTGTCTTCGACATCAATTACAAAGCCAGGACTGCGATCAAGTCCCAGATCTTGGCAGATTTCGTTGCAGATTGGACAGAAGCTCCGGACGCAAATCTGGAGCCGGAACCTGAAACATGGGTTATGCACTTCGATGGATCCAAGCAGCATCAAGGATCAGGAGCTGGAGTCAACCTCAAGTCCCCTACCGGAGAAGATCTGCAGTACGTTCTGCAGATTCACTTCGAAGCTACAAATAATATGGCGGAATACGAGGCTCTACTACACGGTCTGCGCATCGCTAAGGAAATTGGTATCAAACACATCATTTGCTGTGGAGATTCCGACCTGGTGGCACAACAAGTAGCCGGAACCTGGAACGCCAGAAACTCCATCATGGCGGCTTACAGAGATGAAGTTGACGAGATCGCCAAGTGCTTCCTCGGATACGAAGTCAAGTACGTCAGGCGAGATGATAACGCAGCGGTAGATATGCTATCCAAGCTCGGATCCGGCAGGAAACCGATTCCGCCTGGTATTTTCCTGGAGCACCTACGGATACCCTCGGTGAAGGGCGCTAACCCGGAAAATCCAGAGGTGGCAGTATCTCCGACTAGGGAAGTGATGGTCATCACTCCGGCCTGGACACAGCCTTTCCTAGACTACCTCATTGATCAGAAGTTGCCACAGGACGAGGTCCTCGCACGACAGATCATCAGACGAGCAAGATCCTACACAATCGTTGACGGACAGCTCTACAAACGAAGCGCAACAGGAGTATTTCTCAAATGCGTCTCCAATCAAGATGGCATTGAAATCCTCAGAGAGATCCACGCAGGGGATTGCGGGCATCATGCCGCCCCCAGGTCACTCGTTGCAAAAGCCTTTCGGCTTGGGTTTTACTGGCTCACAGCTAAAGAAGATGCTGACAAGCTAGTGAAGACCTGCCGAGGTTGCCAGTACTACGCTACTCAACCAAACGCTCCTGCCCAAGAGCCGAAGACCATCCCTATCACCTGGCCATTTGCGGTCCGGGGGCTCGATATGGTTGGTAAACTAAAGAAATCATCTCCTGGCGGTTTTGAGTACCTCCTGGTCGCTGTTGACAAGTTCAGTAAGTGGATCGAGGCAAAGCCAGTGAGAAAAGCCGATGGTGCTATGGCACTAAAATTTGTCTGCAGCCTTGTGACGAGATTCGACATCCCACACAGCATAATCACAGATAATGGCACAAACTTCGCTCAAGGAGAATTGAAGAATTATTGCCATGACGTACGGATCCGACTTGACCTCGCATCTGTGGCTCACCCACAATCCAATGGTCAGGTCGAAAGAGCCAATGGCCTCATATTATACGGAATTAAACCACGCCTTGAAGAACCGTTGCGACGCGCAGCCGGAGCTTGGGCGGAGGAGTTAGACTCTGTCCTGTGGAGTTTACGAACTACCCCTAACAGGTCAACCGGATTTACTCCTTTTTTCTTGGTATACGGATCCGAAGCCGTGCTCCCCTCTGACATAATCCATGATTCACCGCGAGTTTCCGCTTACAATGAAGAAACTGCTGACGAGGCCAGACAACTATCTGTGGACCTGATAGAAGAAGCTCGGAATTTAGCTGACCAGAGATCCACCATCTACCAGCAGAAACTCCGACGCTATCATAGTCGTCGAGTTCGGAATCGCTCGTTCATGGCTGGAGACTTGGTCCTCCGCCTTCGCCAGGTGAAAGATCATAAGTTGCAATCTCCATGGGAAGGACCCTTCGTCGTTAGCAAAGTGCTTCACAATGGATCATACTACCTTGTTGATTTTCGGGAGTTAAAAGACAGACTTGCTAACTGGCACCGGAAACGCAAGCGAGAGGATCCGGATGACATATACGATGAAACAGAACGCCCTTGGAACATTGCACAGCTACGTCCTTTCCACACTTAGCACAATTTCAGAATTACATACCTTGTAATAGTTATACATGATCAATGAAATAAAGCTTTTGGTTCACTCTTTGAGTCTTTTACCTCCTTTACTTGTTCATTTTTAGATCATGTATGTTTTTTCGACTAAAACCGCAGAGCTGGATATTTCCGCCTAGGCGTGTATGTAAGTTGTGATTTTCAAAAATCGTCCTTTAGGACGTAAGCTTAAGTTTTCTGGTGGAAATATCTTCTGTTGCAAACTCATGGATTCCTGGTAGCGATTTCCGGCACCTTGGCTGGGGGCTTGTTTCCGCGGTTATTGACGGACTGCCATTGGGCTTCGTCGCCGCTGGTGAGCGTTTCCGGCTAGAGGTTTTCCGGCTCGTGGAAGGTCAAATGGGCAAGCCGGAAATATACAAGCCAGCACTTGCTTTTCATAAACGAAACATGCAAATAAATATTCAAACGGATAGCAGGATAAGTGCTTTCCGCCCATGCATACGTGTTTCATTCCTAGCTACTTAAGAATTTAAAGTTATATTACAAACCCTCTCGGGGCCAAAATGATGCATTGTTTTTTCTTCTTCCCGCAGGAATAAGTTTTTCACTTCTCCTTCGCCGGAGAAGTTTCCACATTGACGTCAGCCCTTGCAGATTCCTTCTCTTCACCCTTGGCTGGAGAGGATACATCATCATCGTTGTCTTCCTCGTCTACAGCCGGAGACGCAGCGTGATGTCTACGCACACTCCTTTTCCTGTAGACAGTGTTGGGCCTCCAAGAGCAGAGGTTTGTAGAACAGCAGCAAGATTTCCCTTAAGTGGATCACTGATACGCGTACAGCACGCGTCCGTTGGGAACCCCAAGAGGAAGGTGTGATGCGTACAGCGGCAAGTTTTCCCTCAGTAAGAAACCAAGGTTTATCGAACCAGTAGGAGCCAAGAAGCACGTCGAAGGTTGATGGCGGCGGGATGTATTGCGGCGCAACACCAGGGATTCCGGCGCCAACGTGGAACCTGCACATCACAACCAAAGTACATTGCCCCAACGAAACAGTGAGGTTGTCAATCTCACCGGCTTGCTGTAACAAAGGATTAGATGTATAGTGTGGATGATGATTGTTTGCAAAGAACAGTAAAACAAGTATTGCAGTAGATTGTATTCGATGTAAAAGAATGGACCGGGGTCCACAGTTCACTAGAGGTGTCTCTCCCATAAGATAAATAGCATGTTGGGTGAACAAATTACAGTCGGGCAATTGACAAATAAAGAGAGCATGACAATGCACATACATGATATGATGAGTATTGTGAGATTTAATTGGGCATTACGACAAAGTATATAGACCGCTAACCAGCATGCATCTATGCCTAAAAAGTCCACCTTCAGGTTATCATCCGAACCCCTTCCAGTATTAAGTTGCAAAACAACAGACAATTGCATTAAGTATGGTGCATAATGTAATCAATAACTACATCCTCGGACATAGCATCAATGTTTTATCCCTAGTGGCAACAACATATCCACAACCTTAGAACTTTCTGTCACTCGTCCCGGATTTAATGGAGGCATGAACCCACTATCGAGCATAAATACTCCCTCTTGGAGTTAAGAGTAAAAACTTGGCCAGAGCCTCTACTAATAACGGAGAGCATGCAAGATCATAAACAACACATAGGTAATAGATTGATAATCAACATAACATAGTATTCTCTATCCATCGGATCCCGACAAACACAACATATAGAATTACAGATAGAAGATCTTGATCATGTTAGGCAGCTCACAAGATCCGACAATGAAGCACATGAGGAGAAGACGACCATCTAGCTACTGCTATGGACCCATAGTCCAGGGGTGAACTACTCACTCATCACTCCGGAGGCGACCATGGCGGTGAAGAGTCCTCCGGGAGATGATTCCCCTCTCCGGTAGGATGCCGGAGGTGATCTCCAGAATCCCCCGAGATGGGATTGGCGGCGGCGGCGTCTCAGTAAGGTTTTCTGTATCGTGGCTCTCGGTACTGGGGGTTTCGCGACGAAGGCTTTAAGTAGGCGGAAGGGCAATGCGGGGGGCCACACGAGGGCCCCACACGTAAGGGCCGCGCGGCCAGGGTCCAGGCCGCGCCGCCCTGTTGTGTCGGTGCCTCGTGGCCCCACTTCCTTTCCCCCTCGGTCTTCTGGAAGCTTCGTGCAAAAATAGGACCCTGGGCGTTGATTTCGTCCAATTCCGAGAATATTTCCTTTGTAGGATTTCTGAAACCAAAAACAACAGAAAACAAGAATCGGCTCTTTGGCATCTCGTTAATAGGTTAGTGCCGGAAAATGCATAAATACGACATATAATGTGTATAAAACATGTAGATATCATCAATAATGTGGCATGGAACATAAGAAATTATCGATACGTCGGAGACGTATCAGCATCCCCAAGCTTAGTTCCTGCTCGTCCCGAGCGAGTAAACGATAACAAAGATAATTTCGGAGTGACATGCCATCATAACCTTGATCATACTATTGTAAGCATATGTAATGAATGCAGCGATCAAAACAATGGTAATGACATGAGTAAACAAATGAATCATAAAGCAAAGACTTTTCATGAATAGTACTTCAAGACAAGCATCAATAAGTCTTGCATAAGAGTTAACTCATAAAGCAATAAATCAAAGTAAAGGTATTGAAGCAACACAAAAGAAGATTAAGTTTCAGCGGTTGCTTTCAACTTATAACATGTATATCTCATGGATATTGTCAACATAGAGTAATATAACAAGTGCAATATGCAAGTATGTAGGAATCAATGCATAGTTCACACAAGTGTTTGCTTCTTGAGGTGGAGAGAGATAGGTGAACCGACTCAACATAAAAGTAAAAGAAAGGTCCTTCAAAGAGGAAAGCATCGATTGCTATATTTGTGCTAGAGCTTTTATTTTGAAAACAAGAAACAATTTTGTCAACGGTAGTAATAAAGCACATGTATCATGTAAATTATATCTTACAAGTTGCAAGCCTCATGCATAGTATACTAATAGTGCCCGCACCTTGTCCTAATTAGCTTGGACTACCGGATTATCGCAATACACATGTTTTAACCAAGTGTCACAAAGGGGTACCTCCATGCCGCCTGTACAAAGGTCTAAGGAGAAAGCTCGCATTTGGATTTCTCGCTTTTGATTATTCTCAACTTAGACATCCATACCGGGACAACATAGACAACGAGATAATGGACTCCTCTTTAATGCATAAGCATGTAGCAACAATTAATGTTCTCATATGAGATTGAGGATATATGTCCAAAACTGAAACTTCCACCATGATTCATGGCTTTAGTTAGCGGCCCAATGTTCTTCTCTAACAATATGCATGCTCTAACCAATAAGTGGTAAACCTCCCTTACTTCAGACAAGACGGACATGCATAGCAACTCACATGATATTCAACAAAGAGTAGTTGATGGCGTCCCCAGGAACATGGTTATCGCACAACAAGCAACTTAATAAGAGATAAAGTGCATAAGTACATATTCAATACCACAATAGTTTTTAAGCTATTTGTCCCATGAGCTATATATTGCAAAGGTAAAGAATGGAAATTTTAAAGGCAGCACTCAAGCAATTTACTTTGGAATGGCGGAGAAATACCATGTAGTAGGTAGGTATGGTGGACACAAATGGCATAGTGGTTGGCTCAAGGATTTTGGATGCATGAGAAGTATTCCCTCTCGATACAAGGTTTAGGCTAGCAAGGTTATTTGAAACAAACACAAGGATGAACCGGTGCAGCAAAACTCACATAAAAGACATATTATAAATATTATAAGACTCTACACCGTCTTCCTTGTTGTTCAAAACTCAATACTAGAAATTATCTAGACTAGAGAGACCAAATATGCAAACCAAATTTAGCAAGCTCTAGGTGTTTCTCCATTAATGGGTGCAAAGTATATGATGCAAGAGCTTAAACATGAGCACAACAATTGCCAAGTATCAATATATTCAAGACATTTTAGAATTACTACATGTAGCATTTCCCGATTCCAACCATATAACAATTTAACGAAGAAGATTCAACCTTCGCCATGAATACTATGAGTAAAGCCTAAGGACATATTTGTCCATATGCAACAGCGGAGCGTGTCTCTCTCCCACACAATGAATGCTAGGATCCATTTTATTCAAACAAAACAAAAACAAAAATAAACCGACGCTCCAAGCAAAGCACATAAGATGTGATGGAATAAAAATATAGTTTCGGGGAGGAACCCGATAATGTTGTCGATGAAGAAGGGGATGCCTTGGGCATCCCCAAGCTTAGACGCTTGAGTCTTCTTAAAATATGCAGGGGTGAACCACCGGGGCATCCCCAAGCTTAGAGCTTTCACTCTCCTTGATCATATCGTATCATCTCCCTCTCTTGATCCTTGAAAACTTCCTCCACACCAAACTCGAAACAACTCATTAGAGGGTTAGTGCATAATAAAAATTCACATGTTCAGAGGTGACACAATCATTCTTAACACTTCTGGTCATTGCACAAAGCTACTGGACATTAATGGAACAAAGAAATTCATCCACCATAGCAAAAGAGGCAATGCGAAATAAAAGGCAGAATCTGTCAAAACAGAACAGTCCGTAAAGATGGATTTTATTGAGGCACCAGACTTGCTCAAATGAAAATTCCCAAATTGAATGAAAGTTGCGTACATATCTGAGGATCACGCACGTAAATTGGCATATTTTTCCGAGCTACCTACAGAGGGGCAGGTCGAAATTCGTGACAGCAAAGAAATCTGTTACTGCGCAGTAATCCAAATCTAGTATGAACCTTACTATCAACGACTTTACTTGGCACAAAAATGCACAAAACTAAGATAAGGAGAGGTTTCTACAGTAGTAAACAACTTCCAAGACTCAAATATAAAACAAAAATACTGTAGTAAAAACATGGGTTGTCTCCCATAAGCGCTTTTCTTTAACGCCTTTCAGCTAGGCGCAGAAAGTGTATATCAAGTATTATCGAGAGATGAAGTATCAACATCATAACTTGTTCTAATAATAGAATCAAAAGGTAACTTCATTCTCTTTCTAGGGAAGTGTTCCATACCTTTCTTGAGAGGAAATTGATATTTAATATTACCTTCCTTCATATCAATGGTAGCTCCAACGGTTCGAAGAAAAGGTCTTCCCAATATAATGGGACAAGATGCATTGCATTCAATATCCAAGACAACAAAATCAACGGGGACAAGGTTATTGTTAACGGTAATGCGAACATTATCAACTCTTCCCAAAGGTTTCTTTGTAGAATGATCAGCAAGATTATCATCCAAATAACAATTTTTCAATGGTGACAAGTCAAGCATATTATAGATTTTCTTAGGCATAACGGAAATACTTGCACCAAGATCACATAAAGCATTACAATCAAAGTCATTGACCTTCATCTTAATGATGGGCTCCCAACCATCCTCTAGCTTTCTAGGAATAGAAGTTTCAAGTTTTAGTTTCTCTTCTCTAGCTTTTATGAGAGCATTTGTAATATGTTTTGTGAAAGCCAAGTTTATAGCACTAGCGTTGGGACTTTTAGCAAGTTTTTATAAGAACTTTATAACTTCAGAGATGTGGCAATCATCAAAATCCAAACCATTACAATCTAAAGCAATGGGATCATCATCCCCAATGTTGGAAAAAATTTCAGCAGTTTTATCACAGGCAGTTTCAGCAGTTTTAGCTGTTTCAGGCAATTTTGCACGCTTTGCACTAGGAGTAGTAACATTGCCAACACCAATTATTTTACCGTTGATAGTAGGAGGTGCAGCAACATGTGAATTATTAACATTACTAGTGGTGGTAATAGTCCAAACTTTAGCTACATTATTCTCTTTAGCTAGTTTTTCATTTTCTTCTCTTTCCCACCTAGCATGCAATTCGGCCATCAATCTATATTCTCATTAATTCTAACTTGGATGGCATTTGCTGTAGTAACAATTTTATTTTCAATATCCACAGGTTTAGCAGCCATTTTATTAATTAAAGAAGATTGTGACGCAGACATGTATGAGATTCGGTTTTCAGCATTTGCTAGTTTAGTTTGCAACCCAGAAATCTCCATATTCAGATTTTCAAGTTGATTTCCTATATTCTTCAACAAGGTAGATTGTTCATTCATAGTTTTAGTAAACAATTTATTTTGCTCATATTGTGATTGCATAAAGCTCTTGGTGGATCTTTCAATTTCTAACATCTTTTCCTCATTAGGTGAAACATATCTACCATAAGAGTTACCATTAGCAGGATATGGCCTAGAATTATTGTAATTGTTATTTTTAACGAAATTCACATCAACATGTTCTTCTTGGGCAACCAATGAAGCTAACGGAACATTATTAGGATCAACATTAGTCCTATCATTCACAAGCATAGACATAATAGCATCAATCTTATCACCCAAGGAAGAGGTTTCTTCGACAGAATTTACCTTCTTACCTTGTGGAGCTCTTTCCGTGTGCCATTCAGAGTAATTAATCATCATATTATCAAGGAGCTTTGTTGCTTCACCAAGAGTGATGGACATAAAGGTACCTCCAGCAGCTGAATCCAATAGGTTCCGCGAAGAAAAGTTCAGTCCTGGATAAAAGGTTTGGATGATCATCCAAGTAGTCAGTCCATGGGTTGGGCAATTTTTAACCAAAGATTTCATTCTCTCCCATGCTTGAGCAACGTGTTCATTATCTAATTTCTTGAAATTCATTATGCTACTTCTCAAAGATATAATTTTAGCAGGGGGATAATATCTACCAATAAAAGCATCCTTGCATTTAGTCCATGAATCAATACTATTCTTAGGCAGAGATAGCAACCAATCTTTAGCTCTTCCTCTTAATAAGAAAGGAAACAATTTTAATTTTATAATGTCACCATCTACATCTTTATACTTTTGCATTTCACACAATTCAACAAAATTATTGAGATGGGCAGCAGCATCACCGGAAAATTGCTCTCGCATAACAAGATTCAAGAAAGCGAGGTTTAATTTCAAAGAATTCTGCTGTAGTAGCGAGTGGAGCAATAGGTGTGCATAAGAAATAATTATTATTTGTGGTTGTGAAGTCACACAACTTAGTATTTTCAGGAGTGGCCATTTTAGCAGTAGTAAATAAAGCAAACTAGATAAAATAAATGCAAGTAACTAATTTTTTTGTGTTTTTGATATAGAGTGCAATAAAGTAAAGCTAGCAACTAATTTTTTTGTGTTTTGATATAATGCAGCAAACAAGAAATTAAATAAAATAAAGCAAGACAAAAACAAAGTAAAGAGATTTGATTGTGGAGACTCCCCTTGCAGCGTGTCTTGATCTCCCCGGCAACGGCGCCAGAAAAAGAGCTTGATACGCGTACAGCACGCGTCCGTTGGGAACCCCAAGAGGAAGGTGTGATGCGTACAGCGGCAAGTTTTCCCTCGCAAGAAACCAAGGTTTATCGAACCAGTAGGAGCCAAGAAGCACGTCGAAGGTTGATGGCGGCGGGATGTAGTGCGGCGCAACACCAGGGATTCCGGCGCCAACGTGGAACCCGCACAACACAACCAAAGTACTTTGCCCCAACGAAACAGTGAGGTTGTCAATCTCACCGGCTTTCGTAACAAAGGATTAGATGTATAGTGTGGATGATGATTGTTTGCAAAGAACAGTAAAACAAGTATTGCAGTAGATTGTATTCGATGTAAAAGAATGGACCGGGGTCCACAGTTCACTAGAGGTGTCTCTCCCATAAGATGAATAGCATGTTGGGTGAACAAATTACAGTCGGGCAATTGACAAATAAAGAGAGCATGACAATGCACATACATGATATGATGAGTATTGTGAGATTTAATTGGGCATTACGACAAAGTACATAGACCGCTATCCAGCATGCATCTATGCCTAAAAAGTCCACCTTCGAGTTATCATCCGAACCCCTTCCGGTATTAAGTTGCAAAACAACGAGACAATTGCATTAAGTATGGTGCGTAATGTAATCAATAACTACATCCTCGGACATAGCATCAATGTTTTATCCCTAGTGGCAACGACACATCCACAACCTTAGAACTTTCCGTCACTCGTCCCGATTTAATGGAGGCATGAACCCACTATCGAGCATAAATACTCCCTCTTGGAGTTAAGAGTAAAAACTTGGCCAGAGCCTCTACTAATAACGGAGAGCATGCAAGATCATAAACAACACATAGGTAATAGATTGATAATCAACATAACATAGTATTCTCTATCCATCGGATCCCGACAAACACAACATATAGAATTACAAATAGATGATCTTGATCATGTTAGGCAGCTCACAAGATCCGACAATGAAGCACATGAGGAGAAGACGACCATCTAGCTACCGCTATGGACCCATAGTCCAGGGGTGAACTACTCACTCATCACTCCGGAGGCGACCATGGCGGTGAAGAGTCCTCCGGGAGATGATTCCCTCTCCGGCAGGGTGCCGGAGGTGATCTCCAGAATCCCCGAGATGGGATTGGCGGCGGCGGCGTCTCGGTAAGGTTTTCCGTATCGTGGCTCTCGGTATCGGGGGTTTCGCGACGAAGGCTTTAAGCAGGCGGAAGGGCAACGCGGTGGGCCACACGAGGGCCCCACACGCCGGGGCCGCGCGGCCGGGGTCCGGGCCGCGCCGCCCTGTTGTGTCGGTGCCTCGTGGCCCCACTTCCTTTCCCCTCGGTCTTCCGGAAGCTTCGTGCAAAAATAGGACCCCGGGCGTTGATTTCGTCCAATTCCGAGAATATTTCCTTTGTAGGATTTCCGAAACCAAAAACAGCGAGAAAACGACAGAATCGGCTCTTCGGCATCTCGTTAATAGGTTAGTGCCGGAAAATGCATAAATACGACATATAATGTGTATAAAACATGTAGATATCATCAATAGTGTGGCATGTAACATAAGAAATTATCGATACGTCGGAGACGTATCAATCACCCAAGGTTTATCGAACTCAGTGAGGAAGAGGTCAAAGATATCCCTCTCAAGCAACCCTGCAATCACGATACAAGAAATCTCTTGTGTCCCCAACACACCTAATACACTTGTCAGATGTATAGGTGCACTAGTTCGGCGAAGAGATAGTGAAATACAAGTAGTATGAATGAATATGAGCAGTAGTAACGGCGCCGAAAAATAGCTTGTCTGGCGTGCGATTGATGGTAGTAATATTGCGAGAAGTAAAGATGCAGTAAAACAATAAATAAGCGATGATTGCAGTATTTGGAAACAAGGCCTAGGGATCATACTTTCACTAGTGGACACTCTCAACATTGATCACATAATAAAACCACTCTACACTCTCTTGTTGGATGATGAACACCACTAATTGTGTAGGGCTACAAGAGCACCTCAATGCCGGAGTTAACAAGCTCCACAACATTCGATGTTCATATTTAAATAACCTTAGAGTGCATGATAGACCAACGCAATTATACCGAGTACTAACATAGCATGCACACTGTCACCATCAAGCTATGAAAGGAGGAATAGATCACATCAATACCATCATAGTAATGTAACTTCATAATCTACAAGAGATCACAATCATAAACTACGCCAAGTACTACATGATGCACACACTGTCACCATTACATCATGGAGGAGGAATAGAGTACTTTAATAACATCACTAGAGTAGCACATAGATGAATAGTGATACAAAGCTCATATGAATCTCAATCATGTAAGGCAGCTCATGAGATCATTGTATTGAAGTACATAGGAGAGAGATTAACCACATAGCTACCGGTACAGCCCTTAGCCTCGGTGGAGAACTACTCCCTCCTCATGGGAGACAACGAGCGGTGATGGAGATGGCGGTGGTGTCGATGGAGATGCCTTCCGGGGGCACTTCCCCGTCCCGGCGGCGTGCCGGAACAGAGACTTATGTCCCCCAGATCTTGGCTTCGCGATGGCGGCGGCTCTGGAAGGTTTCTCGTACCGTGGCTTTTTCGTATAGGGTTTTCGCGACGGAGTCCTTAAGTAGGCGGAAGGGCAGCCTCGGAGGGGCCCTGGTGGGCCCAGACAGTAGGGGGCGCGCCCCACCCCTTGGCCGCGCCGCCCTGGCGTGTGGGGCCCCCCTGGCTCCTCTCCGGTACTTCTTCGATGCTCTGGAACCTTCCGGGAAAAATAAGATGCTGGGCATTGATTTCGTCCAATTCCGAGAATATTTCCTTACTAGGATTTCTGAAACCAAAAACAGCAGAAAACAAGAACTGGCACTTCGGCATCTCGTCAATAGGTTAGTTCCGGAAAACGCATAATAATGACATATAATGTGTATAAAACATGTGAGTATCATCATAAAAGTAGCATGGAACATAAGAAATTATAGATACGTTTGAGACGTATCACAGCGCCAGCTTGGTCGTTGGAACCTGTCCAGGTGTATTGGCTTCCGGATTTGGCAGGACGGGACTCCGCCTCACGTTTCTTGTAGAGCTCTGCTTCAAGAGGCTCGTCGGCTGGGAGAACCACCTTGTCATAAAATTAATCGTGGCAAATTCTCCGGGCGATGCGGGTGTCATAGCCACTGACTGCGTTCAGTAGCGCATCAACATCCGCACCCGGAGGAACACCAGAAGTCACTCTATCTATATCCAAATCCGGGTTATGCGCCAAACACATGGCCAGGGACATGGCAGCTGTGCCTCGAGCCGATGACGCTTGCAGATCCACCACCAATTCCGGAAGAATGTCCATCCTCTTGATAAGCTTGCGAACATCGCAGGTTCGGCTCTTCTTGATGGCTAAGTTGTGACAAATCTTCCGGGAGGCGGAAATAAGATCTTTGTAGTCTTCTCCAGCAAGTTGAAGCAGATCATCGCGCGGGAATTGGCTCCGACGTTCTTCGTCATATCCAAGCGGATCTGGAGGACGTAAATTTCGATAAGTATAACAGGTTAAGCGCAACTTATGCACTAGTCTATGAACTTCAAGGACATACCCATGAAGTCGGAGTTCAGCAGATCCCAGCATTGCTCTGTTGTCTCCATGTACTTCCGGAGTCCGCCAAGATCCTTTTGCTGCTGCTTGATGGTTTCACTGTCAGCCTTCCTCTTCAGCTGGAATTCACCTTCTTTACGGATGAGCTCTGAGCTTTTCTCCGCTAGCTTCCTCTTCGCCTCTGCAAGCTTCGACTCTAGGTCTTTCTGGGAGGAGCGCAGGGTCTCCAGCTCGGAGGAGGCTGCAACGAGGGATGAGGATGCACCTACTCAAAGATATGTAAACATCAAGTTTGAGATGCGGAACATAACCTACAGGCAAAAAAGAGTCGGAAACCAACCTTGGGCTTCTGACAGCTGCTTTTTTAGATCCGCGTTCTCTTGCTTGAACAGCTGGATTTTTTCCGCCTGACTGAGGGTAACGCGGCACTGAAGAGCAATGTTCTTGTGCAGCTCGTAATGCAGAGCCTGCTGTTCCTGAAAATCCAGTCAGTGCAGAAGTAAGTTCCACAAGTATTTTATGGATAAGTCTTTCTAAAGCATTGTTGCCGGAAATCATTCCGCCATAATGCTTGGGGGCTACTACGACATTTTTTACAGCTACTTCAGTTTGAGTTTTTTCTCTAAGTATTTAGACGCTAACTATCAACTAGTTTCCGCCTATATACTTGGGGGCTACTGGGGAGTACCTTTCGCTTGCAGAGGAGTTTGTCGAGGAACTGGCCAACCTCTTTCTTAAAGTCCTGGATCTCCGACGATTCGGCGTCAGGCTTACCCCAGGCATTGTCCAGCATAGAGTTGAGCAGATCTTGCTCGAGCTCCCACTTTTCCGCCTCGGTGAGCTTGTTAAAAAACTTTGTTGCATAGGCCTTGGGAGTGGATGTGAGATCAGCCGGATCTCCGAAGTTCTTCGGAAAAACGACGATATCGCTGGCCGCCGCTTCAGCTTTTCCCGTAGAGTTGACTTCCGCCTCCTCTCGGCTCTCAACTTCAGCCTCTTCGGGGATAGGGCCTTTGGCTCTGGAGTTCTCCTCGCCCACCTTTTCGCTGCTAACCGGAATTATTTTCGGTGGAGTTTTGGTGGCTGGAGGAGGAGATTGCTCTGCTTGAGGAGGAGAGGGCTGGGGAGCAGCATGGGAGGTGCTTGGTGGAACTGGCGTCGCGGGACCAATAGCTGGAGACTTTTTCATATACTTAGTGATGGCCTCTTGGACATTGGTCCGCGCGGTGGTGGTACTCGGATTCCTACAGGCAGGTAAAAGGAAATATATAAGTTACAAAGTTTACCAAAATAAAAGACGCGCTGTACTCGGAAACTTACGTCGCGCCAGGAATATTGGGACGTGAGCGTTTTCCTGCTGTCACCAGCAGTTTGAGACGCTCGCGTTCCGCCTTCCTGGTGTCAAGCGGAGGCGGCCTGACGACCTTGGGCTTCTTGGCAGAGGCCTCGCCGCTGGCTCCAGCTTCGGAGCCGGAAGCTTTGGCGCGGGGACGCTTTGAAGGTCGAGGAGCAGCTTTTCGAGGCGCTCGCTCCTCTTCCTCCTCGGGGTCCTCCGGATCCTCCTCCACCACGTCGCCGCTTATAGGGACTCGAAGTATGGTGCGCAGATCTTCCTCCGCCAAAGTGTCGAGCTGAGAGGAGGATTCGATATTAAGTTAAAACACTTCATAAGATGTGAGAAGTTGAAAAATATGACAAAGGAGCAAGTATGTACCGGAGGACACTGGTTGTTCGTATTGATGTCCTTGATCAGTTTCGGGACTGGTTGGCCCCGGCCTATCTTCACAAGCGTCTTGAACCTCCTCTTGAGAGAATCCGCAGGGAGATCATGACGCGTTACCCGGAGAAGGTCGTCCGCCCCGGTATACTCGCACATCAGACGTGCGCTGTAACGGAGAGGCTGGATCCGCCGGGAAAACCAGCTAAGGGTCATCTGGGCTCCGGTCAGTCCATCGTGGACTAACCAAGATATCCTCCACGCAGCCTTTTCCAGGATCGGAGTCTGGGCGAGCGTAGGGATGAAGCTCCAGCTAGCGAGCTCTTCCGGAGGCTGGTTCTTGAACTTGGGAAGTCCATCGTGGACATTCGGAACTGAAATATTTTTCTCGTAGAACCATCCGGCGTTCCAGTACCGGACGGATTCGTGGGAATCATGAGGCGGATACATGCGGCCAGGCCGGAGCATAAACGTCATGCTCCCGTAGTTCACCATGGCCTTGTCCTTTGTCTCCTTCTTCACCCGGAAAAAGAACTGCCATAGTAGGACATCTGGTCGGATTCCGAGATGCCCTTCGCAGAGAGTTGCGAAGTTGGAGAGAAGGAGATACGAATTTGGGCAGATGTTGTGGGGTTGAAGACCGTATGTGTTGAGAACAGAGAGGAAGAATTCCGAACGGGGGAGCGACGAGACCCCGTTCGACCCAAGCCTTGGTCATGACTCTCTCGTCTGAATCCGGATTGGGGACGTCGGAGTCGCGCATGAAACTCCAGTGGGAGGAGATCATGCCCTCGTTCTGAAGCTCTCTGAGCTCCGCATCGGTAGTTTCACAGGGCCACCATTGACCCCGTATGCCTTCACGGATCCGGGCCTTGGAGGCCTTCTTGTTTTCCGCTTCTTGCACTTTGGCTGCCATTCTGGCTTGACCTTCGAGTTCTTCTTGAAGTTCTTTAAGCGTGGGAATCCGGCCTAATGCAGTCTTTGGAAGAGGCGGAGAATGGTTGAGCAAGCCTAGTGTCGGAAACGAATGGTGGTAGATATGCAATGGGATCCGGGCAGATTGGTTCTACAGTGCTGGGTTCCGGGCTACTCGGAGAGCTACCAGTACAATGTGGTGAACCATGTGACATGCTTCCGGCTGCACCCATGCGAGACTAAGTTGAGTATACAGAATCTACACTAAGCTACTTCTTCTTCTACAACACCGGTGCACTTACAGCTAATGGCGCGGTGGTTCGTCGAAACTCCGGCGAGGATGAGGTCGCCGGACTTGTAGCGTTGAGCCTCCAATGACCACGAATCGGTGGCGGAGACAATTTCCCGATCAAACGCGCGAATCTCGGGTCAAGAGCGACCTTGGAGCGGCGGTGGTCGAAGCTCTCAGTGCGGAGGTTCGCCGGAGTTCAGATCCGGCGGGCGGCGCTGCGCAAGGTAGAAGAAGAGGTGAAGGTTGCGGTGAAAGAATGGGAAAATCACCGCGCGTGGGGGTATTTATAGACCTCGCGCGGAGATTCGTGATTCCTATCTAACGGTGGGAACGGAACGGTCACACCTTCGGATGATTGACACGTGTCTTAGGTCAAAGGCGGTAAAACGACATGGAGGTAACTTAACTGTGCGCTCCCAAAATTTCCGGCTAAATATTCGCATCTCCGAAAATTTAGCGCGAGAAAAGAGGAAGTTGCGCGCGGGAAAAATGGAATCTCCGTTGCATTGCCGATTCAGAAGAAAAGAAGATTTTCGAATAGGTGATACCGGAAACAAGTAAGGTTTTGAAGCTCTTCAAGATTCTCTTCGGATCCGAGTTGAATGAAGTCGGAGGAATGATGAATCTCGGAGAACTTCGGGGGCTACTGTTGTGGGTATACTTTATGGGTATATCAACGACATGCCCTAGATCCGGCAAGCCCGGGTGGCCCACAGATGGTGATGTGGCATGTGGCCCATCGGGCGGCCCAGTTGCTATAGATCCTGAAGGATGAAGTCCAGCCCAGGAACAAGAAGCCGGATCCCAACCGACCTACGAAGGAGGCCGGATCCGTGAAGGCCCATGAAGTATCCGGATCCAGCACGATCCTGATGGAAGGCGGATCCTTGACGTACACGGCAAGATATTGTACCGTAGTTAGGCAACTTGTATTCCGGCTAGGACTCTCCATGTAAACCCTAGATCGGTGCGCCTTTATAAGCCGGATCCCGGGAGCCCTAGAGGCACAACCACAACTCATTGTAACAGCGCGAAAGCGCCCGGGTAATTCCGGACAAGCGGCGAGTAGGCCCTGTCATCGTGCATGTGTTCTGAAGCTGGGTAAATCGCGTACCACCGTCCCGTGTGCACTCCGCCCTATGGCCCCTACTTATTCTCCCCCTCGTGAGGATCCCTCCTCCGAGGCACCGTCGATTAGGCAACGACACGTCCTCGAGTAGGTAAGTGATAACAAAATAATTTTTGAGGTGACATGGAGCCAACACAATCTTGATCAAGCATGTAAAGCATTGTGAGCTGGGATCTAAGTACTCTAAACATAGGCATGATAGATATATAATTCAATAGAATTTAGCAACTATGTTATAACATTAAGAGTAAATCAGACAAAGGATCATAAATAATAGTGCATTGAAAGCAACTGTTTGTTTATGAGCATAGAGTAAACATAACAAAGTGGTACTCAACATGTTCTTTATGGAATAGCAAAACATGAATGCTAGGACACTGATGGCGTGTATTTCACACGTTCGTTGGGCAACCCCAAGAGGAAGGTATGATGCGCACAGCAGCAAGTTTTCCCTCAGAAAGAAACCAAGGTTTATCGAACCGGGAGGAGCCAAGAAGCACGTTGAAGGTTGATGGCGGCGGGATGTAGTGCGGCGCAACACCGGGGATTCCGGCGCCAACGTGGAACACTGCACAACACAACCAAAGTACTTTGCCCCAACGAAACAGTGAGGTTATCAATCTCACCGGCTTGCTGTAACAAAGGATTAACCGAATTGTGTGGAAGATGATTGTTTGCGAGAGAAAACGGTAAAACAAGTATTGCAGCAGATTTGTATTTCGAGTATTAAAAGAATGGACCGGGGTCCACGAGTTCACTAGAGGTGTCTCTCCCATAAGATAAAAGCATGTTGGGTGAACAAATTACGGTCGGGCAATTGACAAATAGAGAGAGCATAACAATGCACATACATGTCATGATAAGTATAGTGAGATTTAATTGGGCATTACGACAAAGTACATAGACCGCCATCCAATCTGCATCTATGCCTAAAAAGTCCACCTTCGGGTTATCGTCCGAACCCCCTCCGGTATTAAGTTGCTAACAACGAGACAATTGCATTAAGTATGGTGCGTAATGTAATCAATAACTACATCCTCGGACATAGCATCAATGTTTTATCCCTAGTGGCAACGAGCACAACACAACCTTAGAACTTTACTGTCACTTGTCCCGAGTGTCAATGCGAGGCATGAACCCACTATCGAGCATAAATACTCCCTCTTGGAGTTACTAGCATCAACTTGGCCAGAGCCTCTACTAATAACGGAGAGCATGCAAGATCATAAACAACACATATGCAATAACTTGATAATTAACATAACATGGTATTCTCTATCCATCGGATCCCGACAAACACAACATAGAGTATTACGGATAGATGATCTTGATCATGTTAGGCAGCTCACAAGATCCAACAATGAAACACAATGAGGAGAAGACAACCATCTAGCTACTGCTATGGACCCATAGTCCGAGGGGTGAACTACTCACTCATCACTCCGGAGGCGACCATGGCGGTGTAGAGTCCTCCGGGAGATGAATCCCCTCTCCGGCAGGGTGCCGGAGGAGATCTCCAGAATCCCCCGAGATGGGATTGGCGGCGGCGGCGTCTCATTAAGGTTTTCCGTATCGTGGTTTTTCGCCTCAGGGGTTTCGCGACGAAGGCTTTAAGTAGGCGGAAGGGCAGAGTCGGAGGGCTTGTGGTGTCGCCACCTCGTGGCCCCACTTCGTATGCTCTTCGGTCTTCTGGAAGGTTCGTGGCAAAATAGGCCCCTGGGTCTTGATTTCGTCCAATTCCGAGAATATTTCGTTACTAGGATTTACGAAACCAAAAACGGCAGAAAACTGCAAGCGGCACTTCGGCATCTTGTTAATAGGTTAGTTCCGGAAAATGCACGAATATGACATAAAGTGTGCATAAAACATGTAGGTATCATCAATAATATGGCATAGAACATAAGAAATTATCAATACGTCGGAGACGTATCAAGCATCCCCAAGCTTAGTTACGCTCGTCCCGAGCGGGTAAAACGATAACAAAGATAATTTACTGAAGTGACATGCCATCATAACCTTGATCATACTATTTGTAAACATATGTAGTGGATGCAGCGGTCAAAACAATGGTAATGACATGAGTAAACAAGTGAATCATAAAGCAAAGACTTTTCATGAATAGTACTTCAAGACAAGCATCAATAAGTCTTGCATAAGAGTTAACTCATAAAGCAATAAATCAAAGTAAAGGTATTGAAGCAACACAAAGGAAGATTAAGTTTCAGCGGTTGCTTTCAACTTGTAACATGTATATCTCATGGATAATTGTCAACATAGAGTAATATAACAAGTACAATATGCAAGTATGTAAGAATCAATGCACGATTCACACAAGTGTTTGCTTCTTGAGGTGGAGAGAGATAGGTGAACTGACTCAACATAAAAGTAAAGAGAATGGTCCTTCAAAGAGGAAAGCATGGATTGCTATATTTGTGCTAGAGCTTTTATTTTGAAAACATGAAACAATTTTGTCAGTGGTAGTAATAAAGCATATGAGTTATGAAAGTTATATCTTACAAGTTGCAAGCCTCATGCATAGTATACTAATAGTGCCCGCACCTTGTCCTAATTATCTTGGACTACCGGATCTTTGCAATGCACATGTTTTAACCAAGTGTCACAATGGGGTACCTCCATGCCGCTCTGTACAAAGGTCTAAGGAGAAAGCTCGCATTTTGGATTTCTCGCTTTTGATTATTCTCAACTTAGACATCCATACCGGGACAACATGGACAACAGATAATGGACTCCTCTTTAATGCATAAGCATGTGGCAACAATTATTATTCTCATATGAGATTGAGGATATATGTCCAAAACTGAAACTTCCACCATGAATCATGGCTTTAGTTAGCGGCCCAATGTTCTTCTCTAACAATATGCATGCTCCAACATAAAGGTGGTAGATCTCTCTTACTTCAGACAAGACGGACATGCATAGCAACTTGCATGATATTCAACAAAGAATAGTTGATGGCGTCCCCAGAAACATGGTTATCGCACAACAAGCAACTTAATAAGAGATAAAGTGCATAAGTACATATTCAATACCACAATAGTTTTTAAGCTATTTGTCCCATGAGCTATATATTGCAAAGGTGAATGATGGAATTTTAAAGGTAGCACTCAAGCAATTTACTTTGGAATGGCGGATAAATACCATGTAGTAGGTAGGTATGGTGGACACAAATGGCATAGTGGTTGGCTCAAGTATTTTGGATGCATGAGAAGTATTCCCTCTCGATACAAGGTTTAGGCTAGCAAGGTTATTTGAAACAAACACAAGGATGAACGGTGCAGCAAAGCTCACATAAAAGACATATTGTAAACATTATAAGACTCTACACCGTCTTCCTTGTTGTTGAAAACTCAATACTAGATATTATCTAGACTCTAGAGAAACCAAATATGCAAACCAAATTAGCAAGCTCTAAGTATTTCTTCATTAATGGGTGCAAAGTATATGATGCAAGAGCTTAAACATGAGCACAACAATTGCCAAGTATCAAATTATCCAAGACATTTTAGAGTTACTACATGTAGTATTTTCCAATTCCAACCATATAACAATTTAACGAAGAAGAAACTTCGCCATGAATACTATGAGTAGAGCCTAAGGACATACTTGTCCATATGCTACAGCGGAGCGTGTCTCTCTCCCACAAAGTGAATGCTAGGATCCATTTTATTCAAACAAAACAAAAAACAAAAACAAACCGACGCTCCAAGCAAAGTGCATAAGATGTGACGGAATAAAAATATAGTTTCGGGGAGGAACCTGATAATGTTGTCGATGAAGAAGGGGATGCCTTGGGCATCCCCAAGCTTAGACGCTTGAGTCTTCTTAGAATATGCAGGGGTGAACCACCGGGGCATCCCCAAGCTTAGAGCTTTCACTCTTCTTGATCATAGTATATCATCCTCCTCTCTTGACCCTTGAAAACTTCCTCCACACCAAACTCAAAACAAACTCATTAGAGGGTTAGTGCACAATAAAAATTAACATGTTCAGAGGTGACACAATCATTCTTAACACTTCTGGACATTGCATAAAGCTACTGGACATTAATGGATCAAAGAAATTCATCCAACATAGCAAAAGAGGCAATGCGAAATAAAAGGCAGAATCTGTCAAAACAGAACAGTCCGTAAAGATGGATTTTATTAGGCCACCAGACTTGCTCAAATGAAAATGCTCAAATTGAATGAAAGTTGCGTACATATCTGAGGATCATGCACATAAATTGGCTTAATTTTCTGAGCTACCTACAGGGAGGTAGACCCAGATTCGTGACAGCAAAGAAATCTGGAACTGCGCAGTAATCCAAATCTAGTACTTACTTTACTATCAAAGCCTTTACTTGGCACAACAAAACTCAAAACTAAGATAATGAGAGGTTGCTACAGTAGTAAACAACTTACAAGACACAAATATAAAACAAAGTACTGTAGCAAAATAACACATGGGTTATCTCCCAAGAAGTTCTTTCTTTATAGCCATTAAGATGGGCTCAGGCAGTTTTAATGATGCACTCGCAAAAGATAGTATGTGAAGCAAAAGAGAGCATCAAGAGGCAAATTCAAAACATATTTAAGTCTAACATGCTTCCTATGCATAGGAATCTTGTAAATAAACAAGTTCATGAAGAGCAAAGTAACAAGCATAGGAAGATAAAACAAGTGTAGCTTCAAAAATTTCAGCACATAGAGAGGTGTTTTAGTAACATGAAAATTTCTACAACCATATTTTCCTCTCTCATAATAATTTTCAGTAGCATCATGAGCAAACTCAACAATGTAACTATCACATAAAGCATTCTTATCATGAGTCTCATGCATAAAATTATTACTCTCCACGTAAGCATAATCAATTTTATTAGTTGTAGTGGGAGCAAATTCAACAAAGTGGCTATCATCATATATAGGAGGCATATTGTAATCATAAAAGAAAATTTTCTCCTCAATGCTTGGGGGACTAAAAAGATCATGCTCATCGAGCCAGCTTCCCCAAGCTTAGAATTTTCCATAGCATTAGCAACAATGGTGTTCAAAGCATCCATAGTAATAACATTCCCATTAGCATGCATATAAAGTTCCATGGGTTTTTTAATTCTCTCTTCAAACACATCATGTCCTAATTCAAGATAAAGTTCATAAAGATCTCTCATATTTTTGTTGTTTTCCATTATGCTTAACTAGTGAAATAAAAACATGCATGATATTAAGTAAAGTAAAACAAGTAACTAATTTTTGTGTGTTTTGATATAGCAAACAAGACAGTAAATAAGGTAAAACTAGCAACTAATTTTTTTGTGTTTTTTAATATAATGCAGCAAACAAAGTAGTAAATAAAATAAAGCAAGACAAAAACAAAGTAAAGAGATTGGGAAGTGGAGACTCCCCTTGCAGCGTGTCTTGATCTCCCCGGCAACGGCGCCAGAAAATATGCTTGATGGCGTGTATTTCACACGTTCGTTGGGCAACCCCAAGAGGAAGGTATGATGCGCACAGCGAGCAAGTTTTCCCTCAGAAAGAAACCAAGGTTTATCGAACCAGGAGGAGCCAAGAAGCACGTTGAAGGTTGATGGCGGCGGGATGTAGTGCGGCGCAACACCGGGGATTCCGGCGCCAACGTGGAACCTTGCACAACACAACCAAAGTACTTTGCCCCAACGAAACGAGTGAGGTTGTCAATCTCACCGGCTTCGCTGTAACAAAGGATTAACCGAATTGTGTGGAAGATGATTGTTTGCGGAGAAAACGAGTAAAACAAGTATTGCGAGCAGATTTGTATTTCGGTATTAAAAGAATGGACCGGGGTCCACAGTTCACTAGAGGTGTCTCTCCCATAAGATAAAAGCATGTTGGGTGAACAAATTACAGTCGGGCAATTGACAAATAGAGAGAGCATAACAATGCACATACATGTCATGATAAGTATAGTGAGATTTAATTGGCCATTACGACAAAGTACATAGACCGCCATCCAACTGCATCTATGCCTAAAAAGTCCACCTTCGGGTTATCGTCCGAACCCCCTCCAGTATTAAGTTGCTAACAACAGACAATTGCATTAAGTATGGTGCGTAATGTAATCAATAACTACATCCTCGGACATAGCATCAATGTTTTATCCCTAGTGGCAACAACACAACACAACCTTAGAACTTTACGTCCATTGTCCCAGGTGTCAATGCGGGCATGAACCCACTATCGAGCATAAATACTCCCTCTTGGAGTTACTAGCATCAACTTGGCCAGAGCCTCTACTAATAACGGAGAGCATGCAAGATCATAAACAACACATATGCAATAACTTGATAATTAACATAACATGGTATTCTCTATCCATCGGATCCCGACAAACACAACATAGAGTATTACAGATAGATGATCTTGATCATGTTAGGCAGCTCACAAGATCCAACAATGAAGCACAATGAGGAGAAGACAACCATCTAGCTCCTGCTATGGACCCATAGTCCAGGGGTGAACTACTCACTCATCACTCCGGAGGCGACCATGGCGGTGTAGAGTCCTCCGGGAGATGAATCCCTCTCTCGGCGGGGTGCCGGAGGAGATCTCCAGAATCCCCCGAGATGGGATTGGCGGCGGCGGCGTCTCGGTGAGGTTTTCCGTATCGTGGTTTTTCGCCTCGGGGTTTCGCGACGGAGGCTTTAAGTAGGCGGAAGGGCGAGTCGGAGGGCGACGAGGGGCCCACACCACGGGCGGCGCGGGCCCCCTTGGCCGCGCCGCCTTGTGGTGTCGCCACCTCGTGGCCCCACTTCGTATGCTCTTCGGTCTTCGGAAGGTTCGTGGCAAAATAGGCCCACGGGTCTTGATTTCGTCCAATTCGAGAATATTTCGTTACTAGGATTTCTGAAACCAAAAACAGCGAGAAAACAAGAACTGGCACTTCGGCATCTTGTTAATAGGTTAGTTCCAGAAAATGCACGAATATGACATAAAGTGTGCATAAAACATGTAGGTATCATCAATAATATGGCATAGAACATAAGAAATTATCGATACGTCGGAGACGTATCAGACACCTTTAAAGTTCAAAGGGTGACTAGATACAAGTAATTTAAGAACAAGCAATAGCATAATCATGAATCAATCAATAATAATTTTGGGACTATACTCATTGCACTAAGAATGACAACTATGCTCTCTTAATTGGTGCATAAAGAAGAAGATGAAGACTCAACATAAAAGTAAAAGAGAGACTCTTTGCAGAGTAAGCAAGATAAACAAGTTTTATAAACCTTCCAAAAAGTATGGTACTTAATAGCTTTGAGTTCTCATTGCCCCTATCATAAGCATCTTGAATGGTTAAAATTAATGTGAGTCAAATATGAGCTATATGCTTGCAAACCAAAAGTTGAAAATCTCATGCCCCTTGAATGCGAGTACCTGAACCTCATGCTACTCAACTTAGATCCCAAATAAGTTCTTGTCATTGTGTATACATGTATCATTGAGAACCGCCAACGGGATACCTGTTGACTGCCAAAACCCACCGGCGGGCAACGGCCTTGTCAACACTGTAGAGCCGGGGGGAGCCTAGAGCTGCGGCTGGCTGAGACCCCTCCGAGCGACGGCCCGCAATGCTCTTCTGGTCACACGCGGCGTTGCGAAGTGCAAGGGCGTGCCACCTGACCTATACCTGGTCAGGAAGGTGATGAGGTTGCCTCGCTTAGTTTCCTGCAGGGCATACATGTAAACGTTAAATACGAGCCTCGATCGGCTCTCAGGTTATCCTGTGAATCGGCTCAAAGAGCCGATCCACCCATGATCCGTACGGGGTGCACGAATACTTGGTGGTCCTGCTTGATCAAGATGAAGCTAATGAGATCTACGACGATTTAGGGTTTTCACCGCATAACCGGATCATCCTACTCCAGGTTGGGCCTTGCGGCCACGCACGGTGCTCGTAAGCCGATCCTAAACAAGGCCAAAAAACCAACATGAAGTTGATCCTAGGAACATCCCGTTTAGGACTTGCGAACGCCACCCTACGTGCCACTTGGATCCTCCCCCCATTGTAAGGCCAAACTATTGCAGATATTAAACTAATCCTTGTAGAACAAGGAGCAATCGTAACGGATCGGATCTACTAAATAATGATCAAGCGGGGTGCCGCCCCACACCTGAGATAGGCGTGAGGACGGCTAGATATGCAAGGGTTGCACTACGTAAGCATGCTTAAACGAAGAACAATGCTAACCCTAACACATCTAATGATAACTACGTTGCTCGCCATCAAAAACGCTTCGGTACGAGCAACGCATGAACAACGTGGGGCTTGTGCTTGCCTAGATCGCAAGATGCGATCTAGGCAGCATGTCGCTACCCGATAGAAACCCTCGAGATGAAGGAGTTGGCGATGCGCCGAGATTGGTTTGTTTTTGGGGTTGAACGTGAGTTGTTGTTTATTCCATAAACCCTAGGTACATACTTATAGTCCAGGGGACTTTCTAATGCGGGCGTTCACCAAACCGTGCACGAGACAAACTCTAACTTCTAAATCGATACATAATCTATTATGCTAAGATACACGGGCTTAACTAGCCCAAATTCTCCGTGCAAGGCCGCTTCATCGATCTTCCATATATAATCTTCCAAGCCCATCTTGATCGCGGCCCACCTCCTGATCGCGGTTAAATCCTGGTGATAACACATGCCCCCCTGGTTTTGGAAATGGTATTTCCAAAATCATTACGCTCCCGTTGGGTCATGTCGTGGACCGTCGCAGTATCCGTCACTATGATGACTTGCCTTCTCAACTTCTCCGCGTGATTTGGCAGTCTTTTCTCTTTCTTTCAAACACCACTTCCTCGGAAACTGCTGTGGCATTGAATTTTCACCATCTCCCTTTTATTTAACCGCTATGAACTGTTCTGCCCTGCATCCTCGCATTAGCAGTCCAAAAACCCTCCTGCACCATCATGTCTTCTTCCTCCTCAGCCCCATCGGACCCCTTCAGCCAGTCCTCCACGTCCCGCGAGCCGACGCCGGAGCACAACCCAGCGGCGGTCCATGCGGCCAATACCCGCCGCGCCATTGCGGCCGGGGAGGAGTCAGACCATGACTTCTCCATCTGGTCCGAGGACGACCAGTCCTCGACGGACGGGGAGAGCGACCTCCGTTTCCTCGCCGACGGGGAACCGGAGGAGGAGAGCGATGACGATCGCTTCTCCTGGGACGACTTCACCTCCTCCGAGGGGGTGATGGAGGAAGAAGAGGAGGAGGAGGACGATGACGACGATGACTCCTTCGAGGGCTACCCCCCAGCGAAGCGCCTTCGCATGTGGTGGGATGACGACAGCAGCGACGACGAAGACGGGGATGAGGCCCCCATGGAGGGCTACGGGAGTAGCGACGAGGAGCCCATCGGCAGCAGTGCCGATGAGAGCTCGGAGGATGACGATGAGGGCAATGACGGCCCGTAGATAGGACCTCTGTCATAGGGTCAGTAGTAGTAGATGGGGCAATGTATCCCCTCGTATTTCCTTCTGAGAGCAATTCAGCTCTTTATGTAAGAAATCCCGCCTATCAATGAAGAACTGTTCCCCACTTTGATTTTGCCGATTTCTTCTGAGTTTGATTGAGCCGATTTGCCTCTCCTACTGACCTTGCCGATTTGCCCTCTTCGCCAATGTGTAATGAGCCGATAACAACGCATCGGTCCTTCAACAGAGCAATCTACCAGGCCTGTTGCCCCCCGAGCCTTACTCGAGGCGAGAATGTCAGAGAGAATGCGCCACAGCCGATCCTCTTTCTTCCTCCGACAGCCGATAATCCTCCGTTTCCTCCTTGACGGAAAGGTTCAGGAACCCGGATCGGCTCGAAGCAGCTGGAGAAGTTTCCATTGCTTTACTCCCTCGAGGCAACAGAAAGCACCACCATTGGTCTAAATTTGGTGGAGACTCGATAAAACACTGCATAATTCTACTAAAGTCGATGGCTGCGCATCGGCCTTCATGCCCTTAAGTCGATGCCTGCTGCATCGGCTGTGCTCGAAAATTTTCGAATTTTCATTTTTATTACGGCCGACCTGTGCATCGGCCCCCATATTTCAATACCCATCAACAAAAGATGAGATGCTTCTGTTGCAATATCCTCGTACTTTCATATACACAGGTGCCCCCGAGCCGATTCTGTCAAGAAAATTGATGGTATCGGCTGCGTTGGATAACATGTTGAACCCGGGTAGAAAGGTAGGTGAGGATAATTTTGGCCGATTGCTGGAATCGGCCTCCACGTTGCTTGCTCGTTGAAGGTTTTGTAAGTTCCCTTCGTAAATTTTTTGGGGCCGATCAAAAGGATCAGCCTCTCCTGGTTTGCCCATTGGTTTGATCTTGCTACTTGGTCAGGCTGGATGAAACCAACCCAACCTCTGACTTGATGCGCCTGCTGTCGTCCACCTTGAGTGCTCCGTAGAGTCGTGGAGCGCTACGCTCTGTCGGCAAGACGAGTACCATGTTTGTGCCAGCCGATGTCTCATCATCGGCTTTCCTCTGTTTAGGGCGCCACTCCATTTTCCGTGGACGACCCTCTTCATCCAGGGTTCGCTGAACCTTTGCAGCCGGATCAGGCCGTGCCTTCCTTAGCGTATGCGAGGTACAACCTTTCGGCTTCCTCCGGGCCGCGCAATCGCTGAACCCTGCGCTTTTGGGAACGGCTGAGTCCGTCGGGGCACCACCTTGGCCGGTGGTACCTGTCTTCTTCCACTTCTCCCTCGTCTTCGAATCTTCAAGATCTGCCCAACGAGGTGACTCGGCGCGTTTGCTTCGTGGCGGGAGAGGCCCTAAGCGCTCGAACACGGACACGTTGGCTGCCTCCTTCTTTTTCGATTGCATTCTGGGCAATTGCCGATTGTGGGCAATCGGCTCATTCCTGAATCCCGGCGGTGTACGAAGAAGGGGCGGTCCCGATGTACTGGTGTTGTCCTCTTGCTCCCTGGATGCTTCCGTGGCACGGCGCTCGTGCTCCTCCTCATCGCGATTCCGCAGACGATGTCTTACGGCTTCTCTAGCCAAACGATCTTCTCTATCATCGTAATTGGGTCGCCGGCGTTGGTCATACTTGGCTAACATATTTGTTGAGGAGGTGATCGAGAGAGGGGTCGCTGATATCTTATATTCTTCACCTCTCCCTCCGTGACATAGCGCTTGCCATCATGATGGAGCCGATCGCGTGGAGCGGCCTCCTCGTGTCCTTGCTATGAGAGCAGCTGCCCTCATCTCCATCTTTGCCGAGTGGTTTCCGGGTCCTACCATGTTGATGCTGAACGAGGGACCTGGCTGGCAACCTTCGGGGTAGGTGATTTCTACCATGTTAACGGCGGGGAAGGGTTGGGCGTCGACCTTCATGGCGTGCTGGTTGAAAATTAGCCGCCCCTTCTCTATCGCCGCTTGGATGTGCCGACGCCACACCCGGCGGTCGTTGGTGGCATGGGAAAGCGAGTTGTGGAACTTGCGGTACGGCTTTCCGTTTAGCTCTTTCGCCGTGGGGAACTTGAGACCTTCGGGAACCGTCAACTTGTTTCTCCTTGAGCGGGAGGTCGAAGATTTGTTCGGTCTTGGTCACGTCAAAATCAAATCCCACAGGCGGCCCCGGTGGCTTTACCCATTTGCGGGCCACGGGGTTCCCCCCCGAGTCCACTCAGCCACTGCTATCTCTTGGCCTCCCGCAGGCACTTCATCCTCCTCCGTATCGACCATGACTACTGCACGCTTGAACTTGTCTTGGTACAGGTCGGGGTGGCGCTGTTCATATGCTGATAGTTTCTGAACCACGTGCGCCAGCGAGGGATAATCTGCTTGGGAGGCCATGTCCTTGAGCTGTGTTGCAAGGCCTGCTACTGCCAACTCGACTGCTTCCTTTTCGGTTATACGAACCGAATAACATCGGTTCCTAAGATTCCTGAAGCGCTGGATGTATTCCGTCACCGTTTCCCGCGCTTTGACGTAGCTGTGCTAGATCGGCAATGCCAGACTCGGAAGCCTCTGAATGGTATTGCATATGGAACTGTTCTTCCAATTGCTTCCAAGACTGGATGGAGTTTGCTGGCAAAGAGGTGTACCACCCAAAAGCCGATCCCGTGAGGGACTGTGAAAAGAGCCTCACGCGTAGCTGATCCGACACTGAAGCCGGTCCTAGTTGAGCCAAATATCGGCTGACGTGCTCGATGGAGCTGGAGCCATCTGATCCACTGAATTTGGAGAAGTCAAGGAGCCGATATTTTGGTGGCAGCGGGATCATCTCGTAATCGTCAGGGTACGGCTTGGAATAGCCGACTGCCCTTCTTTTCGGCATCATGCCGAACTGGTCTCTCGGTATGGTGCTGATCCGATCCGTTGTGCTGGCCGTAGGAGTTGCACTCCGAAGATTCGCCGGGGTGGCGTACTTGGCCTGCCATGTTTGCTTTTCCGGCTACGAGCCGAGCTGCGGGAGCTGGGCTCGGGAGTTTCGTCGGTGTGGCGTATTTAGTTAGCCACGTCCGCTCTGTCGCCGACGTTCCTCCTGTCTTCGCCGGAGTCCCCGATGTTGTGGCCTGGTTTGTGAGTGCCCAGTCACCACAATCCGGCACATACATGCACGCGTATCCATGAGGGATCTCCTTAGGCGCCTCCATTAAGAACTGGTAGTCACTGGGGTCGCCACCAATTCTGTAGACGAGGAATGCCGGTGTAGTCGGCACTTCAGCTGGTGCTGCCAACGCAAATGGCAGCGGTGGACGGGACTGGAATGGCAACTCTCCTTGATGCGTCCCGAGAGCTGGTCCTGACGGCGAGTACTGGTGGCTCATGATCTCCTGGATCACGCGCAGAGCGACACGCTCCGGCACGTTGACCAAGTTCTCGGAGTGGCGGTGTAGCGAGTGAGCCACCAGGTAGTTGATCTCCTGCCGCCGGACCCACGGTGCGTTCCTCCGACGGGCGGAGAGGTCTACCCCATCGAGTGCACCTTCGGTGAGAACCCCTTCCATCCGATGCCACCGGAACGGGTTCTCCGAAAAGAGCCGATGAGGTCGGCTTCGAGGGTAGCCTTGATCTCGTTGTATTGCTTTTTTAGGTCATCGAGCGGATCCTCGTAGGTGAGCTGGCGTGCCGTCCGCCATCTCGGATGTAGATGGCGATGTGGTTGATGTAGACGATAGTCCCACCGGGCGTGCCGAGAATGTGTTGATCTGCCAAAACCCACCGGCGGGCAACGGCCTTGTCAACACCGTAGAGCCGGGGGAGCCTAGAGCTGCGGCTGGCTGAGACCCCTCCGAGCGACGGCCCGCAATGCTCTTCTGGTCACACGCGGCGTTGCGAAGTGCAAGGGCGTGCCACCTGACCTATACCTGGTCAGGAAGGTGATGAGGTTGCCTCGCTTAGTTTCCTGCAGGGCATACATGTAAACGTTAAATACGAGCCTCGATCGGCTCTCGGGTTATCCTGTGAATCGGCTCAAAGAGCCGATCCACCCATGATCCGTACGGGGTGCACGAATACTTGGTGGTCCTGCTTGATCAAGATGAAGCTAATGAGATCTACGACGATTTAGGGTTTTCACCGCATAACCGGATCATCCTACTCCGGGTTGGGCCTTGCGGCCACGCACAGTGCTCGTAAGCCGATCCTAAACAAGGCCAAAAAACCAACATGAAGTTGATCCTAGGAACATCCCGTTTAGGACTTGCGAACGCCACCCTACGTGCCACTTGGATCCTCCCCCCATTGTAAGGCCAAACTATTGCAGATATTAAACTAATCCTTGTAGAACAAGGAGCAATCGTAACGGATCAGATCTACTAAATAATGATCAAGCGGGGTGCCGCCCCCACACCTGAGATAGGCGTGAGGACGGCTAGATATGCAAGGGTTGCACTACGTAAGCATGCTTAAACGAAGAACAATGCTAACCCTAACACATCTAATGATAACTACGTTGCTCGCCATCAAAAACGCTTCGGTACGAGCAACGCATGAACAACGTGGGGCTTGTGCTTGCCTAGATCGCAAGATGCGATCTAGGCAGCATGTCGCTACCCGATAGAAACCCTCGAGATGAAGGAGTTGGCGATGCGCCGAGATTGGTTTGTTTTTGGGGTTGAACGTGAGTTGTTGTTTATTCCATAAACCCTAGGTACATACTTATAGTCCAGGGGACTTTCTAATGCGGGCGTTCACCAAACCGTGCACGAGACAAACTCTAACTTCTAAATCGATACATAATCTATTATGCTAAGATACACGGGCTTAACTAGCCCAAATTCTCCGTGCAAGGCCGCTTCATCGATCTTCCATATATAATCTTCCAAGCCCATCTTGATCGCGGCCCACCTCCTGATCGCGGTTAAATCCTGGTGATAACAATACCTCCTGCACGATGATATGGAGGTACTCTTGTAAGAGCAATCCCATGCAAAAATGACAAGACAAAGAGACAATGAGCATCTCAACAATTTTTTTATTTACTATGGGTATAGCTTTTTATTGCAAATGCTTCATAGAATGCTCACTATGGTTTAGCTGTAAATTTCCACCATGAATGATGCATGCCTTACATTAGCGGCTCAGTCGTTTCTCTAACTCATATACAAACTCCATGGACTTATAAGTTTCCATTTTATTTCGCACCGCTAGGCATCCATAAACAAAAGAACATGACATCAACTAAATATAAGTGCAATGTCGAAAGTGTTCCCCATGAAAGCATGGTTCTACTAACTCCCAACTCGCAATTTGCAAACATATAAACTTCATAAGATGGGCACAATGATCAAGTTTATTAAGTGCAAGAAAGTAAATGTGTCATCAAGTTCGTGAGAGCTTTACGAACTAATTTTCTCATGCCAAAATTTAATTTGGAAGATAAATAAAAACATGATGAATACTTGGAATATCAATAATGCTACTAGGTATATATGGTGGACACAATTGGAAAACTTTGTTTCATGGTGGTCGGATGCACGAGTATAGTTCATACTCAGCACAGGCGAAAGCTAGCAAAAGACTGGGAGCGACCAACTAAGAGAGCATTAATGGCCATAATCATGCATAGCGATAAAACATTTCAATCAAAGCATAAAGTGATATTACAAGTCAAAAACTAAATGATCATAGAGGCTTTAGTTGACTGGTTATAGTCGTAACATGGTATAAGCATGCTCCAAGTCAACCCAATAAAGCATCAAAGGAAAATACCACAATATTATGCTTTTATGATGGAAACAACACATGATTCTTTCAATGGCACATTATGCACTCTCAGCCATTTGAGACAAGTCATGCTAAAACAACAAATGCTAAGCATATGACAAGAATAACATCCAACGTGACATGCCAAAGTCTATGCCACAGTCTAGACAAGCTTCCTTTTGCATCACTATAGTCATGAAACATTTTACTCGTATCCAGCACCAACTGACATAGGCATCCCCAATGGGCCTGCCGAAGAAGGTACCCGGGGTTTACTAAAGGCCCATGACTCGAAGAATATGAAGCCCAGAAGCCCAATCAAGTGTCGATAAGAAAAGATAGAGTTGTATTAGGAATAAATACTTGTAACTATACGGGACGAACTCAAAGAGTCTCCGGTTATTTGTAACTTGTACATCACGAAACCCTCGGCTCCACCTCCTATATAAGGGGGAGTCGAGGGAAAAAGAAATTATCGATTCATTGTCAACACAACCCTAACTTTTTAGCAGTCGAGTACTTTTCCGGCTGAAACCCTCGAGATCTACTTGCCCTCTACTCTCCACGAAACCCTAGTCTACATCGTGTAGGCATTAACAAGTTAATACCTTGTCACCAATCAAATTATTTGAAATAACTCTCAGAGATGAAATACATTATGGACCAGAGAGCTAATCATACACAAATAAAGAATACTAACGAGCTCGGAACAAAATTGAAGTGAAAGAATAAGAGAACGCAGTACAAGAAAGCTAGAACACTCGCAGAACAATAACAGCAAAAACTAGAATGTTCTATGCAATTAAAATGGAGCGGGTCTTTCTCCAAAACAAATAATCTGGGATCCAACATATGCTATAGCAAACAAAACTAAACTAAGCTGAAAACAAAAATAAAGACGCTCCAAGAACAACACATAGCGTATGAAGCAATAAAAATATAGCGTGTAGAAAGATGACATGTTGCTTTGTTGATGGAGAAGGAATGCCTTGGGCATCCCCAAGCTTTGACGCTTGTACCTCTTGAATATTTCTTGGGGTGTAGGGGCATCCCCAAGATTGAGCTTTTGTTCATTTTTCATCTCATCACATCATTCTTCTCTCCCTATACTTGAAAATTGCCTTCATACAAAACTTCACACAATTTTCTATTGGCAGCATTAGTACAATCAAAATAAATAAATCCACTTGACTTCAGTACTAACATATATCAAGAATCTATTAAAGCATTAGCTACTGTAGCAACTCTTCAAAAACTTCTTTGACTAAAAGAACTCAAAAAGAAAGAGAAAGAGTGCAGAAATCTGTCAAAATAGAACAATAGGTAAAGATCAATTTTTTCGAAAATCCTATCTTGCTCATCTAGAAAAGTGGTAAACTAACGAAAGTTAGATAATAATCTGGGGCATATTCATAAAAAATGACAACTCAAAATTCCGTTCTGGTTATCTTTACGAATTTTTATGGCAACAACACAGAATCTGTTTTCAGGGCAGCAACTTCCTTAAATCTTACTTTCTTCCTATTAGAGGATATTCTTGGCACAAAAACGAAATAAAAAATTATAAGAAGAGGTTATTATAGAGGTAATAAATTCCAAGGCTCAACAAAAAGAAAAATTACTGTAAATAAACATGGGTTATCTCCCAGGAGTGTTTTTCTTTAACGCCTTTCAGCTAGGCGCAGAAAAAGAGCGAGCATCAAGTATTATCAAGTGAAGAAGCATTAAGATCAATGCGAGAAGTCTTTTCAATAAGGATTTGTATTTTATCAATATAAGTTTTAAAAGATTCTCTCTCAGGACTTTTAGGTACACTACTTTCATCAAGTGGATTTTTAGGAACAATCCAACCAAAATTCTTTTCCCAAGCTTCATGCATTGCTACTAATTTGAAAGGTATTTGTATTTTACCTTCTCTCCTATTTTTGGTTTGGTCTATTTTTTCAAGTGTCCCAAAGATATCTACACATGAGCCTAGCTTCTCAAACCGATCAAAAACTTTTCTAGCTATTATAACAACATCTTTAAATTATATAAGAAAAGTTTTTTGGATAAAATCTTTCTTTTCATCATCCTCAATTTTATGGAGTTTAATAAATATTTGCTGCATAAAAGGATTAAAACTAACAAATCTAGCCTTCAGCATTTGAACTAAATAAGCTGCAACAGTTTCATAATTATGAGCAAGTTCGACCAGGGATTTATCTTCAATATCTTTATGCTTACTAACATGATTGAAAAAAAATTAAATGTTATATTTCCCAATTATAGAACCACTACCTACAGATAGATCCTTTAGATCGTACTTAGGGATCAACATAATGAACTAGAAACAAAATAACAGCTATAAAAGAAACAAATTTTGTGTGTGTTTTTGATATAATAAAGAAAACAAAACAAAATAAAGTAAACTAAGCAAACTATAACAAAGTAAAGAGATTGGAGATGAGAGACTTCCCTTGCAGAAATCCTCTTTCTCCCCAGCAACGGCGCCAGAAAATCTTGATGGTGCTCAGGTGATGGTGCCAGACAATCTTGCTGAGCGTTGTTGTGGAAGCGTTGGGAAACCCCAAGAGGAAGGTGTGATGAGCACAACAACAAGCTTTCACTCAGTACGAAACCAAAGTTTAATCGACCAGTAGAAGAAAGGAGTGACTTATGAAGGTGTTGCTAGCTGACTAGTGGCAGGGCGCACTACCGGCGTCAGCAACAACGGGGAACCTGCACACAACACAACCAAAGTATTTTGCCTCAACTTGCAGTGAGGTTGTCAATCTCACCGGTTTGCTGAACACAAAGGATTAGACGTATCGAGTGGAAAGAGATGTTTGCAGAAAGTAAACAGAACAGGATTGCAGTAGATGAATTTATCAGTGTAAAGAAAATGGACCGGGGTCCATAGTTCACTAGAGGTGTCTCCCCATAAAGATAAATAGCATGTTGGATGAAAAAATTACGGCTGGGCAATTGACACAATATTGATCATACATGACAAGATGATTACTATGAGATTTGATTGGGCATTACAACACAATACATAGACCGTAACACCCAGGACGCGCCATGGGGTGGTCTGGCCGCCCTGTGGCGCCTCTTCGACCCCCCTCTGGACTTCGTCTTCGTTTCGGTAAAATATTGACTTCGGCTTTTGTTTCGTCCAATTCCGATAATATTTCATGTACAACTTTCCTGAAATACAAAAACATTAGAAATAGGGAACTGGCACTGTGACATTTTATTAATAGTTTAGTGCTGGAAATCATGTAAAAGTGCAATGAAGTGTAAGAAAAACGTATATGAATTGGTGTAAAACAAGCATGGAGCATCAAAAATTATAGATACGTTTGAGACGTATCACAAAATCGCAGATCAAGGACCTGGCCGCCGCCCACCACCAGCGTGCCGCATCGAGGAGCCGACGGGAGGCGGGGAGGCAGCAGCGCAGATCAAGGCCTGGCTGCCGCCCACCACCGGTGTGCCGCAGCGTCGAGGAGGGACATGACCTCCGCCACCTAGCGCAGCATCGAGGAAAGTCCGCCGCCGCCGCCGCTATGCCCCGCGGGCTTTGCCCCATGGTGCCATTGTCGTCGGCCGCGGGGAGATGCATTAGGGTTTGGGGGTGTGGGAGGGGAGGGTGTTACGAGAAGATATACATGAAAGAAATAAGTGTTCATTGGTCTCATTAGAATCACAGAAGCAACATTTTTTACACCCCTCACTAAAAAAAGCCCCTCTTACCTAGTGAAATTTTTGGACAAGCGGATGAGCATTCTCCTAGGACAACAAGGCCGACAGACAATTTTCACCGTGATCTGGTTGATAGCGGCACAAAATTATCCCGCAGTAGGTGTCATACAAGAGGGGCACTCTTTTATGCCGCACTAGGGGGAAGGAGGCATTAGTTATTGCTTTGTGCATTGTAACTTCTGTTACTTGTGAGTCCACGCTTGAGAATAGTCAACCACACCCTGTTGACTGCTAGGCTTGCCTCGCTCACTAATGTGCCCCATCTAAGTCGGACCTTGGTTTTATATCTCGCTATCTGCACAACAACCACCAAGCGGCGGAGGAGACTTTCGAGGTGCCCGACTGCGAGGCACATGAGCACCTCACAACGACATGAAGATGCAATATCAATGGACGGGAGGCGGATTTGTAAGTTGCTCATTTTCGTGTAGATCCATTTCAAGGCTTTTTCCGTGGATCTATTTTGGTACTTCAATGTCACAAGAGGAAATTTATGTTTTTTTCATCAGATCGACATAGTACCGCGTTGAATCTATGATTGAGAGTGGAGAGTCATTGCTTTACGTTATGGAACAGAGAGAACATGTTTCTGTGATCAATTCCCGATGGACTCGTCGCATTCCAGGGCAGGGACACATTCCGCAGATTCTATGGCCGGAGCTACAAAGCCTCGTAGTGCCTTTTCAAAATCTAGAGGGATAAACCACACTCGTGGCAAAGATGCTTTGCTTGTACTGTGGCAGTGAACTCTGAAGAAGAAGGGAGCAATTTGTCCAATGAGTAGGAGATGGTGGAGGAAGCAAGGAGTGAAGCCAAACAAGAAATTGTCCCTTCGGTGATAGCGGTTCATGATGTTTTCCTTAGTGTGTCCTAGTCTTTAGAGCAGGTTAGGGTTAAACTAGATGGATTATCTGTTTGTATTATGATTAATAACGAGTATGTTTAGTGAGTAATATATAAGTAGTATGCTAGTCAAAACCATGTGAGGAGACTATGTTTATTGAGCAATATAAGTAGTATGTTTGTTTTTGGCCCATATTACTTGTCACAGACTTAGTACAACTTTGTACTAAATTTGCAACAACTAATATGGATCGGAGGGAATATGCAGTAACAACCATATGAGGAGACTATGTTTATATGGCTCATATTGTACTAAGTATGTGACAAGAAATATGGATCGGGGGGAGTATGTAGTCACAACCATATGAGGAGACTATGTTTATATGGCTCTAAAACAAACCGTTACCCCCACTGACTACTCCCGTTTTGAGCCCTTTGTGCCAACTTGGTCCACTACTTCTGTGACCCATAAAGCAAATTCTAATTTCCACTTGATACTCTTGTTTTCTATATAACATTTACCACTCACACGCCACCGTACTACCATCATCTCTTAGATCCCCACTTTCTCCACCCCGAACTGTAGGTCCCCACTTCACTTCTAGATGCACTACCCACTTCTCCTTATGATCCCCACTCTCTACACATGAAGGAGATGTTGTCGGAGTCGGTGACATCCACCGACGACCCCGAGCCGAATATTTGTTCTTCATCCCATCCACAGAACATGCTCCATCTTATTCTCTCTCCAATCGACCTCCGTATGATTTAGATCCACCTGACATTGACAGGATCGCTGAGGATGACGTGAAGATTCACATACAGGCCATCAACCACTCAGTGATGGTTGTGCAGATCAACGCTAACATCATCAGCCTCTCGTTGATTGTCGTGAAGATCCACGCCGATATCATCAGCCGCTCGATGATTGACGTGAAGATAAACGCCGCCATGGTCAGCCGCGCAGTAAATGACTAGGGAGGAGCTCAAGATATTGGATTTAGGTATTTTATTTTCCTCTTCTTTTTAGATTATATTTATGCTCTTTCTTAATGACATGGAAATTAACATTTAAATAGAACAAATGAACTGATATTGTTCGCACAGATTGCGATTAACTTTTATTCCGTTGGTGTGTGCATGAAAAGACGACAAGCGAGAACCACAAAGGTGACCAAGATGATGATTCCACTACTGAAGGAGGCGGTAGTGGAAGCAGCAAGCACACGTGGATCAGTCGGTGTAGTGGTGGAAGAAGGAACATGAGCCAGTCGAGCTCCCAAAGTCCTTGGGAGTCACGGCACCGAGGGCCAGCCCCAACAAGTGCCCGAGTGTGAGCATCTGGGACAGAACAAGAATCAACATAAAAAATAACCCGACAACCAGAATCAGCGAGCTGAGCAGCGGAAAACAAGTTCATGGTAGACGGGGAACATGACAAACATCCGGAAAGGAATAGAAAGAGTGCCACGACTAGCAACAGGAAGAGAAGTGCCATCGGCAGTAAGAACATTAACAGGAAGAGAAAGAGGTCAAAGAGAGGAGAGAGCAGAAGAATCAGGGGACATGTGAAAAGAAGCTCCAGAATCGAGAACCCACGAAGATGCACCTGACTGTGTAAAAGTACTAGCCACAGAGGCAGCAGTGCCCGTCGAAGAAGAGCTAGAGGAGGCAAGGAGGCGCCTAAGCCACGCAATTTCCTGCTCGGTGAAGTCGGTGGTGGAGGGCGCTGAAGAGGGGGCACGAGGACCAGTAGAGGCGGTGAGCGCGCCATTGCGCAAGTCTAGATGTTTCTTGAAGCGATCAGTCTCGGGGTGCCCGTGCCTGTGGTAGTATCCACAAGGCGGACCAGAACGAGGACGCCCCCGGCCACGGAAAGGCTGACCTCCACAACCAGGTGGCGTGGGAAAGAGAAGAGGAGCACTGAAGGGAGTGGGCGCTGGTGCAACAAGAACCCGAGCAGCAAGGATAAAGGGGACCGCAAGCAGACCATCACCACGCAGATGAGTCTCCTCAACCCGGAACTCAGTGAACACCTCTGAGATAGGGACACAGCCCCGAGCAAACAACTGAGCACGACGGGGCTCAAACTCCGGGCGAAGCCGAGATAGGAACTCGTGGATCCTCTGAAACTCCATATATGAACGCACAATCAGGCAACACTTGCAAGTACCACAGGCAACGTAGCGGAGGGAGTCAAGCTGACGCCAAATCGCAACACTCTGGATGTAGAACTCATCAACAATAGTGTCAACCTACCGAAGATCAGGCTCCTGACGCAACATAGATAAATAGAGAGAATCACCAGAAGGCTAATAGCGCTGACGAAGGTGAGACCATATCTCAGCGATAGTAGCAATGCCCATAAACACAGAAGCAAACTATGGCTGAACACTCTGAGAGAGAACAATAACAACTCTGGCTTTCTCATCACACCAACTAGATGATACCCCGCGCGATGCTGCGAAAGTATAATGTGGCAACAAAAGATTCATAAAGATGTGATCAACACATAAAAACTTAACCCAGTAACTCGATATTTCTAGATAAAGTGCTTCTTATATGTGCTTCAAAGTTTGCCAACAATGAATGAGACCGTGATTCCTTAATACCCCTTTCGTTCTAAAATATACTATATCGCAACTTTGTCTAGACACATTTGAGTTATAGATATATCCGAATCTAGGTAAATAGTCTAGATAAAGTTGCAACACTTAAAAAAAATATAGAGAAAACATCTTTTAAATCATAGAAAGATGTCCCGCCAAATAACCAAGACAATGCAACAGAATATCTTGAGTTATTCCCTCTCGGAACTTCTTTTGCTTCTCAAGCTGTATTTGGCTTACACTGAAGCTTTATTCTCGTTCGAGAACAAAAAAAAAAGAAGTTTTGACGCACTGCTATCTCTGAGTTGTGATTTGGCTACTCCAAAAAAATAATTATAAAACAACTTTATCTTATAAACTGATCGGCAAATTGTTGTTATTGTCGAGAATTGACAGAGGACAAAATCACTCTCCAGTGATTTTGTAAATACAATAAGAAATTTACTCTAAGATCATATAGTTTACAGTATGGCACATGAGAAACCAAAGTGCACGAATGAATGCTATCTTATTATAGAAGGAGCATGCCCATCCTCTGCTTTTTCAACATAATTAGATCTGATAACAGAACAATAATAGTGCCTACTGCAAGAATTAACATTAGTGTGTTTGCTTAGATTTAATGGAGTATGTTTTTATTGGAATGAGAAGGTATAATATAACCGAAAAGATTACTGAAAAACAGACTGCAATGTTAGAGAAAAGAGTACTGAAATTTAAAGAAACAAATAAGGGCATTGTTATTCAGCTTCTCTTTAAGGAAATCATCATGTGCTATAGAAGTTCAATACGATATTGCAATACCTAAACAATGGCTGTGATAAATGTAAAACTTTGCGGAGTAGCATGAACCTACAAAACTGTCATTAACCTGCTGTTGAAAAAATCGGAACTGGATGTTTATTTGATTTTTATCCATCAGTTCATCGCAAGATACTGCATGGGAGGACTTGAATCTTGATTCATTAGCACTGATGGATCACCACACAATCAGCAAAGGGACATATACATTGAGAAACAAAAATAAATGTAGGAAAATGATACGTACTGTAGGTCTTGTAGTCAATCGGACTCTGCAGTTTTGGAGCCCATCTGAAGAACTCAACAGGGAGGAATATATTTTCAATCTTCCGAATAAAAATACAAATAAACCCAAAGAGAGGGGATGGGGAATACTCATTGTAACTCACAAATCCTCCGAATTTTAACCAATCCATCAATGTCAACGGGGGTAGAACGGGTAGGAAAGATCACCTGGTAGAAACGTGCCCGCGATGAGGAGTGCATGCCGATGAAGAAGAAGCATTGCGAGGACTGGGTCGATGAGGAAGGCATTCATCCTATGGGGATATAATAGACGGGTATATATAAAGAGGAAAAGAAGATACATGAAAGAGAGGAGATATTGTAATGTGGAGTGGGAGAAGACGGCACAATTTGTCAAACGAACTTCCTCCATCAGTTAATGTGCAGTAATTTCTGGTGGGGATCGCAGGGGAGATGAGGGAGAGTGCGCCGGACGGAGAATCAGAGATCATGGAGAAGATAGAATAGAATGCGACATTAGTAGGGGTGGATGGTGGCGGTCAAGGAGAAGAAAAACAAAAATGGGATGGCTCATGCGATGTGTGATATATGGGATACTGGGCACGCGGGCCACGCTATTGATTTAACGGAAACATAAAATGGGTGAGGCCCGAACAAAATTAACAGTTTTCTCTCCGGGGTGGAATGAATGGGACGGAATTTGAAGGCAAACGAACGGATGAAGAGCTGACGGTGGCATACAGCTAAACTAAAACTGATGGATGTGATGTGGCCATCAGTTTCATCGCAAGATACTGCATGGGAGGACTTGAATCTTGATTCATTAGCACTGATGGATCACCACACAATCAGTAAAGGGACATATACATTGAGAAAGAAAAATAAATACAGTAAAATAATATATGTTAAGCTTCATGCACTAGCCACTTGAACCAACAGTCCGAACTAATGGAAAGGGCTAGGCAATCTACTTATACACTTCAACACTCCCTCTCACGTGTGACGGGAAGACGAGAAGACAAGTCAGCACGTGTAAAGAGGCAAAGAGGCAGCGGGAGGCCGGGCGCGGCATGAGGCTGCGAGAAGAGGGGGATCGAGAAGAGATAATTTTTAGAATAAATTGTGAAAGTCAGGATTTGAACTCGAGACCTGGGGCTCTGATACCATGTTAAGCTTCATGCACTAGCCACTTGAACCAAAAGTCTGAACTGATGGAAAGGGCTAGACAATCTACTTGTACAGTTCAACACCCCCTCTCACGTGTGATGGGGAGACGAGAAGACAAGTCAACACGTGTAGAGAGGCAAAGAGGCAGCGGAAGGCCGGAACCACACGGCAGGAGGCTGCGGGGAGAGGAGATAATTTTTAGAATAAATTGGGAAAGTCAGGATTTGAACTCGAGACATGGGGCTCTGATACCATGTTAAGCTTCATGCACTAGCCACTTGAACCAAAAGTCTAAACTAATGGAAAGGGCTAGGCAATCTACTTATACACTTCAACAATATGTACTGTAGGTCTTGTAGTCAATCTAACTCTGCAGTTTTGGAGCTCATCTCAAGAACTCAACAGGGAGGAATATATTTTCAATCTTCCGAATGAAAATACAAATAAACCCAAAGAGAGGGGATGGGGAATCCGCCTTGTAACTCACAAATCCTCCGAATTTTAACCAATCCATCAATGTCGACGGAAGGGTAGAACGGTTAGGAAAGATCACCTGGTAGAAATGTGCCCGCGATGGGGAGTGCATGTTGATGAAGAAGCATTGCGAGGACTAGGTCGATGAGGAAGGCATTCATCCTATGGAGGTATATTAGACGGGTATATATAAAGACGAAAATCAGATACAAGAAGGAGAGGAGATATTGTAATGTGGAATTGGAGAAGACAGCACAATTTTTCGAATGAACTTCCTCCATCAGTTAATGTGCAGTAATTTCTGGTGGGGATCGCAAGGGCGATGAGGGAGAGTGCGTCGGACAGAGAATCAGAGATCATGGAGAAGATAGAATAGGATGCGACATTAGTAGGGGTGGATGGTGGCGGTCAGGGAGAAGAAAAACAAAAATGGGCTGGCTCATGCGATGTGTGACATATGGGATACTAGGCTGCACACGGGCCACGCTATTGATTTAACATAAACATAACACAGTGAGGCCCGAACGAAACTAACAGTTTTCTCTCCGAGGTGGAATGAACGGGACGAATATTTGAAGGCGAACGAACGGATGAAGAGCTAATGTGGCATACAACTAAACTAAAACTGATGGATGTGATATGGCATGCTTGCATGTTGAGAGAAATCAAATTAGTGGGTTGCTCCTATTTAAATATTATAGATGAGTAAAAGCATCTAGACTATCATGATAGGGACCAAGAGTCTCTGAATAAATAAGTACCTACTGCTCATATGCATCATCATCAGCAGTCTCGGCAGTCTTGGCTGCAACCTGAACAACCTAGGTAGCATGATCAGCAAGGGCATGTGCCACAGGAGACGGGGTAGGAGGCACGGGAGCAATGGGGTGCGGCGGACAGGATACCTGGCCGATAAGAACACACCAAAGTCGAAGACCACGCATATGGATGCGCATAAAGGCAGCATGCTCTGCATAGTTGGTGTCATCAAAGATCACCGGGCACCAAGGAATGCTAACATAGCCCGCAGAAGAGGTTGCCATACTGATACTGCTCTCTCGGATTTTTTTGTCAACTGCACGCCCGCACCTCAGATCCAATCGAGCGCTCAGGCAGACGGCTCGTGCGTGCGAGCGGGAGGTGGTGCCTTGCGCGAGGACGGTCGGGAGTACACGCGACCGGCGGCGGCCGGGAATGGGTGGCGACGGGCAATTGCCGGATGGCGGGTGGCACGCCCGAGATGAGCAGCTATTGCAGCCGGGAAGCGGGCAACACGCCAGAGCTGAGAAGGGGCGAAGTGGCCACTGCAAGGAGCAGCGGTGGCCGGCTGGGAGGCGGATGTCGCGGCCACGACAAGGAGCAGCGGCGGCCGGATTTCAGCAAATCACGCCGATTCAAACTTTGGGGAACCAAATCAAGAAGTGATTCGACCCAATTTGAGGAGAGGAAGGTGGAGGGAGAGGCAGCGACTGGGAAGATCGTCAGCGTCGCGAGACTAGCACGGAGTTGCTACGTGCGGGGGAGCTAAACCTAGAGCTCTGATACCATGTTGGGAATGAGCAGCTGCATGTGTGTAAAGTGCAGAAAACTCCTTATAGAGTGGTGATATACAGGAAAGGAGACTATACATCTCTAACACATCCCAGCCAAACCTATATACACATCCATGCAATTGTCTGGAAATTCTTCAAGCTCCAGGACGTTTTTGAGTTTTGTCAAGAAAAAAAATCGCTACATGGAGGCCGGGGACAATTTGTGTTGTCCGGTATACATCATGCTAACCTCCGTTCCACTCAAGCTACCTAACGAGAACAAATGACTTGTCAAGAAAAAAGATAGGCGCTACATGGAGGCCGGGGACAATTTGTGTTGTCTGGTATACATCATGCTTACCTCCATTCCACTCAAGCTACCTAATTAACGAGAACAAATGGCTCGTCCCACAGTAAGTCTAGATTCAATGGATGTAGTATCAAGAATAAGTCTACATTCAATGGACCTGATTATCTCGTACTCTTCCCAGGCCCACCCGGCTCTTCAGCTACTATCCTCTTTCCTCGCTATTACTATTAGTACGAGCAGTGGCGAGTTGTCCATGCCCACTCTACTCACTTTGCCTTTCCAATTTCTCAAATTTACTCTTGCTCTTGCCTTGCTCTACTCCGTGCTGTATACATGGCGTCGGCAGCGGTAGAGGGGAAGAGCCGGGTGCTGGTGATCGGCGGCACGGGGTACATCGGCAGGTTCATCGTCGCCGCCAGCGCACGAGAGGGCCACCCCACCGCCGTCCTCGTTCGCGATCTCACGCCCGCCGACGCGGCCAAGGCAGCCGTCCTCCAGGGCTTCCGCGATGCTGGCGTCACCCTCGTCAAGGTGGTTCCCTTTTTTATGTTTCTTCTGGCTTCGTGTGGTTAGTGGTTCTACCTAGGTGTTGTGAACTTGGTTTAAAAAAAACAGCTATTATTTGAAAAGGATTAAAAGCATCAACTCTGCAAATCACCTCTAATATACACTTTTTGTTGAAACAAGATACAATATTTTCCATTTTCATTAACTAGGAGAAGAGAGGTGGCCGAATACCAGCCCCAAAAATGATACAAACACCCAACAATAAATTGACAATCTGATAATAGGGTTAGATGCATAGGAACACATACAGAAATGACGTCTATGTAGTGTTTCATAACAGTCCTTCTGTTGTTCGACAAAGAAAGTTTATTTGATGAGGCTGCACCTGCACGAAGCCAACAATCTTTCGTGCCATCTAAAAATAAACAACAATTGTAGCAAGGACAATTACCATCTCTGATTGTGTCAGTATCTTACTATGATTAGTCACATATTCTTATAAGATTGCATAGTGATGCCAAACTGTTTCGTTACTATTCGTCCTGAAGGGTGATCTATATGACCATGAGAGCCTGGTGTCTGCCATCAAGTCCGCAGATGTTGTGATCTCGACCGTGGGTTCCCTACAGATACCAGATCAAACCCGCATTATCGCGGCAATCAAGGAAGCTGGGAATGTAAAGGTGAGCTTCAAGAGATCCAAATCGTCAATATCAAATTATTATGTGTGCACACTGCTTTATGGCTTACTAAGAATGTTTAAACTGATATTAGTATAGTTCAGTTTTCTATATTATTGAACAGTATGCAGTACTAATGCACAACGGCTTGTAGGTTTTACCAGTAACAAATTGTGTATCCATTGAATTTCTTTGGGCTTCTTTGATTCATAGGATTCGTATAGGAATTGTGTAGTATTTAGATCCTATGTGCATTTTTCCTACACTAATTGTTTGATTACTAGAAGCAATGTCCTATACGAACTAATCCTATAAGAATCGTGTAGTGCAAATCCTATAGGAATAGAACATTATGTCATACCTCATGGAAAATTTCCTTCGGGACAATCAAACACAACTCATCTTTCTATAGGATTCAACTAGCCATGACATCTCAATCCTATACTTTTCATATTTCAATGATTTTCCTATCCTATCAAACAAAGGGGCCCTTTATGTAAAATAGGTCTACCCTGTTGAGGACAAGAAAATGGAAGGCATTGTTTTTTTAAAATGAAAATTTGACATTCCACCTCTCTTTTTTTATGTCTGGTAGACTGCTACAAATGTCTGATGTCATTTTCCCGATGAGCTCTTCACAGAGATTCTTCCCTTCAGAGTTTGGTAATGATGTGGACCATGTAAATGCGGTTGAGCCTGCAAAGTCGATATTTGCTTTGAAAGCTCATATAAGGCGTGCCATTGAGGCTGAAGGGATTCCTTACACATACGTCTCTTCCAACTTCTTTGCTGGTTATTTCCTGCCAACCCTTGGACAGGTTGGGGTCACTGGACCACCAACTGACAAGGTTCTCATATTAGGTGATGGAAATGTAAAAGGTAAGTTTGATATGCCTTTACATTTTTATTACATAACAGTGGAGTGTCTATTTTGAAGACATGATCGATTTCATGAAAATATCGCTGCGTCTTTATGTGTATTGTCGACAATAGGAGTATTTTCCGTGGAGGACGACGTGGGCACATACACTATTAAAGCTGTTGATGATCCAAGAACTCTAAACAAGACCCTGTATCTGCGGCCGCCAAGCAACACTTTGACTCATAACGAGCTTGTCTCACTATGGGAGAAGAAACATGGGAAGACATTCGAGAGGATCTACATCCCAGAAGATGAAGTCCTGAAGCAGATTCAAGGTCATAGGCCATGTTTTTTTTCACTTGAAACACTGAAGTTGTCGTCTACACTCCATACTTTTTTTTTCTTCCCGAACAATTTTTGGACTGAATTTTATCTCTTGCATATGTTTCAGAGTCTCCGGTGCCTCTGAATATAGTACTATCAATCAGCCACTCTGCTTGGGTGAAGGGGGACCACACTAACTTTGAGATCGAGCCATCATTTGGAGTTGAAGCCACTGAGCTTTATCCCGATGTGAAATATGTTACCGTGGATGAATACCTAAACAGGTTCATTTGAACTCCAAATTCCTATTGGCACCAATATTCATATGCACTGAATAATTATCGGAATTCATGTATCTTACTAGAATGCCAAGTGAATTATGCAATCAGAATGTGTGAGACCTCAATCTTTTGAGTTGCGAGGATGAATGCAGACCATACTGGCAATGCATTGCCTTGATCTTAGGGCTCAAGATTGTAAGCATGTTAATGTAATGTTTCTATAATGGATACTTATGGTTTTATCTGATAACATCAAAAAGTTTAAGCCGTCAAGGTCTATGATATGAACATTAGCCTCCATCATTACAACAATGTGTAAATGTCGGTATTGTTACTTGTGCTCAGAGTTTATACTGTTCTAAAACTTCGGGACATAAAATCATTCAGCTTTCCAGATCCAGTTCATTGTAACAAGTTTCTTGAGCATAGAGCGGAGTTTATTCAGTCAATGGGGCTTACTACTATGTTCGGTAGGAAGTTATTTAGTTATTTCGCTGAAGATACTTTCCACCATGAAAACTCATTTAACAAACATGTAATAACCGGCATGTCCACGCCTCCAACCCTCATGGCAATGTTGTGAGCCATGGCTGAGTCTTAGATGGTGTGACAAAGCACAACAAATGGGAACAAAAAAGAAAAGGAATAAAACCACAATTAAAAATTAAATCCGGTCATTTACACAATGTATTTGGTTGGAATTTTGTGACACCATCAGTTAATAGTTGGCTTCTAGCATGCCTACAAACAATGAATAACAAAAAAATGAGGTAAATTGTAACAATAATGTGCTTCTATGCGAGATTTTTAAAAATAAAAAGGAAACTGTACTTGCTTTGGGTTGTTGCTCATTATGTTTCCGTCCTCCATTTCTCCTGTTTTTTTAAAAAAAAAAATCATCTCGCACGGCTCAAGCAGAAACACAAAAGTTATCAAGGAATATTAGAAAAAAGTTTCAAAACTTCATCAGCAACTGGATTGGGTTTATTTTTGCCTTGAACATATGAAATAGTAAAAATTCTGAAGATATTCTTTGTGATGATAATGCCAAAAAAATATCAAGTTGGCTCATCTATCTTTTTTCCTTTCCCTTATGATAGTCATTAGAGGCCTCTTGACTTTTCTCTTCCCTATTTTGGATTTGTTTTTTTGTGCATAATCGTAATATAGAAATTATCTTGTCGCGATCCTATGAATTAGTTCAATTAATACCTTAGATTCATACTAGAGCCAACGATGATTGAGTCTGAAGCTAAACCAAGGGTTTTTCGAGTAAGAACCACTTGATAATCATTTAGTGAATCAGTGTAATGATTCGACAAAATTGGTATCAGCATCTTCCTTTGACTTTGAGGAGGACCGACACAAAAAATAAACACGTGGCACACAAGTTTTTCAGACCACCCTAAACCCTATTCTAGAAAATAACTAAAAGGGAGTCTGTTGAAAGAAACATAATCTAAATGAAAAAATAACAAACTTAATAACCGTGTATAATATTTTTGTGTAGGTGGGTTGTGAAACGATTTTAGTTTCTCACTAAAACTTGATCATGAATTTAAGACCTTAGCAAACTTGCTGCACAAAGCATTTCCATATGAACATTTAGCTTAAGGGTACAAAAAAACTACATCAAAAAACACATAGCGGTAAGGTGAAATAAAAGTAGAAAAGTGAAGCATTGTTGAAGGGAAACAAAAAAAAAAGTGAGAACACTTGATAATTTTTAATGATTTGTACAATAACAATTATCAAGATGACAAAGTGAGACCATCACTAGCGTCAGCAAAGATCAAAATCGGTTGCAAGCCCTAGACGTTTGTAAGAGAGTTCAAATCTCCAACTACATACATAACACACAAACACATGGCGTAATGAAAGATAAATAGGTCATATACCAAGCTCCGCGCTCTTCGAGCACCATCTCTTGGCGCAAAACAACATTCTATGTATTCCCCTCAGATATTGTTGGCAGATACAAAATAAACCAGCGGCAGTGATGGCGTGTAACTCACACGTTCGTTGGGAACCCCAAGAGGAAGGTATGATGCGCACAGCAGCAAGTTTTCCCTCAGAAAGAAACCAAGGTTTATCGAACCAGGAGGATCCAAGAAGCACGTTGAAGGTTGATGGCGGCGGGATGTAGTGCGGCGGAACACCAGAGATTCCGGCGCCAACGTGGAACCTGCACAACACAACCAAAGTACTTTGCCCCAACGAAACAGTGAGGTTGTCAATCTCACCGGCTTGCTGTAACAAAGGGTTAACCGTATTGTGTGGAAGATGATTGTTTGCAAGAAAATAGTAAAACAAGTATTGCAGCAGATTTGTATTTCAGTATAAAAGAATGGACCGGGGTCCACAGTTCACTAGAGGTGTCTCTCCCATAAGATAAAAGCATGTTGGGTGAACAAATTGCAGTCGGGCAATTGACAAATAGAGAGGGCATAAGAATGCACATACATGTCATGATAAATATAGTGAGATTTAATTGGGCATTACGACAAAGTACATAGACCGCCATCCAACTGCATCTATGCCTAAAAAGTCCACCTTCAGGTTATCATCCGAACCCCTTCCGAGTATTAAGTTGTAAAACAACGGACAATTGCATTAAGTATGGTGCGTAATGTAATCAACAACTACATCCTTAGACATAGCATCAATGTTTTATCCCTAGTGGCAACAGCACATCCACAACCTTAGAACTTTACGTCACTTCGTCCCGAGATATCAATGGAGGCATGAACCCACTATCGAGCATAAATACTCCCTCTTGGAGTTAAGAGCAAAAACTTGGCCGAGCCTCTACTAATAACGGAGAGCATGCAAGATCATAAACAACACATAGGTAATAACTTGATAATTAACATAACATAGTATTCTCTATCCATCGGATCCCGACAAACACAACATATAGTATTACGGATAGATGATCTTGATCATGTTAGGCAGCTCACAAGATCCAACAATGAAGCACAATGAGGAGAAGACAACCATCTAGCTACTGCTATGGACCCATAGTCCAGGGGTGAACTACTCACTCATCACTCCGGAGGCGACCATGGCGGTGAAGAGTCCTCCGGGAGATGAATCCCCTCTCCGGCGAGGGTGCCGGAGGAGATCTCCGGAATCCCCCGAGATGGGATTGGCGGCGGCGGCGGCTCGTAAGGTTTTCCGTATCGTGGCTCTCGGTGCTGGGGGTTTCGCGACGGAGGCTTTAAGCGAGGCGGAAGGGCAACGCGGGGGGCCACACGAGGGCCCCACACGCCAGGCTGGCGCGGCCAAGACCTAGGCCGCGCCGCCCTAGTGTGGCGGCGCCTCGTGGCCCCACTTCGACTCCCCTTCGGTCTTCTGGAAGCTTCGTGGCAAAATAGGACTACGGGCGTTGATTTCGTCCAATTCCGAGAATATTTCGTTACTAGGATTTACGAAACCAAAAACAGCAGAAAACAAGCAATCGGCTCTTCGGCATCTTGTTAATAGGTTAGTTCCAAAAAATGCACGAATATGACATAAAGTGTGCATAAAACATGTAGATATCATCAATAATGTGGCATGGAACATAAGAAATTATCGATACGTCGGAGACGTATCAGGCAGCAAACCATAGTATATCGAGACAAAGAAACCAAATTGTGAGAAGCAAAATGGTTGAGTGCTATAGGAGGGGACCGCTAGACATGGAAACAATGATCGGCTTAAAGAAAACAAAAAAATCGACGGCAACCACCGATTCCACAAGTTTTTGCCCACATTTGCTCTATATCGCCCATAGGATCTTGGGCACTGATACGTCTCAAACGTATCTATAATTTCGTATGTTCCATGCTACTTTATTGATGATACTCACATGTTTTATACACATTATACGTCATTATTATGCATTTTCCGGCACTAACATATTGACGAGATGCCGAAGAGCCAGTTGCTTTTTTTGGTTTCAGAAATCCTAGTAAGGAAATATTCTCGGAATTGGACGTAATCAACGCCCAAGGTCCTATTTTTCCACGAAGCTTCCAGAAGACCGAAGGAGATACGAAGTGGGGCCACGAGGTGGCGACACACTAGGGCGGCGTGGCCAGGCTTGGGCCCGCGCGGCCCTAGCGTGTGGGCCCCTCGTGACGCCCCTGACTCTACCCTTCCGCCTACTTAAAGCCTTCGTCGCGAAACCCCGTGCACGAGAGCCACGATACGGAAAACCTTCCGGAGACGCCGCCGCCGGTGCATGCGATCGACACGTCCGTTGGGAACCCCAAGAGGAAGGTGTGATGCGTACGGTAGCAAGTTTTCCTCGAGAAAGAAACCAAGGTTTATCGAACCAGGAGGAGCCAAGAAGCACGTTGAAGGTTGATGGCGGAGGAGTGTAGTGCGGCGCAACACCAGGGATTCCGGCGCCAACGTGGAACCTGCACAACACAATCAAAGTACTTTACCCCAACGTAACAGTGAGGTTGTCAATCTCACCAGCTTGCTGTAAACAAAGGATTAGATGTATAGTGTGGATGATGATGTTTGTTTGCAAAGAACAGTAAAGAATAATTGCAGCAGATTGTATTTCAGATGTAAAGAATAGGACCGGGGTCCACAGTTCACTAGCGGTGTCTCTCCCATAAGATAGCAGATGTTGGGTGAACAAATTACAGTTGGGCAGTTGACAAATAAAGAAGGCATAACAATGCACATACATATATCATGATGAGTACTATGAGATTTAATCAGGGCATTACGACAAAGTACATAGACCGCTATCCAGCATGCATCTATGCCTAAAAAGTCCACCTTCAGGTTATCATCCGAACCCCCTCCAGTATTAAGTTGTAAACAACAGACAATTGCATTACGTATGGTGCGTAATGTAATCAACACAAATATCCTTATACAAAGCATCAATGTTTTATCCCTAGTGGCAACAGCACATCCACAACCTTAGAACTTTCATCCATCGTCCCAGATTTAATGGAGGCATGAACCCACTATCGAGCATAAATACTCCCTCTTGGAGTCACAAGTATCAACTTGGCCGAGCCTCTACTAGCAATGGAGAGCATGCAAGAACATAAATAACATATATGATAGATTGATAATCAACTTGACATAGTATTCAATATTCATCGGATCCCAACAAACACAACATGAAGGATTACAAATAGATGATCTTGATCATGATAGGCAGCTCACAAGATCTAACATGATAGCACAATGGGGAGAAGACGACCATCTAGCTACTGCTATGGACCCATAGTCCAGGGGTGAACTACTCACACATCGATCCGGAGGCGATCATGGCGATGAAGAGACCTCCGGGAGATGATTCCCCTCTCCGGCGAGAGGTGCCGGAGGCGATCTCTCGAATCCCCGAGATGGGATTGGCGGCGGCGTCTCTGGAAGGTTTTCCGTATCGTGGCTCTCGGTACTGGGGGTTTCGCGACGGAGACTTTAAGTAGGCGGAAGGGCAGGTCAAGAGGCGCCACGGGGGCCCCACACAACAGGGCCGCGCGGGCCCCTTGCTGCCCGCGCCGCCCTGTTGTGGCGGCGCCTCGTGGCCCCACTTCGTGACTCCTTCAGTCTTCTGGAAGCTTCGTGCAAAAATAGGACCCTGGGCGTTGATTTCGTCCAATTCCGAGAATATTTCCTTACTAGGATTTCTGAAACCAAAAACAGCAGAAAACAGCAACTCGCTCTCCGGCATCTCGTCAATAGGTTAGTGCCGGAAAATGCATAATAATGACATATAATGTGTATAAAACATGTGAGTATCATAATAAAAGTAGCATGGAATATAAGAAATTATAGATACGTTTGGGACGTATCAAGCATCCCCAAGCTTAGTTCCTACTCGCCCTCGAGTAGGTAAACGATAACAAAGATAATTTCTGAAGTGACATGCTATCATAATCTTGATCATACTATTGTAAAGCATATGAGATGAATGCAGCGATTCGAAGCAATGATGAAGATAATGAGTAAACAAATGAATCATATAGCAAAGATTTTCCATGAATAATACTTTCAAGACAATCATCAATAAGACTTGCATAAGAGTTACTCATAAAGCAATAAATTCGAAGTAAAAGCATTGAAGCAACACAAAGGAAGATAAAGTTTCAGCAGTTGCTTTCAACTTCAACATGTATATCTCATGGATAATTGTCAACACAAAGTAATATAACAAGTGCAATAGGTAAACATGTAAGAATCAATGCACACGAGTTGATACAAGTGTTTGCTTACGGGATAGAAAGAATAGGCAAACTGACTCAACAATAAAGTAGAAGATAGGCCCTTCGCGAGAGGAAGCATTGATTACTATATTTGTGCTAGAGCTTTTCATTTTGAAAACAAGAAACAATTTTGTCAACGGTAGTAATAAAACATATGAGTTATGTATAAGACATCTTATAAGTTGCAAGCCTCATGCATAGTATACTAATAGTGCTCGCACCTTGTCCTAATTAGCTTGGATTAACACTGATTATCATTGCATAGCATATGTTTCAACCAAGTGTCACAAAGGGGTACCTCTATGCCGCTTTGTACAAAGGTCTAAGGAGAAAGCTCGCATTGGATTTCTCGCTTTTGATTATTCTCAACTTAGACATCCATACCGGGACAACATAGACAACGAGATAATGGACTCCTCTTTAATGCATAAGCATTTCAACAACAATTAATATTCTCATAAGAGATTGAGGATTAGCTGTCCACACTGAAACTTCCACCATGAATCATGGCTTTAGTTAGCGGCCCAATGTTCTTCTCTAACATTATGCATACTCAAACCATTTGATTGTGAAAACCGCCCTTACTTCAGACAAGACGAACATGCATAGCAACTCACATGATATTCAACAAAGGTAAAAGAGTTGATGGCGTCCCCAGAAACATGGTTATCGCTCAACAAGCAACTTACTAAGAAATAAGACACATAAGTACATATTCTTCACCACGATAGTTTTTAAGCTATTTTGTCCCATGAGCTATATATTGCAAAATTAAAGAATAGAAATTTTAAAGGTAGCACTCAAGTAATTTACTTTGGAATGGCGGAGAAATACCATGTGGTAGGTAGGTATGGTGGACACAAATGGCATAGTTATTGGCTCAAGGATTTGGATGCACGAGAATAATTCCTCTCAATACAAGGCTAGGCTAGCAAGGTTGTTTGAAGCAAACTCAAGTATAAAAGGTGCAGCAAAGCTCACATATGAACATATTGTAGCTATTATAAGACTTTACATTGTCTCCTTGTTGTTCAAACACCTCAACCAGAAAATATCTAGACTCTAGAGATCAATCATGTAAACCAAATTTTAACAAGCTCTATGTAGTTATTCATTAATGAGTACAAGGTACATGATGCAAGAGCTTAAACAAGATCTATATGAGCACAACAATTGCCAAGTATCACATTATTCAAGACATTTAACCATTTACCACATGCGGCATTTTCCGTTTCCAACCATATAACAATGAATGAAATAGTTCAACTTTCGCAATGAACATTAAGAATAAAGCTAAGAACATATGTGTTCATACGAAACAGCGGAGCGTGTCTCTCTCCCAAACAAAGAATGCTAGGATCCGATTTATTCAAACAAAAACAAAAATAAAAACAAACAGACGCTCCAAGTAAAGCACATAAGATGTGACGGAATAAAAATATAGTTTCACTAGAGGAACCGGATAAGTTGTCGATGAAGAAGGGATGCCTTGGGCATCCCCAAGCTTAGACGCTTGAGTCTTCTTAAAATATGCATGGATGAACCACGGGGGCATCCCCAAGCTTTGACTTTTCACTCTTCTTGATCATATTGTATCATCCTCCTCTCTTGACCCTTGAAAACTTCCTCCACACCAAACTCGAAACAAACTCATTAGAGGGTCAGTGCATAATTCATATATTCAGAGGTGACATAATCATTCTTAACACTTCTGGACATTGCACAAAGCTACTGAAAGTTAATGGAACAAAGAAATCCATCTAACATAGCAAAACAGGCAATGCGAAATAAAAGGCAGAATCTGTCAAAACAGAACAGTTCGTAAAGACGAATTTTAAAGTGGCACCAGACTTGCTCAGATGAAAATGCTCAAATTGAATGAAAGTTGAGTCTATATCTGAGGATCACGCACGTAAATTGGCAGATTTTTTTGATTTTTCTACAGGGACTACTGCCCAAATTCGTGACAGCAAGAAATTTGTTCCTGCGCAGTAATCCAAATCTAGTATTGGCTTTACTATCAAAGACTTTACTTGGCACAAAAATGCAATAAAATAAAGATAAGGAGAGGTTGCTACAGTAGTAAGTAACTTCCAAGACTCAAATATAAAATAAAGTGCAGAAGTAAAATAATGGGTTGTCTCCCATAAGCGCTTTTCTTTAACGCATTTCAGCTAGGCGCAGAAAGTGTATATCAAGTAACATCAAGAGATGAAGCATCAACATCAATAGGTATCTTAGATGCTCCCCCATCCGTAGTGGTGCTAAGGGCTTTGTCAATTTTAGGCCTATAATAATTTTTTGGCTTAGGCACTTTAGAGACATACATAAACTTTTGCTCCTTAACCACATAAGCTTTCTCCTTAAACTTAAGAGAAGAAAAAGTTGAACCCAAGGTTCCCATAGCTTCTTCAAGTTCACTAATCCTATGGGTTCGATTATCATGAGTAGCACAAGTTTCTAAAACAGCAATTCTCTCATTAATTCCACCTAGAGATTTATCAAGTTTATCAGTGCTATTAAGTAATATTCCCAATTTAGTCTCAATGCTTGGAAGATCTTTTTCTATGGCTTCCAACTTTTTCATGACATCTTCCAGAGAGATTTCAATTTTAGCTTCATTAACAGGTGGTATTCCAACTAGACTCTCAATAATGCAACTAGCTTCTAAAGCGAGAGTGCCTAGGAAATTACCTCCCGCAAGAGTATCAAGAACATATCTATTCCAACTAAAGATTCCAACATAAAAGTTCCTAAGTAGTATAATAGTGGAGTGTTTCTTAATGCACCTATGATGAGCATCGCTAATTCTATACCAAGCATCTTTAAAACTTTCTCCCCCTTGTTGCTTAAAGGAACGAACTTCAACTTCCGGATTACTCATTTTTAGCAGTAGTAAATAAAGCAAACTGAATAAAGTAAATGCAAGTAACTAATTTTTTGTGTTTTTAATATGGAGAACAAGACAGTAAATAAAATAAAACTGGCAACTAATTTTTTTGTGTTTTGTTTAAGTGCAGCAAACAAAGTAGTAAATAAAATAAAGCAAGACAAAAACAAAGTAAAGAGATTGGAAGTGGAAGACTCCCCTTGCAGCGTGTCTTGATCTCCCCGGCAACGGCGCCAGAAAAAGAGCTTGATGCGTGCGGTCGACACGTCCGTTGGGAACCCCAAGAGGAAGGTGTGATGCGTACGGTAGCAAGTTTTCCCTCAGAAAGAAACCAAGGTTTATCGAACCAGGAGGAGCCAAGAAGCACGTTGAAGGTTGATGGCGGAGGAGTGTAGTGCGGCGCAACACCAGGGATTCCGGCGCCAACGTGGAACCTGCACAACACAATCAAAGTACTTTGCCCCAACGTAACGGTGAGGTTGTCAATCTCAGCGGCTTGTCTGTAAACAAAGTATTAGATGTATAGTATGGATGATGATGTTTGTTTGCAAAGAACGAGTAAAGAACAATTGCAGCAGATTGTATTTCGGATGTAAAGAATAGGACCGGGGTCCACAGTTCACTAGCGGTGTCTCTCCCATAAGATAGCGAGATGTTGGGTGAACAAATTACAGTTGGGCAATTGACAAATAAAGAAGGCATAACAATGCACATACATATATCATGATGAGTACTATGAGATTTAATCAGGGCATTACGACAAAGTACATAGACCGCTATCCAGCATGCATCTATGCCTAAAAGTCCACCTTCAGGTTATCATCCGAAGCCCCTTCAGTATTAAGTTGTAAACAACAGACAATTTCATTAAGTATGGTGCGTAATGTAATCAACACAAATATCCTTAGAGAAAGCATCGATGTTTTATCCCTAGTGGCAACAGCACATCCACAACCTTAGAACTTTACGTCCATCGTCCCAGATTTAATGGAGGCATGAACCCACTATCGAGCATAAATACTCCCTCTTGGAGTCACAAGTATCAACTTGGCCGAGCCTCTACTAGCAACGGAGAGCATGCAAGAACATAAATAACATATATGATATATTGATAATCAACTTGACATAGTATTCAATATTCATCGGATCCCAACAAACACAACATGAAGGATTACAAATAGATGATCTTGATCATGATAGGCAGCTCACAAGATCTAACATGATAGCACAATGGGGAGAAGACGACCATCTAGCTACTGCTATGGACCCATAGTCCAGGGGTGAACTACTCACACATCGATCCGGAGGCGATCATGACGATGAAGAGACCTCCGGGAGATGATTCCCCTCTCCGGCAGGGTGCCGGAGGCGATCTCCTGAATCCCCCGAGTTGGGATTGGCGGCGGCGTCTCTGGAACGTTTTCCGTATCGTGGCTCTCGGTACTGGGGGTTTCGCGACGGAGACTTTAAGTAGGCGGAAGGGCAGGTCAAGAGGCGTCACGGGGGCCACACACAACAGGGCCGCGCGGGCCCCTTGCTGGCCGCGCCGCCCTGTTGTGGCGGCGCCTCGTGGCCCCACATCGTGACTCCTTCGGTCTTCTGGAAGCTTCGTGCAAAAATAGGACCCTGGGCGTTGATTTCGTCCAATTCCGAGAATATTTCCTTACTAGGATTTCTGAAACCAAAAACAGCGAGAAAACAACAAGTGGCTCTTCGGCATCTCGTCAATAGGTTAGTGCCGGAAAATACATAATAATGACATATAATGTGTATAAAACATGTGAGTATCATCATAAAAGTAGCATGGAACATAAGAAATTATAGATACGTTTGGGACGTATCAGCCGCCGCCAATCCCATCTCGGGGCATTCAGGAGATCGCCTCCGGCACCCTGCCGGAGAGGGGAATCATCTCCCGGAGGTCTCTTCATCACCATGATCGCCTCCGGATTGATGTGTGAGTAGTTCACCCCTGGAATATGGGTCCATAGCAGTAGCTAGATGGTTGTCTTCTCCTCATTGTGCTATCATGTTAGATCTTGTGAGCTGCCTATCATGATCAAGATCATCTATTTGTAATGCTACATGTTGTGTTTGTTGGCATCCGATGAATATTGAATACTATGTCAAGTTGATTATCAATCTATCATATATGTTGTTTATGTTCTTGCATGCTCTCCGTTGCTAGTAGAGGCTCGGCCAAGTTGATACTTCTAACTCCAAGAGGGAGTATTTATGCTCGATAGTGGGTTCATGCCTCCATTGAATGCTGGGGAGTGACGACAACCTCTAAGGTTGTGGATGTCTTGTTGCCACTAGGGATAAAACATCGATGCTTTGTCTAAGGATATTTGTGTTGATTACATTACGCACCATACTTAATGCAATTGTCCGTTGTTGCAACTTAATCTTGGAATGGTTCGGATGATAACTCTGAAGGTGGACTTTTAGGCATAGATGCATGTCTGGATAGCGGTCTATGTACTTTGTCATAATGCCACTGATTAAATCTCATAGTACTCATCATGATATATGTATGTGCATTGTTATGCCTTCTTTATTTGTCAATTGCCCAACCGTAATTTGTTCACCCAACATGCCATTTATCTTATGGGAGAGACACCACTAGTGAGCTGTGGACCCCGGTCCATTCTTTACATCTGAAATACAATCTACTTGCAATACTTGTTCTTTGCTTGTTCTTCGCAAACAAACATCATCATCCACACTATACATCTAATCCTTTGTTTACGAGCAAGCGATGAGATTGGCAACCTCAACTGTTACGTTGGGGCAAAGTACTTTGATCGTGTTGTGCGGGTTCCACGTTGGCGCCGAATCCACGGTGTTGCGCCGCACTACACTCCGCCACCAACAACCTTCACGTGTTCCTTGACTCCTACTTGGTTCGATAACCTTGGTTTCTTGCGAGGAAAACTTGCTGTACGCATCACACCTTCCTCTTGGGGTTCCCAACAGGCGTGTGTCTCACGCGCCATCAAGCATATTTTTACAGCGCCGTTGCCGGGAGATCAAGACACGCTGCAAGGGAGTCTCCCACATCCAATCTCTTTACTTTGTTTTTGTCTTGCTTTGTTTTACTTTATTTACTGCTTTGTTTGCTCTTATATCAAAAACACAAAAAAATTTGTTGCTAGTTTTACTTTATTTACTGTCTTGTTCTCCATATTAAAAACACACAAAAATTAGTTACTTGCATTTACTTTATTTACCTTTTGTTTATTTCATCATGTTCCCTCCTAAATACACTCTAAAAGACATACCGGTAGGACGAGGATCTATAATTGGAAGAGATAATATAGAAGCATTTTTCACCCATGTTAGTATGGATGAAGATTTTGAAGATACACTGCTGGCGTGTAGTTGACGTGGGAGTTAGAAATCTTTGTGGTGTAACTTTTCTTCAGTTCCCCGACAACGGCGCCAGAAAAAATGCTTGATGCGCGTACAACACGCGTCCGTTGGGAACCCCAAGAGGAAGGTGTGATGCGTACAGCGGCAAGTTTTCCCTCAGAAAGAAACCAAGGTTTATCGAACCAGGAGGAGCCAAGAAGCACGTTGAAGGTTGATGGCAGCGGGATGTAGTGCGGCGCAACACCGGGGATTCCGGCGCCAACGTGGAACTCTGCACAACATAACCAAAGTACTTTGCCCCAACGAAACAGATCGGGTTGTCAATCCCACTGAAGCTTCGCTGTAACAAAGGATTTGATGTATAGTGTCGATGATGATTGTTTGCGAGAAAACGATAGAACAAGTATTGTAGTAGATTGTATTCAATGTAAAAGAATGGACCAGGGTCCACAGTTCACTAGAGGTGTCTCTCCCATAAGATAAATAGCATGTTGGGTGAACAAATTACAGTCGGGCAATTGACAAATAGAGAAGGCATGACCATGCACATACATGATATGATGAGTATAGTGAGATTTAATTGGGCATTACGACAAAGTACATAGACCGCTATCCAGCATGCATCTATGCCTAAAAAGTCCACCTTCAGGTTATCATCCGAACCCCTTCCGGTATTAAGTTGCAAACAACAGACAATTGCATTAAGTATGGTGCGTAATGTAATCAATAACTACATCCTCGAACATAGCATCAATGTTTTATCCCTAGTGGCAACGAGCACATCCACAACCTTAGAACTTTGCATCCATCGTCCCAGATTTAATGGAGGCATGAACCCACTATCGAGCATAAATACTCCCTCTTGGAGTTAAGAGCAAAAACTTGGCCGAGCCTCTACTAATAACGGAGAGCATGCAATATCATAAACAACACATAGGTAATAGATTGATAATCAACATAACATAGTATTCTCTATCCATCGGATCCCGACAAACACAACATATAGAATTACAGATAGATGATCTTGATCATGTTAGGCAGCTCACAAGATCAGACAATGAAGCACATGAGGAGAAGACGACCATCTAGCTAATGCTATGGACCCATAGTCCAGGGGTGAACTACTCACTCATCACTCCGGAGGCGACCATGGCGGTGAAGAGTCCTCCGGGAGATGATTCCTCTCTCCGGCAGGGTGCCGGAGAGCGATCTCCTGAATCCCCGAGATGGGATTGGCGGCGGCGGCGTCTCTGGAAGGTTTTTCGTATCGTGGCTCTCGGTACTGGGGGTTTCGCGACGAAGACTATATGTAGGCGGAAGGGCAGCCTCGGAAGGGTCACGGGGGCCCCACACAGCAGGGCCGCGCGGGACCCTCCTGGGCCGCGCCGCTCTAGTGTGGCGGCGCCCCGTGGCCCCACTTCGTCTTCTCTTCGGTCTTCTGGAAGCTTCGTGGCAAAATAGGCCCCTGGGCGTTGATTTCGTCCAATTCCGAGAATATTTCCTTACTAGGATTTACTGAAACCAAAAATAGCGAAAACGACAAGCGGCTCTTCGGCATCTCGTTAATAGGTTAGTGCTCGGAAAATGCATAAATACGACATATAATGTGTATAAAACATGTAGATATCATCAATAATGTGGCATGGAACATAAGAAATTATCGATACGTCGGAGACGTATCGGCATCCCCAAGCTTAGTTCTCGCTCGTCCCGAGCGAGTAAACGATAACAAAGATAATTTCTTGAGTGACATGCCATCATAACCTTGATCATACTATTGTAAGCATATGTAATGAATGCAGCGATCAAAACAATGGTAATGACATGAGTAAACAAATGAATCATAAAGCAAAGACTTTTCATGAATAGCACTTCAAGACAAGCATCAATAAGTCTTGCATAAGAGTTAACTCATAAAGCAATAAATCAAAGTAAAGGTATTGAAGCAACACAAAGGAAGATTAAGTTTCAGCGGTTGCTTTCAACTTGTAACATGTATATCTCATGGATATTGTCAATGTAAAGTAATATAACAAGTGCAATATGCAAGTATGTAGGAATTAATGCACAATTCACACAAATGTTTGCTTCTTGAGGTGGAAAGAGATAGGTGAACTGACTCAACATAAAAGTAAAAGAAAGGCCCTTCGCAGAGGGAAGCATTGATTGCTATATTTGTCCTAATTAGCTCGGATTACCGGGATTATCGCAATACACATGTTTTAACCAAGTGTCACAAAGGGGTACCTCTATGCCGCCTGTACAAAGGTCTAAGGAGAAAGCTCGCATTTGGATTTCTCGCTTTTGATTATTCTCAACTTAGACATCCATACAGGGACAACATAGACAACAGATAATGGACTCCTCTTTAATGCATAAGCATGTAGCAACAATTAATGTTCTCATATGAGATTGAGGATATATGTCCAAAACTGAAACTTCCACCATGATTCATGGCTTTAGTTAGCGGCCCAATGTTCTTCTCTAACGAGTATGCATGCTCTAACCATTAAATGAGTGGTAAATCTCCCTTACTTCGAGACAAGACGGACATGCATAGCAACTCACATGATATTCAACAAAGAGTAGTTGATGGCGTCCCCGGGAACATGGTTATCGCACAACAAGCAACTTAATAAGAGATAAAGTGCATAAGTACATATTTAATACCACAATAGTTTTTAAGCTATTTGTCCCATGAGCTATATATTGCAAAGGTAAAGAATGGAAATTTTAAAGGTAGCACTCAAGCAATTTACTTTGGAATAGCGTAGAAATACCATGTAGTAGGTAGGTATGGTGGACACAAATGGCATAGTGGTTGGCTCAAGGATTTTGGATGCATGAGAAGTATTCCCTCTCGATACAAGGTTTAGGCTAGCAAGGTTATTTGAAACAAACACAAGGATGAACCGGTGCAGCAAAACTCACATAAAAGACATATTGTAAACATTATAAGACTCTACACCGTCTTCCTTGTTGTTGATGTCTACGGGAGCTTCTATTCTTGTAGACAGGTGTTGGGCCTCCAAGAGCGAGAGGTTTGTAGAACAGCTGAGCAAGTTTCCCTTAAGTGGATCACCCAAGGTTTATCGAACTCGGGGAGGAAGAGGTCAAAGATATCCCTCTCATGCAACCCTGCAACCACAAAGCAAGAAGTCTCTTGTGTCCCCAACACACCTAATAGGTGCACTAGTTCGGCGAAGAGATAGTGAAATACGGGTGGTATGAATAAGTAGTAGCAACGGCACCGGAAAAGTGCTTTGCCCGGGACGATAAACAAGCGAGTAGTAACGCAGCGGTAGTAACGCAGCGGTAGTAACGCAGTAAAACGAGTAAACAAACAACGATAGCGGTATTTAGGAACAAGGCCTAGGGATTAGACTTTCACTAGTGGACACTCTCAACATTGATCACATAACAGAATAGATAAATGCATACTCTACACTCTCTTGTTGGATGATGAACACATTGCGTAGGATTACACGAACCCTCAATGCCGGAGTTAACAAGCTCCACAATTCAATGTTCATATTTAAATAACCTTAGAGTGCAAGAAAGATCAACACGACTAAACCAAGTACTAACACGAGCATGCACACTTGTCACCTTCACACTATGTAGGAGGAATAGATCACATCAATACTATCATAGCAATAGTTAACTTCACAATCTACAAGAGATCATGATCATAGCATACGCCAAGTACTAACACGGATGCACACACTGTCACCATTACACCGTGCAGGAGGAATAAAACTACTTTAATAACATTACTAGAGTAGCACATAGATAAATTGTGATACAAAACACATTGCAATCATAAAGGGATATAAATAAGCACTTCACTACGCCATTCATAACGGTGAATAAGTATTACGTGAAATATAGCCTAAGAGACCCACACGGTGCACACACTGTCACCTTTACACACGTGGGACAAGGAGTCTCCGGAGATCACATAAGTAAAATTCACTTGACTAGCACAATGACATCTAGATTACAAGCATCATCATATGAATCTCAATCATGTAAGGCAGCTCATGAGATTATTGTATTGAAGCACATAGGAGAGAGATTAACCACATAGCTACCGCTACAGCCCCGAGCCTCGATGGAGAACTACTCCCTCCTCATGGGAGCAGCAGCGGTGAAGATGGCGGTGGAGATGGCAGCGGTGTCGATGGAGAAGCCTTCCGGGGGCACTTCCCCGCTCCGGCAGGGTGCCGAAACAGAGACTCATGTCCCCCAGATCTTGGCTTCGCGATGGCGGCGGCTCTGGAAGGTTTTCCGTCTCGTGGTTTTTCGCATCAGGGTTTTCTCGACGGAGGCTTTAAATAGGCGGAAGGGCAGCCTCGGAGGGGGCCTGGGGGCCCACACCATAGGGCGGCGCGGCCCTCCCTCTGGCCGCGCCAGGGTGTGGTGTGGGGCCCCCGGGCTTCCCTCCGGCGGCTCTCGGGTGTTCGGAAGGCTCCGGGAAAAATAGGACCCCGGGTCTTGATTTCGTCCGATTCCGAGAATATTTCGTTACTAGGATTTCCGGAACCAAAAACAGCAGAAAACGAGCAAGCGGCACTTCGGCATCTTGTTAATAGGTTAGTTCCGAGAAAATGCACGAATATGACATAAAGTGTGCATAATACATGTAGGTATCATCAATAATATGGCATGGAACATAAGAAATTATCGATACGTCGGAGACGTATCAGCATCCCCAAGCTTAGTTACGCTCGTCCCGAGCGAGTAAAACGATAACAAAGATAATTTCGAAGTGACATGCCATCATAACCTTGATCATACTATTTGTAAGCATATGTAATGAATGCAGCGATCAAAACAATGGTAATGACATGAGTAAACAAGTGAATCATAAAGCAAAGACTTTTCATGAATAGTACTTCAAGACAAGCATCAATAAGTCTTGCATAAGAGTTAACTCATAAAGCAATAAATCAAAGTAAAGGTATTGAAGCAACACAAAGGAAGATTAAGTTTCAGCGGTTGCTTTCAACTTGTAACATGTATATCTCATGGATAATTGTCAACATAGAGTAATATAACAAGTGCAATACGCAAGTATGTAGGAATCAATGCACGAGTTCACACAAGTGTTTGCTTCTTGAGGTGGAGAGAGATAGGTGAACTGACTCAACATAAAAGTAAAAAGAATGGTCCTTCAAAGAGGAAAGCATCGATTGCTATATTTGTGCTAGAGCTTTTATTTTGAAAACATGAAACAATTTTGTCAACGGTAGTAATAAAGCATATGAGTTATGTAAATTATATCTTACAAGTTGCAAGTCTCATGCATAGTATACTAATAGTGCCCGCACCTTGTCCTAATTAGCTTGGACTACCTGGGATCTTTGCAATACACATGTTTTAACCAAGTGTCACAATGGGGTACCTCCATGCCGCTCGTACAAAGGTCTAAGGAGAAAGCTCGCATTTGGATTTCTCGCTTTTGATTATTCTCAACTTAGACATCCATACCGGGACAACATGGACAACGGATAATGGACTCCTCTTTAATGCATAAGCATGTAGCAACAATTAATGTTCTCATATGAGATTGAGGATATATGTCCAAAAGCTGAAACTTCCACCATGATTCATGGCTTTAGTTAGCGGCCCAATGTTCTTCTCTAACAGTATGCATGCTCTAACCATTAAATGAGTGGTAAATCTCCCTTACTCCAGACAAGACGGACATGCATAGCAACTCACATGATATTCAACAAAGAGTAGTTGATGGCGTCCCCCGGGAACATGGTTATCGCACAACAAGCAACTTAATAAGAGATAAAGTGCATAAGTACATATTTAATACCACAATAGTTTTTAAGCTATTTGTCCCATGAGCTATATATTGCAAAGGTAAAGAATGGAAATTTTAAAGGTAGCACTCAAGCAATTTACTTTGGAATAGCGTAGAAATACCATGTAGTAGGTAGGTATGGTGGACACAAATGGCATAGTGGTTGGCTCAAGGATTTTGGATGCATGAGAAGTATTCCCTCTCGATACAAGGTTTAGGCTAGCAAGGTTATTTGAAACAAACACAAGGATGAACCGGTGCAGCAAAACTCACATAAAAGACATATTGTAAACATTATAAGACTCTACACCGTCTTCCTTGTTGTTGATGTCTACGGGAGCTTCTATTCTTGTAGACAGTGTTGGGCCTCCAAGAGCAGAGGTTTGTAGAACAGCAGCAAGTTTCCCTTAAGTGGATCACCCAAGGTTTATCGAACTCAGGGAGGAAGAGGTCAAAGATATCCCTCTCATGCAACCCTGCAACCACAAAGCAAGAAGTCTCTTGTGTCCCCAACACACCTAATAGGTGCACTAGTTCGGCGAAGAGATAGTGAAATACAGGTGGTATGAATAAGTAGTAGCAACGGCACCGGAAAAGTGCTTTGCCCGGAGACGATAAACAAGCGATAGTAACGCAGCAGTAGTAACGCCAGCAGTAGTAACGCGAGTAAAACGAGTAAACAAACAACGATAGCAAGTATTTAGGAACAAGGCCTAGGGATTAGACTTTCACTAGTGGACACTCTCAACATTGATCACATAACAGAATAGATAAATGCATACTCTACACTCTCTTGTTGGATGATGAACACATTGCGTAGGATTACACGAACCCTCAATGCCGGAGTTAACAAGCTCCACAATTCAATGTTCATATTTAAATAACCTTAGAGTGCAAGAAAGATCAACACGACTAAACCAAGTACTAACACGAGCATGCACACTCGTCACCTTCACACTATGTAGGAGGAATAGATCACATCAATACTATCATAGCAATAGTTAACTTCACAATCTACAAGAGATCATGATCATAGCATACGCCAAGTACTAACACGGATGCACACACTGTCACCATTACACCGTGCAGGAGGAATAAAACTACTTTAATAACATTACTAGAGTAGCACATAGATAAATTGTGATACAAAACACATTGCAATCATAAAGGGATATAAATAAGCACTTCACTACGCCATTCATAACGGTGAATAAGTATTACGTGAAATATAGCCTAAGAGACCCACACGGTGCACACACCTGTCACCTTTACACACGTGGGACAAGGAGTCTCCGGAGATCACATAAGTAAAATTCACTTGACTAGCACAATGACATCTAGATTACAAGCATCATCATATGAATCTCAAT
>NC_061508.1:48824417-48880844 GCF_022539505.1 Lolium rigidum
CACATCCCATTTCTAAATCTACCCTTCGTTGTTCCTATGTTCTGGGTTATTACAGTACGACATCAAAGACGCCGCCATCACCCGATTTGGCATGTCAAATCTAAGGTTTTCACCCGGAACCTGAGACCCTAGGCGAGGGAGGTTCCGGAACTCATTGATGACGCCACAGAGGAGGTGCCCTCAGGTGTCGCCGTCACCGGCCCCGAAAGGCAGGGCTTTCGCCCGGAGCATGGTACCTCACCACCGCAAGCAATGTCCGCTCTTCGCCCAGAGCTCACGCGCTGACCTAACCGAGGGAGGACTCGCTAGCAGGTCTGCGCGCATCCACCTAAGAGAGGCATCGCCGGCCACCCAGCACCACCTACCGCGCCGCCAGCGCCGCACGGGCGCCCCGAGCCACCACGCCAAGATGGCATTAGGCTAAGCTCAACCCGGCCAGAGCAGCAGCACCCTGCGCTCGGAGCCGAGGAGGACGGGCGAGGAGAAGGTGGGTGACCGCACCCAGGCGCAGGTGGCCAGAACGGCTGGGGCCCACCTTCCCCGGATTGGGCCCGAAGGGCCCAGATCTGGGCCGGCAGACCCGCGACGCCACGGCGCCAACTCCAGCCGCCCAACACCGTCGCCGTCAACCTAGCGCCATCGCCGTCATACTCAGTGCCGTCGCCGCCTTCCCCAGCGCCGTCGCCGTCGCTGGGCAGCCATGGAATTCCTGCCGCCGCCGTCGGGTTTACCCGCGCCCCTACAGGCATGCGGTTGGTGGAGATGCCCGCCGCCGGCGGCATGGCGCGGGCTTTGCCCGGCGGCTCCCACCGCTGGCGGCGGAGGAGGGGGCGGAAGGGGTCTGGGGCGGAGGAGGGGGCTTAGGGTTTCGCCCTGACTCGCCCGCGGGGATGAGCCAGGAGCAGGGCGTCGGTTTTCCCGTAAATTTGAATTGTATAAATCTGGAAAATGGTTTGATAGAACATGATCGGGCAGAACCTGTTACTACAGGATGTTTCCACAACTCATTCCATCATGTTTTATACAGATTTAATCTGCTCATATTTTCTTAATGGGGACATGCGCTGCATCACTGCATATGCTCTGTACAATGTTTGTGTTCTCTTGAAACTTGAGCCTTTTGTTTTCTCCGGATGGTTGCTGGCTTGCAAACAAGGATGACTGCTCGAGTTTATCAGGTGCAAATTTATGAAAGCATGATCCACAAATGAATAGACTAATTAACATGTGACTTTTGTATCTATGTAAGCCATACTATCATATATACTTAATTGCTTCTTTCATGGTTAAAAGGGCGAGCTTGGCAGCTGGGTGCTTCTAAACCATCTTTGATTGAAAATAGTTCATTTCTACAGAGAACAAATGAGCAGGTCATTTTTTTGCCTGTTAGCATTTGCTAAGCATTTTCTGCTAGGTCGATCCATCATTTAAGAATGTCTTCAGATGCTTCTTTTCTTGCTTTGTTCAGAGCTTATGGCACGCCTCTGTACCTGACGACACTGGAAGAAGCTTCAGTTAGAAGACTGATGTTTGATCTTCTAACCATCTAAGCTAACCACCACGGGACGTACCCCAGCCCTAACCCTCCTCCCGCACCCCAGCCTAACTGCCGCCGCCGGTAGCGCCGCCGGGGCAAAGTCCCACGGGGCGTGGCGGCGGCGGGGGCTCCTCCTCGTCGATGCCTGGTGACGGCGGCCGGATCTCCCTCCTCGATGCATGGCGGGGGCGCGGATGAGTCAGGCGGCGGCGGCCTGCGCTGCGCCCCTGCTCCCGTCGGCTCCCCTGGCGGCCGGCGCGTGGGACGGGCGGCGGCGGCCAGCGCTGCGGTCTCCCTCCTCCCGTCGACTCCGCAGCACTCCGGCAGGGGTTGGTGGTGGGCGGCGGCCAGGCTCATGGCCTGCGCCAATTTCCCCCGCCTCTTGCCGGTGAGTGGAGGCGATCTCGGGTTTCACCCGCGACACGAGGTCGCCCGAGGCAGCAACCTTGGGTACGACGGTGGAGGTGGCCCTCTTCTTCGCCGGAGAGGGTCGGCCTGCGGTTGGTGGTGGTGGATCTATCGATCTGTCACCGCGTTCCGGCGGCGAGATGGAGATGCTTGGAAGCCGGCGACGGAGTCGCCGGTGGAGGGTTGGCATGGCCAGCCCGGGACGGTCGCCGACGTGGGGTCCGACCTGAATAAAGGTGGTGGTCCTAGGGTGTAATAACCCAACTTTAGAGGCAATAAAATTAGAGAACACCAAAGTGTGCATTGCATTCATGCATAGAAAATCCGGGGAATTTTCGCGCTTTCAAATAAAACTTACCACAGTAACCGAAGTTTCACTTGACTTGCTGGAATTGAAGTAGATCATCAAGTCAAGCGCTATAAATTTCACTGTGATCTTTGCTAAAACCTTGTTTGGGTAGAGATGATTGTGATCTATGGAAAAGATCAAATGGAATTAGATTTACAACAACACATTCCTTAAGAATCAAACCCTAACTTATTAACACTTGAAAGTTAGCAACTACCTTTGTGTGTAATTTAATTCACTTATACATAAGTTAAACCATAGGGTCTAAAGTGCATAAAAGCCACACATTCTCAATTAAATCATAACTTATTAAGTATATGGAATATCATAAAACTAAATCCATTTACATTACGAATTATAGTTCAAACTATTTGAATAAAATTAACTATGAGTACTTTGAAACTCATATGATCATGCCTTGGTGAAATCAAACAAAAACTATCCAAATTTGAGGAATAACCTTCAACTTCCACCTTTTCACCAATATTATAATATAAATCCAATCAAATATAATATAGTGACTCATCAACAATAATAAAATCATCCACAAGATATTTAGTAGCAAATGCCACTTGGCTATCCAAAAATAAATCATATGAGAGGATAATGATCTTGCCACACGGGATGAAAATATCTACATGATTTGCATCCCAAGCTTTGCCACCTCATGCTCAAAGGATTGCTATGGATGAGGGCATGACAACCAAGCACCTTACTCATCCAACCAACACAAGAGTCACCACCTATGTGTCATGATACTAGAGCTTGCCCAAGCCTATAAATAGAGCCACACCCTTCATCCCTTTGCTCATCTTGTAGCATGATACATGGGACCAAACACTTGAGACCTTCCATGTGAATTAGCTAGGATCAAGATGAAGAAGCTAGGAGGTGGAGGCATACCACAAGATGCTACAGAAGATACCAAGGTAGTATTCCTAGGCAAACCATATATTTAGAGGATCATATCATCATCTCTTGAGTAGGACCTTAGGCTATTCCAAGATATTGAGAAGTGAGAGAAGATATCATATTAACCATAGCCATGTCCATACAAGAATACTAGAATAGTATTAAGCTTAGTTGTTCAAGACAACATTTGATCTTGGAGGTGAGAACCCTATTCCAATTGCAATACCTTAGGAAACCAATTCCATAATCATCACAACTGGATTTTAAGTATAAACCCTAAGAATCTAGGATGAGTGTGATGAGAGGAATGTTAAAGAGGGATTAGTGAGGAATGAGTAGATCTTGTCTAATGCATGATTATACCTTGTAAATATAGATGTTAAGTTAAATCATATAATCACTAGATCTCATTTATCACATAAAATAATAAGTATATCACTAGTAGTTAACCCCAGACCAATCTTCATGCCTTGTATGGAGGAGAAACCCTAGCCAATTAAACATAACCAAGCTTATGCTCATACCTAATCCTAGTTGTGTATCACATTGGTGATCATTACTAAAACCCTAAACCCCATTTAAGTCTCAATCCAAGTATCACTTTGGATCATAAGTATAACCCTGCCATGCCTCATGCCTATTTAATACTTCAAATAGTGAAGTATGCCCAAAACCCTAAACCTTTTCACATAGGATTCAATCCACATAAAATAATATGTCCCAACTTGTGCACCATGGATCACAAGTATAAACCAAGCTATAGATCTAATGACTAAATTCCATTTGGTGATTGTAAAGTTTTTATCACCACTCTTCTTAAACCCTAAGAACTATTATACACATAAAATCATGAACCAATTCCATACCCTTTTCCATTTGTTAAACTCTATCCATAATTCAACTATATGTGAGCAATCACTATGGTTAAGCAATAGAAAAATATAATATATTCACCATGCACAGGTTCTAAATTTTAAAGCATTTAAACAGATTTGATTTCTAAATTTAAAAGCAATTGAGATGAACCCAAAAATAATATCTATTTGAATCTTAACTTGTACCTAATAAGAACCAAAATTAATCAATTATAAATGGTTGTTTAAAAACAAAACAAGACAATGAGGATCACTATCAAATTGTTATGATAGTCAAATAATTTAGATCCTGCAAAACAAAATAGAAATCAGAATTGAATTCAAATAACAAAATTCAAAACTAAAAATAAAAACAGAAAATGAAAAGGAAAATAGAAGAGAGGAGGACTTACCCTGGTGGACCTCAGCAACCGCAGCAGCCCAACAACCATCTCCACCGCTAGCCCATCAACTCGGCCCAAGCCACCCAATACCAGCCCATGCAGCGAATCGGTACCAAACAGAAGAAAACCATCGTCGTCTTCTTCTCTGTGAGCGACACCGCGACGAGCTCGCCGGCCACGTCCCTCGTTGACGATAAGGATGGCCTGGACATCGCCCATCATCTCAGAACCGCGTCCAATCCTCTTAACGTCCGTATGATCCTAAATGCGTCCCGATTCGTGCCCGTTGGCCATGTCAAAACAACCGCAGCATCTCCGCCGTCGCCGACGGTGAGATGACGAACTAGCCCTCATCCAGCTCTATAAATATGTCTGGAGCTTCTCCAGGAAACCCTAGTACCTCGCTGACCATCCATTGCTTCTCAGACATCCTCTATCTCGCGTGTTCTTCCACTCACTGTCGCCGGCGTCGCGGAAGAACTCGACGGTGCAAGCTACCCCCGGGCCAACCAAGCAGTCCTGGCGACGCGCATCATCACCAGGAGCATCCCGGAGGAGTACAACATCAAGCGGAGCAAGGAGGAGGGAGAATTTTGGCGTTCCCTTTCCCTCGGGTTCGCCGGAAAACGCTTGATTGCCATCGTCTCCGACCACCTCGAGCATCGGCAAGTGGTTCATCAGCCTCAGGTCAATCGTGCGCATCTCCAGCATCTTTTATTCCTTCCTGAAGCGTCCTCTATCGCCCGATTGATTCATCGCCGGAGTGCACCGCCGCAGGACATGGATTCCGACATGGTTCCGATGACCATTAGCCTATTCCGCCACCACCATCGTGTTCCTCATGTCGTGGGGATTCTAGAGCACCTATCCGCGCATCCAGGGGATCTCAGAATCGCTAGCGCCGCCGTATACTGGTCGCCGGCGTTTAGCCGCCGGCAAGGGTGACGTGTCTGGCGGGACCCTTTGGCCACTTTGACTCGGTCAGCTGCCAACGAGGCAGATGACCTGGACTCGGTCCCACCTATCTGTGTCTAGGGTTAGGTATGAATCGGTACATTTAATATTTGTTGTTTAATTTAAAAACCAGTAAATTGCTGAAACTTTGAAAAACCATATAAATTCATTTCAACTCAGAAAATATGAATAATATATCTAAATGCTCACAAAAATAAATTCTATTCAAATAAAATATGAGATAAAAATGTGTGTCAAAATAAAAATTCACTTGTTTTTAGCTTTATTAATTATGCCTTTTCATTTGTATTAAAACCAATTTAAATTCAATAATTATTTAAGTTTCAAAATTAAATCTTAGCTATTCAGTAAGAAAATAAAATGTTAAGATTAATTTTCTTTATCATGTTTTCATTAACTTAAATATTAGTGGTAATTCATAAACCCTAATTTGAAAATTGTTATTTTCTAGTTTCTTAAATGATTACAAATTCTTTTGAAAACTAATAAAATGTCAAACTATTACTGATTTTGTTTCAAAGTAATTAGTAACCACACCTATATTGTCAATTATCATTTTAAGAGTTGTATTATAATTTAGAAACCCTAATACTACTATAAGTAAGAATCTTGATTCCATTATTTCATGTAATCACTTTAAATTAGTTGCAATCCTAAAATCCTAGGGGTTTAGTCCATGTGATCATGTAAGCTTCATCTATACCTATAAAACCCTAGTAAGAAACAAATGAATGCATGCTTATGATCCGCCAACATAGAACCAATTCACATGAGTCATCATTTCATGTCTCTATTTCTAATTTAAAACCTATATGATTCACTAGAATCACTTAGGAGCAAACTCTAACGTGTTAATTGAATTAGTACCATTGATCACTATTCCTATATACCATACCATTAGGATCAACCTAAACCATCAAACCCTAGTAGAACTATAATAATGAACCCTAGTACCAATCTTGTGTAGCAATTCACAACACATGCTCCTATTCCACTAAACTCTACTTAGGAAATTATAAGCCACTTAGCTTAGAAACCATTAGAGATTACTTAGTAAAGCAATTGTGAAACCATAGTAAACCCTAAGAGCTAATTTATAGAACCATCTTGACCATCATCCTTTGATATGATACCATAATCAACCATAGTAATAAACCTGCCAATACTTGTTGTATATAGAACCAATCCAAGTTAAGAACCAACTAGTTCCTATTAGTGAAACTAAATGAACCCAATAGTAAACCCTAGAGTTACATAGCTCCTATGCATAGTAGTTCATATTATTATTTAACCTGTTCTTAAAAAGTTATTCTTTTGAAGTACAAATGCCAATCAAACCTTAGAAACCCTAATCCTTCTTTAAAATACTCATTATTTCTTAAACAACATGTTCTTCAAAAGTTATCCTTTTGAAGTAATGTATAAGTACTCATCAACCATGTTCTGGAGAACTTAAACTTACAACTGTTCTTACATATTATTCCACCACTATTCTTTATGTGTATGATTGTTATGATGTCTTATATCACTTGGATATGATGCTAATATAACCAAACCCTAATAAGAACCTTGTTTGAGAACCATCCTAAAGGTGCAACACACCCTAAAGAAATCTTTACAACTCATACATCCTAAATCATCGAGGTTAGGTTACGCTCGGGACGATTGCATCTCATACTATGCATTATAGCATCTTTGCCAATTCTTTAAACATTGTCCTTACCGGACGATGATGGTATTTCATAATTTGGAGTTATCACGTATCGAAGCTTTTGCCTGCATAATCTTGCAGTCAAGAAAGGCAAGTTCGTCGCTTGCTCATGTCATTTGATTATTTGTATCAAACTATATGCAAAGTACTATACTTATCACTCATGCATTGAAAAGCAAAGTATTATTTTACAATTATAAATATGACTATGTGGTGGGCAATGGAACCATGGTATGTGTTGATATGGTGGAGGTTCCATTGCATGGGTACTACTCATCTAGGACTAAGTACCAATGCCGTCCGGTTGATTCTAGCGCCGTACATATCGCGTTGACCATAAGATCTATAATGGTTCGGGGAAGTCAGCCGTATCTTTTCCCTTCGCACGCCAACGGACTGGTAGAGCTGCGGGGTGTTGGAGGCACTGCCGTAGGTTGGGATAGCCTTTTAAATCCCCATCCGTGTGTGATGTTGAGCTCTACGGTCTATGATGGATTGTCCAAAGTACACCGTGAGTAAAGCCATTATCGGGAGAAGTCTACTGGGGGTGTACGGGAGGACAAAAGGGTGGGTTTGCAGTCGCGGAGAAGGCAGTGATTGGCTTGGACCTTACACCTGGCCCCACACCAAGGAAGTGTGGACGGGAACGATCACCCGGTTGGTATCAAGGATAAGTTCTCTTATGGGAAAAGTAACGCACCTCTGCGAGTGTATCAAATTATGGTCTGTCACTCCCTGTTCCGGAAGGAACTGCGAACGCGGCGAGAAAGGAACTCCACGAAGTTCGGTCAACTCCGTGAAGACCGACGGGCATAGTTTTTCGGAATAAAATAAACCTTTTGAAGAAATGTTTATGAAAACTTGCATTGGCCTATGACTTTCTGGTCTATGGCTGTAGCTAGTGCATGATACACATATTTCCTAATATGAACTTGCTGAGTACGCTCGTACTCATTCCCTCCCATTTGAACCCCCTTCTTAGATCAAGGCACCGAAGGAGAAACTACCGGGGAACTTGAAGACAAAGGAGTCAACTTCAACAAGATGAAGAATCCAGTCAAAGAAGTCAATAGAGTCAACTCCAGCACCAGCTATAATGGAAACCTAGACTAGTAATAGAAGGGAACCTTTCCCTAATCCTAGCACCTAAGTAGCTAGAGTTCTATAGCAAGCCAAGTAGCTCCTAAGCTTGAGTTAGCAATAAGTTAGACTACGAGTCGTTCTTCTGGAGCTTTATTTGAAGTTTTACCTCACTGTAAAGCAGGAGGCTGTGTTGATCTTTTGTAAACAGCTTGTGTATGCTTCTATAGACATACCTTGGACTTGCATATGTTTCTGTTGTACCACTCTGAGAGATGTAGTATGAGTGGAACGGTGTTTCACTTGTGTTATGTCAACGACTTGTGTACTACACCATGCAGTGGTACGCTGGGTCATCACATAGGGTCTCTCTTGCATGAAGAAGAAGACGTACTGGAGGCCTGGACTCGTGATCTAGCCGGAGTGTTGAGTTCCGGAAGGCTCCGCCGGCGAATGTAACAGTGCTTTTTGCCTGGAGTTTGCTGGATCGGTGGTATTCGGTCGTGCGCACCCATACTTTTATTCCGACCGATTGGTTCTGGAGGGAGCGACGCGAAGCTCTTTTTCTGTGTTGACATCAAGTGACTATGGATCCATGATGAAAGTCGGAAGAAGGGAATTTCATGAAGGCCGGAGGGGAGGACTAGCTAAGGGAGGTTCAAATCTCCGCGCCGTTGAGGGATTTGCTTGGTGTTCCGAGCTTCACAGCACCGGTATGAAACTGGGGGCGACAACACAGGTGAAGTTCGGAGTCCTACCTTTCGGGGTGAAAACCCAAGGTCTCGCCTTAACTCGGTTGTGCTCGGCAATGATCTTGTTGGAGGCATTGTTTTGAGAGCGGGGACTATCTTCGGGGTGAAAACCTAACATCTTTGATCGGGCGACGATGGTGTCGGCGCACTCGTTCCCTTCTTGGAGGCGTCGTTTTTGGAGAGTCCGTACTTCGGGTGTTGTCTTGGCGGTGGATGTATTGCTTGTTGTTAGGCCCGAGATACTGTAGCGGGACTTTTGTTTCTTAGTTTTCTTTTCCTTTTTTTGGCTGTGTGCATCCGTGGTGCCATTAGGGTGGTGCGTTGTTGCAGAGGCTGGGTGTAATTGGTATCGTTTTGATATTAATATATTCCCTTTATCGAAAAAAAGAATCGGCGGGCAGGATTGGTTCAAACAATATTTTCAGTTCATTTTAATGCTACTCTGTTCCGTCTGGCTTAACGCCGGTCAATGATGGTAACACCTATAAGGCGGTAATAGTTGTGTGACAGTCAATTCATCAGTTTTCCAACTTGAGAATATTCACGTAAAGTATATGCATATGTATACAATGTTCATCTGTGAGTTGCACATCCCCAATTTTCCTATCCAATGTATGTAATTTGGTGCCAACTTTTTCAGTCTTATCCAGATAGCTTAGTCATCGCAGTCTGGATGCAATTATCTCTGCAGTCTCACAGTTGCCTTATCTCACCTTTTGTAAACAGCACGACTTTGTATGTGTATGCTGGTGATAAATCTTTTATAGTATTTTGAAAGGACGTGGCTACAGAGTGCCCGGTTACCGGTTAGTCTTATGGGGTGCTCCCCATGTCGGAATCTAATTCTTTCCCAAAATAGAAATGGGGGATGCGGTGATAGTGACAGGTAACTACTTTGGCAGTAGGGACACTCCGAAAATAGAAAGCAGATGGTCCTCCACATTTCCTTCCGCGTGTTCCAACCCGTGCAATCTTTAGATGCGAAACTGCGTCCAGTTTTTATGAAAAAATACAACATCCCCTAAAAACACCCAACCACTTAGTATGTGTGATCTAACTGAGGATGTACAAAATGCAGTGACGGATGTAAAAAGTTATAAAAACTACATCCAAACTCACTAAAACTGGGATCACAAAAATACAGTGTCCTACATTTTTATCAATTAAAACATTCTGAATGTAGAAAAATGATAAAAATTACAGCTAGAGTGGAGAGGAATTAATATAGTTACATCCATCTACTGATCTCCGGATGAAAAGTTCAAGAGCCACTAATTAGTCCGCAAAAAAATACATCCAGGAACCATAATATACATCCTTCTACCAATTTTAGTCTGCAAAAAATCACTTCCAGGAACCATAATATACATCCTAGAAAATTTAAGAGGCAAAATTATTCTGCAAAATTTACATCCAAAAACATCATTTCGATTCTTCAATTGATCTGGAAGTAGAAAACTACATGACCGATATGCAATAGAGTAGATCAAGTAGTAATAAGCACCTTAACAAGCATGAACGGTCGCGAAACAAAAACAGAGAAGGATTAGTGGCAAGAAGAGACAAAGAGTGGAGATGATAGCACAAACACACACTAGAGAAAAAAGTGGCTTGTTGGCCTGCTGGCGTGCAGGGGCATAGCTGCAGCAGCTATCGATTGGGAGTCAGGCGATGGGCGGTGCCGCTGCGCGAAGAGCAAAGGCTTTGAGCAGGGCCTGGTGTGGATATTGGTTGCCCTGCTGCTATCGGTGTGGTGCAGGACCTGTGCCGGCCCGGAGACCAAGTCGAAGACGAGCTGGAGCAGTGGTGATTGGGGCTTGGCGGTCGGATCAAATCAGCACGTCAGCTCTGCATCGTCCGCCGGATCCAGGAGCTCCAGGCCGCCACCGAGAAGCACCACCTCTGGGCGGTCTTCGATGCCGAGGACGAGGTGGATCCGGTGGCACCTAGCCACCCGCACCACCACATCGCCCATGGCCGCCGCCCTTCGCCTCCGTCGCCGGCGCTGCTCGTTCCTCCCTCCCCGACAGCCGCACCAACACCATGGCCGCCGCCCTGCTCTCCTTGGGAGGCGCCTCTCCTTCCTGCTTCGCCGAACTAAGGTTCCACTCGATGGGATCCAATCCATCTCCTCTTGTTCGAGTTCGTGGTGGAGAAGATGCGGGTGGGGGATTTTTCATCGGAGATGTGTGGATGAGGAACTGAGATAGGGATGGAGTGGACCAGACGAGAAGCCAAGAGGGTTGCGCCTTAATCGGTGGCACGTGCGGCGTGGTCCCTACTAAAAAGCTGTTGCACCGCGTGATATTGATCGGACGCTCGCGACTGGTGAGCACCGCCTAAGACAAAAATGAGCTCAGGCAGTAATTAGATTTTGGGATTTTGAAATCTCAGAAAATGCATTCTGTATTTTCACTCAGTTATGCTACAAGAATATTATTACTTGCAATTTTTAATTGAGTGTATTTTTGACATGGACTAAAGATTGGGCCAAGTCTCTTGAACATTTCATTCATAATATGCGTTGTTCGAAGTATCATACATCCATATAACTGTGTTTTTGGAAAAAAAAATTATGTAATTATGCAACATAAATTAGTAACGTGTAGTATTTGGGTACAGGAAGCACATTCGTTCATGGAAACAACACCATGTCTCAGAATATTTTACGAGACAGAAATTAGGGATAGTGGACTACTGCACATTGGCTGAAATTTTTCAAATTTTCAAAATGAGTCGTGCATTGCACGTGCACACTTACTAGTCTTAAACAAATTGTGACGAACCAAAAATTTACTTGGTATAACGCACCTTGTCCCAAGTTTAAACGAAACACTCAAGCACACGGTGATGATCGATGCCCCGAAGACACCTTTTCTCCGAACTTATGGTGGTGGTTCGGGACTTCGGGTGCTTTTCTGCGTGACAAATCTGGTCTGGGGCGTGCGGCAGGTGAAGGAAATATGCTCAAACTCACTCACGCCAATACTGAACTGTTTCCATCATTAGAAGACTGATGTTTGATCTTCTAACCATCTAAGCTAACCAGTAATACATCACAAGCTGGTATTTTCTTTAAACACCATGGATTCGTCGGGCCTGATGTTTGCACTCAAGCACTTCGGTACAGAATCTGTCTAGATCATCTTTTCCCGATGCCTCGCAGCCCCGGGCCGATTGCAGTACACATATGCATGACATCTGAAGCCTCACAAAGCGCGCTAAAGTGGGATGTGCTTGGCTTGCAGTCACGATGACCCGAACGGACCAACATGCACACTTCAGAGGATTGTTCCGGAAGCGAGATACTCAACCCCCTATAAATCATTGTGATATTAACTTGCACAGGACAAGAGGTCGATAAGAGATGAAGGAGGGTCAGAGGTTGTGCATATGGGTAGGTCACAACTGACAAGATAAAATGCACATTGAATATTGAAAAAAATTAAAGAGATGGAGGCAGATATATAAGAGATGGACAAAAGGTAAGAGCTTGTGCAGAAGGGTAGGTGAGAAAATAAACTATGCACTAAACATTGTAAAATTAAAGAGGCAAAAGAGATCGCGTGTCATGTCTGAATTTTGGCTGGGCTGCATACTTTAGAAAACTACTACACAAATTCAGTATAATTAGCTAGTTTATTGTTGCGTAAGGAGAACTCATGGAAACAAAGGCTCAATAACAAGCATATCTGAAATCAGCTCCCAAACTCTGACAGAAAAACTAGGAAAATTTAGATTGGGCTACCCCTCTGTTCACAAGTGTACTTCGACCTTTTGTCTAAGTCAATTATTTTAAAGCTTGACCATTTTTATTAGAAAACGCACTAACAGTTATGAGATAAATTAAGTATCACTAGATCTATCTTGAAATGTAGTTTCATATTATATCGATTTGATGTCATATATGTTTCTACTTTTTTCAATAAAGTTGGTCAAAGTTTGATTTATTTGACTAAAGACAAGAGCTAGAAATACACTTATTTGAGAATGGAGGGAATATATTTTAACAAACATTTAGAACAACAGAATGTAAAGTTGCGTGACATGGAAATAATACCAAACTCAATTTGGTGAAACGGAGTAAAAGATAAGATACTCTCTTTGTGTCCCTGAAAAATTCAGGTAATTGCGAAGGTTTTCTCTTAGGTAGCCTGAAATTCGATGGCTAGGCTTGCTTCAGTACACCGCCCCTTTCCTTAAACTCAAATACATCAAAGACTGAAATCGCTCCGTATACCTTCATTAGCTAGATTGCCAAGTTCGCCAGGAACCTGCGAAAATTCAACTCTACATACACGTGGGTGTCCCGGGCTTGTCAGAGCCATTCATTCCCACTCGTTTGCTTTGAGATGCGTGCTGCTGCTTTACAGCAAGCACCCTAGACTATATTTCTTTCTTGTCGGGAAGCCCCTCCTAAGTTACATAATGTATCCCTAATTCTTTTCATCTTACAGAAATGATAGTCTCAATGTGTACATACCAATGCTTTCCCCTCGTTAATGGAATATTGGTTTCACCATACAAATGAAGATTCTTTTAATTATAGTCATTCCGATTGGAGAAAATTTGTACCATTCCGATTTTTATATCAAATCTTTTTTTAAGGAAATTTGTACCAAATTTGTAACGAAGCATTTCTAGAACACACGGTTGGTTTGATTTGGATAAAAAAATGGAGTGGAATTTTTTTGGAGAATGGATCCATAGTCCCATAAACAGATTTGGAGAAAAAGATCAGGAAATCATACACATCTCTGCTGCCATTTTCCACCATATCCTGGCTGACAAAAAATTGGAGGCAAGAAGCATAAAAATCAAGCAGGGGACTAGATCCATTTTACAATGCATGCAAGAAGCATTCGGCTCAAGCACGGGACTAAATCCAGGGAGGAAGCATGAGACAAAATTGAGGGAAAAAATTGAGGAAAGAGAATCCATGTAGAAGGTGAAGTAGTCGTCGCCCCCGCCGGCATAGGTTGTAGCCCAGATCCGGGACCGGAGGGAGTGGATGTTCGGTGGTTGAGGCTGGAACCGGGGCTTCCCGACGGTGGTTCACCTTGCCCTGTAGAAGCCTGCAACGGCTTGGGGAGGAGCCGATGGCGGCGGCGGCGGCTGCGGTGCGGACAGAGGAAGAGGGAATTGGATAAGGATAGACAAAATGGACTGGTACACTTCGCGTGCTACTAGTAAAGGTGCACGTGCCACGCACGTACTATAATCTATAATAAAACAATTTAATTTTAAATTGTATTGTTTAGCGATTTTTCTTAAAGAGGTACTCCCTCCGGTTCAGTTTATAAGGCACGCACGTAGATTAAAAAAAATTAACCATTAATTTAGTCAATAAAATATGAATTATATGTCATAAAAATTATACCGTTAGAAACTTCTCTTGAATATGAATCCAACGGTATAACTTTTGTGGCATATATCTCATATTTTATTGACAAAATATGTAGTCAAAGTTTTTCTTAAACGACGTGCACGCCTTATAAATTGAACCGGAGGGAGTACTTGTAATGCATATCCTGCCCAACCATGTGAGAAGCGAGTGTAACAAACGATCCACGGACATGTCTCCACATAAAATTCGCCATCATATAAATATATGTATTATAATTAGTTACAAAATTACTTAAAAATAACAACTAAGCAACATTATATCTTTTATTTATTCGCGGATGATGGTTCTATCTTGAAGGTCCACATTTTTATGCGATCAATAAGGCTTCATGCAATGGCTAGGATATTGTCTAAAGCTTCATTTGCTACATACTTGACGATATGAATCAAAAATGGCTTCCTTAGTTAAAAACCGTCCTATATATGCATTATAGAATATTGTTATAAGAAAACATGTGCAAAGTGTATGTAAATGAACATGGTGTAAAACTGTAAATACTCACCGTTGGTACTGGAAAATGTAGAAGTACATCGTAGCATGAATGCATGAACTGAAAAACCAAATAACCCGACACTGCATGCGTAGAATGTTACATTGCAGGCTCAATAAATCAATAAATAGGTATAGAATATAGCACATTGATAAGATTCTTACCCATGTGAGTTTGTCTGAACTTTGGGATACTTGCAACCCCATTTATTTATGTCAACCTTCGATGCAGAGTTTGCAACTTTGAGCGCTCGGTTAAAATTATCGGCCACAGTTTTAAGTATATTTTTGCCCAAATTTGGTATTGGAAGTGGGTCGAAAAAAGAGACAACTTTTTGTTCCGATCCAAGAAGAACAACTGGAATAACACAAGAATATCCCAAAGGCAATAAAATATGCAACGATACATTTATACATTAATAACGGATAAACTGGAAAAAATATTGCTTACTCTAGTGAAGGGATATCATGAACCGTGCTGATGTATAGGCAAAGTTTATCTATTAAATCCTCGTCCGTTGGATTGATGGTGATAGAAGCAATGATTGCGAGGTGAACCCAATTTCTGATGATAGTTTCGATGCTTTGATGTTTTTAGGGGGTCCATCCACAATGACACAATCTGTGGGATCAAATGTATGGTCTTCATCATCTTTCAAGTCTCGATTCCATATATTATCACTATTTCTGGAATAAGTATCACAACATGTAGCGAATATACCTGTTCAGAAAATGTGAGATAAAATATCCCCCGTGAAATATTCCATAAAATTTAACATCCACTGACCACACGATGACCTGCATGATTACAACGTTTTGGTGATACAAAATTTGATGTGTCTCCAATAAGGACAATCATTATTCGCCAAAATAAATCTTCAAAATCATGAAAAGGGAAAATTTGAGGGCACTAATATTTGTTCTGAAGCCCTCCCTCAGTCACTCACAACTGAAGGCCCATGCACAACAGCCCGCGACAGTCGACGGCCCACGCCCGCGCCGACGCCGACGCCGACGACCACATCCACATCCACATCCTCAATCACTCATCGCACACAACTTCTCAAAAAGAAAAAAAAAAACTCACATCGCACGCAGGGAAAGGAATTCCTCCCTCAGTCACTCGCTCACTCCCAGACCTATGTCCACCCCAATGCCGGCGACCTGTGTCCGCCCCACTGCCGGAGACCGGAGCACAGCTCCGTGACCGGAGAGCATCCCCACCCCGTCCCTACTCCCTGCGACACCCGGCTGTGCTCTCCCCCATCTCGCCCTCCCGTGTGACCTTTGACGACAACCTCCAGCCGGAATTCCTGCTCCCCGAATCCTCTCCAGCCTGCGCTCCAGGGACTCCATCCAGGCCGATTCATCCTCTCCAAAGATGGTAAAAATCCTTCTTTCTTCTTCCGTTCTTTAGTGGAGATTTTCTTGCAATAGGAGGATTTCTGATTCAGCTTAGGCTCAAGATCCAGGATTCAAGATATGCCCTTGCTTATTCTGTAGATATTTGGATTTTTTGGTATTCATAGTCCAGCACATCTGGATTTTAGCGATTTACAGAAGATAGAGATGTGCTAAGTAGGTGCGCGTTTTTGTGATGCATGCAGTCAAAATACAGATGCATTATTCGTTGGTCACGTCACTGGAATTTTAGTAGTTGATGACACTGATTAGAACTTTTGAGCTTGATTTAGCATGAATAGACGATTATTATAAAGGTGTATATGTTATGACGATTAATCTACTGGTGTGTCTATATTACTGGAATGAATTTGTCATGGATTTATTTGAAGCACACAATCAAAACAATCTACTTATCTATATCCAACTATCTTATATATGCATTTTGTCGAAAGGCATTTTTTAGTGCTCTGCATTATTTATTTGGCTGTTTCTTGCTTTGTGAAATCCTTCTTCTCTTACTCAAGTCTTATATTATTTTGGTAACATCTATGCATAATTTGTAGGCTCAAATGATTCCTGGAGCTTTTGATGGTACTGGTACAGCTATGCATCATAGGGTGCAACTTTATTCAGGTCCGATGTCAACATTTTAAATGTTGATGATTTGTCGGATGGCAAAATTTGAGGAGGTACTTTTTGTGTGAATAATTTGAGGAGGTACTGATTGTGGAAGATGAAAATGGCAATAATTGTCGTATGGGAATATGACACAATGGAAGATAATGATGTCCTTGTCAAGTATATAAGGTTTGTTCTAATTGCGAAGCTGTTGTGGTTCTTTACAAGGGTGTGCAACCACACAAGTAACATGGAACTCCTTTTCTACAATTCTTATGCTAGATCATGAGGGAAACACTGACCTGTTTGTGTCATCTAGATCATGAGGATACAGCGCGACATGTATGTATTTCACGATTTCAAGGTCATTTTGTTGTGTATGCAGAAATAATGCACCAAATATTATACACTATAGTAAGCTTGTTTGCGATTAGTGCACCGTCTCACACTCAGTTATCCGTGTTTTAATGCCGTTGCTAGTCTTTTCATAATATTTCTCAAAGCATTTTCATGTGACTTGATCCTTTCGTGTTTGCAGTGACCACTATTGTTACCGGTGGAATTGATGTAGCAGTGTTGGGGGCTCGCAGCAATGATGTGACTGTTGTGGTTATGAATTTAGCTGCTACTCCTCTCGAGCTAAGGTAAACACACTTTCGACATTGACTGCAGTAAATCAAAGCACACAGTACCCACTTGTGAAGATAGCAGGAGCCCTTCACAATTTTTTAAAACTTTGTAGAAATGATAACCATCACAAATGCTTTTCTTGTGGAAATTTGATTGGTAGCTTATAGCTTATTTTCCATAATAAATCGCACGCCCTCATAGATTTTGTTTAGACTTCCTATGGTGCGTTAAGTAAGAGAATCTTGGTTTAAAGAGACTGGCTTGTTTCTAACAAAAATAAATCCATGGACATGAAAACAAATAACACAATAAAAACTTAGTTTCTATTGCGTTGAGTGAGGAGGTGTACCCATCTGTATGCAGGCTGCTTTTAATGCACTCTTCCCTAGGCCATGTTGTGACGTTTTGGTCCTTCCACTTGTCAGATTTTAGTTCCATGTGACGCGAGGCAAATGCGAGTACATTTTCCAATCCTTGTAGCTGTTGCAAATAAATGGCAAAGCATTAGCATCAGAAACAAAGAATAACAAAAAAAAACTGGCTTATAAAAAGATGGGCTAATGGGACTAATCACTAACCATAGCATCGAGGTCCTCGCGATGCATTCTTGTGCCTAGCGAGTCGAGCACTTGGATACATCGTTTTCTGACATTTATAACTGCTAGGTACCAATGAACATCTCCTAGGTTTACTGGAAGAAAAACCTGGAAAATATGATTATTATTAGTTTTGGTCACCTATAGACAAGGAGTCGTCCTCGATTGAATTCATAGTAATTTGTATGAAAGTGAGACTAACCATATCATGTTCCAAATAAATTTTGACTCTCTTTAATACCCATGCTGGAACGTTATCCCGTAGCAGCTACCCTCTTTTATCATCTTCGAGATGCATGCAGTCTCGAAGAACACATGTCCACTGACCTCACCTGTAGATGCTCCGTAGCACTTATGCAATATATGTATGCGTTTATGATCTACAATTTCAAGTGCATACATTGGTTAGATATAGTAGATACTCATTAAATATAAATACCATCCTGTCATAAAGCTATATATACTTACTTCATCGCCAACAAATTCTCTCGGAGTTAGAAGTAATAGCAGCAGGGATAGGACACATCAGTATAAATTATTCAATGTGAAAAATGCATGCTAAAACTTGTGATATTTAAAGTTTGTTGATTCTCGAATGTGAAATCTGCATTTTTCTGAACTCTGATGCCTTTTCATCACATAGGATGAACTAATTTGTTTGGTATATATTTCTTGCTGGACAGTAGACTAACTTGCAGTCCTCTTGTTCTAAAATTTGCCTACGTGGATGAGTTGTGATTGAAAGGCATGTATGTTTTTGGCAGTCAGCATTTGTATCCTCATCCTAAGCTTATGGACTAGATGTGTTTGGAGATTTTTGACATACTAATCCATGTTCAGATAGTGTTAATGGTTCTCCACAAATCTGTTTAAAAATATCTCACAAAGTTATAAATCCACAGTTTGGTGAAAATCGTAATCCGATGTGGTACAATCTCGGCCAACTCAGTACTGATATGTTTAAGCCCGAATGAAGCTATTCTACTGAAGGTGATTCCTGAATCTCAATTCTTAGTAAGACAATATTGACCGAGAGCACTTAGTTCTGAAAACCGATTAAATATACCAGTTCTTTCAGTGCTAAGAGACCACTCTGTATGAAAACCGATTCTATTATACCAGAAGTTGACTGCTCAATTATATATAGAAGAGTTGTCTTATAGAATTCCCTTTCATAGTTGCTAACTCATTCTGATTATTTTACCTGCAGTGTTAAGAGAGCATTCAGTTGTGAAAACCGATTCTACTGGTTCTAGATGGCATTCATGCTTAACAGGGAGTCTCCTCTGTTGGCCTGAGATGCAGGTATACAAAGCTAGGCAATTTATTGAAGAAGAATGAAGTTCAGATACATACATTGCGGGAGATTTCAAGTTGACTAACCTAAAGGAATTGCAGATGCGTGCGGCAGAATGTTGTCTCCACGGCGCCGGGAAGTGCTGCGGCGGCGATTGGCTAGAGTGCGGGTCTTGTCGCCTGGAAGTGTTCCGACGGCGATCAGCGTGTGGCAGTGTCTCCGGCGGTGATTGGCGAGCAGGAATGCTTTCACGCCGGAGTGATTCGGCGGCGATCGTGGTGGCTGGCGAGCGGGAGTGCTGCGGCGGCGAGCAGGAGCGCTGGCGAGCGGGAGTGCTGCGGCGGCGAGCAGGACTGCTCGCGAGCGGGAGTGTTTCGGCGGCAATCGTGGTTGCTGGCGAGCGGGAGTGTTGCGGTGGCGAGCGGGAGTGTCCCGGCGGTAAGCGGAAGCTCTGGCGAGCGGGAGTGTTGCGGCCGCGATCGTGGCTGGTGAGCGGGAGCGCTTCGGCGGCGAGCGGGAGCGCTGCGTGCTAGCGATCGGGATGGTCTTGGGCGGTTGGCGTGCGTGGGTTGGTTTTTTTTTTTTTTTTGGGTGTTAGTGGGTGGGCTGTACCGATTGATAAACAGAGTCGTGCGTGGGGATGGATGTTCCGCTCCATCAAACATAGAAATGATGTGGTGCGTTGGATAAACTGAATGTACGTCCCTGATTGTCCGGATCAGCCCCTCTGGGGCTTTTATTAGTAGTAGATAGATAGATAGATTATTAGTAGTAGATAGATAGATAGATAGATAGATATGGGAAAGGAAGTGTACATGTGAAGGTTGTGTATGTAAAATGTCAACCATGAATCTCAAACAGGCAATGAATGGTGGAGATAGGCCCGGTACCCCCACACCCTTGTAGAATCGCTGCGTCGAGGAACCTGGAACAGTTTGCATTGGACTTAAACATGTGAAATGATCACCCAAGAACAATTACCTGAATTGAGTAAAACAGGTATAAAGAAACTTGTTCATTAATTAGGTACAAGTACCGAGATGCAACAATAGAAATCAGAGCAAAGGGGTTGCAGCTCCACGCGCATGAGACCCTCCACGCGCCGCTGCCCCTCCACCCTCCCAGCGCCGGCGCCCGCTCTCCCTGCGCCGCCGCCCCTCCACCCTCCACCACCGATCCCTCCCACCCCCTCTCCTCCCTCCCCACCCAACCTTCGCCCCGGGTCGTCTCGCGCGACGCGGCTCCACCCTAGAAGAAGAAGGCCGATCTCCCTCCTCCTGGCTGATGCCGCCGTCGGGGTCGGCGGTGGCGGCCGCGCCTGGTTGCCAAAGGCAGGGGCGGTGGTGGCGCGCCCATGGACTCCCCTTCGCGCGGAGGCAGGGTCTTTCAGGGACGGCGACGGTGGATGGCAGGTCTGGTGGCGGTGGCCTTCGGCTACATCACCTGGATCATGGCGGGGGACGCGGTGGTGTGGCGGAACTCGGCAGGGATGAAGGGTGGCAGCGGGATCGGGCGAAGGTGGCAAGGTACATGGTCGCAAGGCGGCGGCAATGAGGCTCCGCCAGGCTTTCCTGGCGGGCAGCACCCGGCCGTCTCCGCGTCGTGGGCGTGTGTAGCCACTATCCCAACGGTTGTCCACCGGCCAGGTTGGAGGAGGAAGATGGACCGCGGTTCCCAGCCATGGCGGCGGCGTGGGGGGCGGCCGTTCCGGCTTTCATGGTGGTGGTCCTAGAGTTCTTCTTTCGCGAAGATGCCGATATTTCTTCATCTAGCCGGAGTGTTGAGTTTCGAAGAACCGTGTATCTTTTGCGTGAAGTTCACAGATCAGCCTATAAATGGGCTTGTCTATGGGTGTCCGCTACACGTGCTCACTTCTGTCCGTCCGACTTAAGCAGGACAGCCGCTTCTTTGATTCAGTACAAATTAAGCGGTGTCCGCTATCCCCCACTACATGCACCTTTAATATAGTCAGACGTACTAACACGTGTGTGACTGGGGGATCACGCCCCGCGCTCTGCTTCCGCCGGCGTGGCGAGAAAAATGGCAACCGTCTGTCCATCTCGATAGATCCCGGTCCCACCACGTTCTCTTTGCTCACGTTATCTTCTTCTCGATTTCAACTCACCACCGAAACTTTTCTTCGATCTAAATCGATTTTAACTATCCACCGATTTTGGCTCTCCAGGTTCTCTATGATCTTCTTGGTCAAGCTACTAGAAACTACTACCTCCGTTTCAAGGAATAAGCCGTCCTCGTTTTACGTATTTTTTGTTTGACCAAGAATTACTTTAAATGGATAAACATTATTTGTATGAAATTAGTTTCATTAAAAAGTCCATTTCAGTATGACTCCAACGATACTACTTACATATATATAATCAAGGTTTTGTTCCTCAACTTTTATGGTCAAAGTTCGTCTTGGAATCTGTGTGCGCCTTATTCCTTAAAACGAAGGTAATAGTCTTCATTGGCATAACCAATAATTGTTCGAAAGTAGATACATAGAAAGACCAAGTTCAACACATGTACTGCTGTTTCGGAGGCCCAATCTACTGCGCCTTGGAGATGACACGCTAAATGGATGAAGTGATGAACACACCACTTTATTCAGCGTTCATTCTACGACATCTTTTCTCGATGCCTCACACCCCCGGTTACTATATACTAGTTGAATGCCCGTGCGTTGCTACGGCCTTGTCTAGAATAATTTATCAACAATATTTACACAAGCATGCATACAAATTGTTGTTGGAAATTTCTTCCCATAAAATACATCGATCCGGAAAATGAACTTTCTTAGTTTCTAATTTTACTGTTCCTATCAAATGCCCTAGTCGCTGGTAAGCATCTCGAGGTTTCAAGAGTATCTAACTTCTGCATAGGCCATCTGACATCCCCAAGTTTCTGCAACCTAGTTTCAATAAATTACTTAGTAATCAAAATAATATAGGAAACATAACTTCAAGATAAAAGAGAACGCAACCTCAACTAAGGGGGTCAACATTCCCCCATACATGTACCCTGCACCAAGTCACAGGCAGCCCGCCCAAAGCGCATGTAACTGAGGCTACAGAGTTCGTGATCTTCAACCTGCCAGGGGACCAACTGAACAACATATACATACATAAAGCATCGGCATATTGATCCCAAGGACCTCATCGCGCATGAAGAGCGCAGCAGCTTAGTCGGCGCACCTGGCGGCGCATGTTGCGGACCATCTCACAATGTGGCTGCCATGTTCAGGATAGATGAATTCCCAAAATGTATACAAATAATCAACCCTTGTAATTTTTATCCAGCATGCCCAGTTACTACAAAGTTACACGGAGATTTTAGTTTTGAAAATAAAAATACGATCACTAAGGTTAAGTTACTTGGAGTATCAGTGTTTTAAGCTACATGCATTTGAAATGAAGCTCATGCATTTCCTTTTAACAAAGTATCTGCAATTTACAAAAAGAATTCAGAGCTGAGATCTTCAAATTGTTGAGCCTCAACGTGATGAATGATTTTGCATATAGAAACATGCAGAAAGATAGACATGTGCCTTAGCAGGAGTTTGAATTGCAGCATAAAGAATTTTTAACACCACCCTTTTATGTCAAAATGGCTACATGCATGAAGACATTTGTTTCATTTTGGGAAACCAAGCTAAGTAGCAGTCTCGGGAAACACTACGTTTCATCTGATACTAACCTTGTTTGGAAAGTATGTCAGAAGTTGCTAACATCACACTTCATCAGTTTGCTAGTAAAGACAATTCTACATTTTTCTCCATACTCTAAATCATCTAACACGGCACTTCCAAATCTCCCGACCTCGACTCACACTTCATCTGCAAACCACGTTGGTATATGCAGTTCATATGGTAAAAAAAACTATAGAAAAAGAAAATATTTACTTTTGTTGTGCTGAAAGAAGTTATAGCTTGCGTAGAACTTGAACATATGATTGATCGTGTCCCGTTTATTCTCAACCCTTAATGGTAAATTTACATCACCAAGGTATCAAAATTTGATGAACCCTTAGCACGGATTCAGTAAAATGTACCATGAGAAGTACCCCATATATGGCGACCATATTTAAGTGAGCTGAATACATAAATTGCCAGAGACATCTCCTTCTTAGAGTTATAAAATGTAAAACAAAGTTAAACTGTTTTCTTTTGTATACACAATTACAGACATAGGAATTAGGAAAATAGAGATTATGGGTTTTTAGACAAAATGCTTTAAATTCAAGACACCACATGCATCCCAATCGGAAGTGAATGCTGAATCAATCAAACAACATGACTCAACAAAATTAACCAGAAGCATTAAGGTAAATAAGAGGAAGAGTACCTAAGGACAAATTGTAGACCGTATTCAGGAGCAGCTCCTCTAGAATCTCCCAGCGACATGGATTACTTCAGAAGCTTCTTGGTCAAAAATTTCCTTTAGCCTATTACCAGTACACCACAAAACTAATACAATTAGGATGTTATTCTTTCCTACAGCACGTCCTCTCTCGTACATTTCAATCGGAAATTTCTATCTGACTTGGCAAACCAATTCTAACACATTGAACAACTTAGAAAACAGAAAACACAGGTAATCATGTGTCTGTGTACTGACCACTATGCTTCATCTCACATCCATCCTCACCTTGATCCTAGTAACAACATCCAGTTTTACTTATCACCACAGGTCATCATTATATTTTCGCAAGATTAAAATTTCTAAATAGCATTAAAATTTCGTTCAAATGGAACAGAAGAACCTGAATCGGAAAATGTTACCCCAATATAGTTCCTCGCGATGCTAGGCACTCATGAACTCAACCACATTGTCTACAAGAAACAGTTCACAGTTAGTAGATGATTGTAGAAATTTATGAGAAGCCAAAAAAAACCTTCACCAGTAAAATTTACAATTGGGCAATTGCAAATCCTTTCCAACTATTTTTCTTATATCCAACAACAATTCGTAACACACCATAGCCCTAAAATATTTCAGGTATCTCTTGAAGGTAAGCTGATGTTCTACAGTGCCACTGCAACTTTTGCTTATCCTTACATAAAGTGCAGTATTTTTCAAAGAACCAATAAATAAGATAAAGAAACTAATTGTTGTATGTTCACATTAAATTTTCCATAGGACTCTACTGGAATGATGAACTCAGTATGTTCATTTGTAGTTTGATACCATAGTAATCATGTTCTATTGACAATTCAGCAACCAGCATATAAACATACACCAAATTTTATGAAACAAACAAGCAGAAGTATTAACTATCAGTTGTCACACACCCAAAGTCTACATCAAGATTCAAAGATTTATCCTATTTAGTAGTTCACCTGTAAACAAATAGAGTTATAAATATGGGGAGCCGAATTGAATTTCCGTATAAATATAACAAATAGCATTTTAAGGGATGTGACATACTAATCATCTACCAAATTTAGTAGTTCGCCAAACATTAAGCTGTTGATGTGTTGGGTTAAGTTGTCTCCGCCGCGCCGCCAGGTCCGCCACTGTCAAACCTTGTCGGCGCCTCGCAGCTAGAGAATCCAGAGGAGGCTTGGCGGATTCCTTCCTCCTGCATCGCGGCCCTGCGCATTTGCACCCATTAACATCAGCAAGCGTCAGAGACGGCCAAAACTCTGTCTCTGCAATCACATGTTATTAGTCTGAGATTGGTTTTAGGCAAGCACGTACTCTGCTTCGCAATCGCAGGTCATAAATCTGAGTTAGGTTTCAGGCAAGCACGAGTTCACTCAACTCTGAATCGTCACAAATCCAGACAGAATGACCATCAGATTAGAGCCAATTTGGGAGAGGAAAGGGGACAAAAAATAGCTAACCACGGGAGCCAAATCAGGGCGAGGATTCGGCGTTGGGATTGACACTGGCGTCCTTCTACTCTCCTTCGGCGGCGCCGGCATCATCGTCGACCAAGAAACGATGCACGAGGGCCTCGGTGGTCGCCATGGGTAGCACAAGCGAGAAGACCTTCAATCTATCCTCGTAGCCGCTGGTGCGACCTTTTCCTGTTGTGACCTGCTGATGTGCGCCAACATCGTTGCGCCGCGTCTCCTGGACCGGTATGCTACTGCTCCGCCACCGCAGGATGCTTATGTGTGCCCATCACCGAACTGCTGGCCTGAAGCCGAGGGACGCTGTTATCACCAGAATTTGACCGAGTCAGAGGTGGGCCGCGATCAAGATGGACTTGAAGAATATATATAGGAGAAATACGTGAATCGGCCTTTTACCAAGTTGGGCTTAATTGCCCGTGTATCTGTAACATATTAGATCGCATCTTAGTTTAGAAGTTAGAATCTTACTCGTGCACGGTTTGGTGCACGCCCACATTAGAAAGTCCCCTGGACTATAAATATGTACCTAGGGTTTATGGAATAAACAACAACCAACGTTCAACCACAAACAAATCTCGGCGCATCGCCAACTCCTTCGTCTCGAGGGTTTCTACCGGTAAGCATCATGCTGCCTAGATCGCATCTTGCGATCTAGGCAAGCACAAGCTTGCCTACGTTGTTCATGCGTTGCTCGTACTGAAGCCTTTTTGATGGCGAGCAACGTAGTTATCTTAGACATGTTAGGGTTAGCATTGTTCTTCATGTTACATGCTTTCGTAGTGCAACCCTTGCATGTCTAGCCGCCCTTACACCTATCTCAGGTGTAGGGGCGGCACCCCGCTTGATCATAGTTTAGTAGATCTGATCCGTTACGATTGCTCCTTGTTCTACAAGGATTAGTTTAATATCCGCAATAGTTAGGCCTTACAAAGGGTTGGAGGATCCAGCCGGCGTGTAGGGTGGCGTTTGCTAGTCCTAGAACGGATGTTCCGGGGATCAACCTCGTGTTGGTTTTTAGGCCTCGTCTAGGATCGGCTTACGGTCACCGTGCGCGAGCGCGAGGCCCAATCGTGAGTAGGATGATCCGATTATGCGGTGAAAACCCCAGATCGTCGTAGATCTAATCAGCTTTACCTTGATCAAGCAGGACCACCACATATTCGGACACCCCGTCTGAATCATGGGTGGATCGGCTCTTTGAGCCGATTCACGGGATAACCTGAGAGCCGATCGAGGCTCGTATTTAACGTTTACGTGTGTGCCCTGCAGAAACTAAGCGAGGCATCATCCACACCTTCCCGACCGGTATAGGTCGGGTGGCACGCCCTTGTGATAAACATCGGCGCGTGCGACCAGGAGGCTTTGCGGGCCGTCGCTCAGAGGGACTGGGGCCAGCCGCAGCCCTAGTTGTTCCCGGCTCTACCGTGTTGCCCGTCTCTGCCCGCCAGGGGGTTTCTGACGTCAACACATTCTGGCACGCCCGGTGGGACAGCCGACGACATCCACGACATCGCCATCTACATCCGAGATGGCGGAAGATACTCCGGTCACATACGCGGATCTGCCTGATGAGCTCAAGAAGAAGCATGACGAGATCAAGGCAACCCTCGAAGCCGAACTCATCGGCTCCTTCCACCGAACCCGCTCCCATGGCGTCGGGTGGAAGGGTTTCACACCCGAAGGCGCGCTCGATGGAGTGGACCCGTCCGCCCCGTCGAAGAACGCACCAGGTCGCCGCGCCAGAGATCAACTACATGGTGGCTCATTCGCCGCACCGCCACTCCGAGAGCCCGGTGAACACCTTGGAGCGTGTCGCTCCGCGCGTCGTCCAGAAATCATGAGCCACCGGTATTCTCCATCGGGACCGGCCTCGGGGACTTTCAAGGGAGAGATGCCGCTCCAACCCCAGCCCGTTCGCATGGGCAGCACCGGAACCGCCGAACTCATCGGCATACGTCGTCTACAAGGTTGGTGGTGATCCTAGTGACTACCAATTCCTACCCGAGCCACCCAAGGAGATCCCGCACGGATACACGTGCGCATACGTACCGGACCGCAACGCCCGGGCACTCTCGAACCAGGCCGCAATATCAGCGGCCTCCGGAACGGCAGAGGAACGTCAGAGCCGATCCCGAAAAGCAATCGTGGCTGGCTAAGTACGCCACCCCGACGAACCTCCAAGGCCCAGCCTCCTGCAGCTGGCTTAGAACCGGAAAAGCAAGCATGGCTGGTTAAGTATGCCACCCCGGCGAATCTTCGTGGTTCGACACCTACAGCCATCACAGCGGATCAGATCTGTGCAATTCTGAAAGATCGGCTCGGCATGATGCCGAAAAGGAAGGCGTTCGGCTACACCAAGCCGTACCCCAACAGCTACGAACCGATCCCGCCGCCACCTAAATATCGGCTCCCGGACTTCACAAAGTTCAGCGGATCGACGGGTCCAGCTCCATCGAGCATGTGAGCCGATATTTGGCACAAGCTCGGGCACGATCTCAGCGTCGGACGAGTTGCGCGTGAGGTTCTTCGCACAGTCCCTCACAGATCGGCTTTCGGGTGGTACACATCGCTACCACCGAACTCCATCCAAACTTGGAAGCAGATTGGAAGAGCAGCTCCATGAGCAAGATCATTCGAAGCTTCCGAGTCTAGCATTGCCGATCTAGCACAACTACGTCGAAGCGTGGAGAAACCGTGACGAATACATCCAGCGCTTCAGGAATCTTAGGAACCGATGCTATTCGGTTCGTATAACCGAAAAGGAAGCAAGCCGAGTTGGCAGTAGCAGTGCCTTGCAACACAGCCTCAAGGACATGGCCTCCCAAGCGTATTATCCTCGCCGGCGCACGTGGTTCAGAAACTTTCAGCATATGAACAGCCGCCACCCGGACCTCGTACCAAGACAAGTTCAAGCGTGCAGTAGCCCCGGTCGATGCAGAGGAAGACGAAGTTCCCGCGGGAGACCAAGAAGTAGCAAGTGGCCGAGTGGACTCGGGGAGGAACCCCCGTGTCCCGCAAATGGGTAAAGCCACCAGTGCCCGCCCAGGGGATTTGATTTTGACGTGACCAAGACTGAGCAAATCTTCGACCTCCTACTCAAGGAAAAGCAGTTGAAGATACCTGAAGGTCTCAAGTTCCCCACGGTGCAAGAGCTGAATGGAAAGCCATACTGCAAATGGCACAACTCGCTCTCCCATGCCACCAACGACTGCAGGGTGTGGCGTCAGCACATCCAAGCGGCGATAGAGAACGGGCGTCTAATTTTCAACCAGTACGCCATGAAGGTCGATACCCAGCCCTTCCCCGCCGTAAACATGGTGGAGTATGCTTGCCATGCAGGGTGCCAGCCGGGTTTCCCGTGCAATATCAACATGGTAGATCTTGGACACCACGCTGGCAAGGATGGAGATGAGGGCAGCTGCTCTCATAGCAAAGAAACAGAGGAAGCCGCTCCACGCGATCGGCTCCGCCAAGACGGCAAGCGCTACGTAACAGAGGGAGAAGTGAAGAACATAAGATATCAGCTGACCTCTCTCCGATCACCTCCTCAACAAGTATGTGAGTCGACACGACCAACGCCGACGGTCCAGCCGATGATGATGAAAGAGATCGTCCGGCTAGAGAAGCCGAAGACATCGTCGGCATAATCGCGATGAGGAGGAGCACGAGCGTTGTGCCAAGGGAAAGGCAAAGGAGCGAGACGACGGGGACAGTAACCGGGATTGTCCCTTCTTCGAGCACCGCCGGGATTCAGGAATGAGCCGATTGCCCACGATCGGCAATTGCCCGAATGCAACCGGAAGAAGAAGGAGGCAGCCAACGTGTCCGTGTTCGAGCGCTTAGGACCTCTCCCGCCACAGAGCAAACGAGCTGAGTCCCCTCGGTTGAAAGATCTCGAAGATTCAGAAGACGAGGGGGAAGAAGAAGAAGACAGGTACCACCGGCCAAGGTGGTGCCCTGACGGACTCAGTCGTTCCCAGAAACGCAGTGGTTCAACGATTGCGCGGCCCGGAAGAAGCCGAGAGGTTATACTTGCATACATTGAGGAAAGCAAGGCCCGATCTCGGTCGCGAAGGTTCAGCGAACCCTCGGATGAAGAGGGTCGTCCACGGAAAATGGAGTGGCGCCCCAAGCAAAGGAAAGCCGATGATGAAACATCGGCCGGCACAAACATGGTGCTCGTTCTTCCGACGAAGCTCGTGCTCCACGGTTACACGATACATCCAAGGTGGACGACAGCAAGCGCACCAACATGATAAAATCAGAGATTGGGATGGTTCTGTCTACCGGCCTGGACGAGTAGCAAGAACACGTCAATGAGCAAACATGGCGAGGCTGATCCTTGTGATCGGCCCCAAAAATTTATGAAGGGGACTTACAAAACCTTCACCGAGCAAGCAACGTGGAGGCCGATTCCAGCAATCGGCCAAAATTATCCTCACCCACCATTCTCGCTCGGGTTCAACATGTTATCCAACAGAGCCGATACCATCAATTCTCTTGACAGAATCGGCTCGGGGGGGCACCCAGGTGGATAGAACACGAGGATATGCAATGGAAGCGTCTCATCCTTTGGTGATGGGTATTGGAGTATGGGGGCCGATGCACAGGTCGGCCGTAAAAAAAAATTCTGAAAATTCGAAAATTTTCAAGCACAGTCGATGCAGCAGGCATCGACTTAAGGATATAAAAGCCGATGCATGGCCATCGACTTAAGAGGAGTAACTGTTACGATCAGAGGGTCAATGGAGCACTAATGAAAGAGCTCCTCAATGGAGTAGTCTAAGGGCTTAGATCCTCTCTTCAAGAACAATGCCAGGAGCAGCCTGGACGTGCGGATCAGGTCAAGGATGGATCGCATCAGATCCACCAAAGGAAAGGAGCCGATCTGGCCGGCAAGAACTGAAGAAGGCTCGGGGGGCAGCTCACCTTGAAGGCTCTCTGCTTTGAGAAGCCGATTTATGTTCAAATCGGCTGGCTCTGCATAAGAAGCTCCCTCACACACGATCAAGCCCAGGTCCATACAGCTAATTTGCGTATCCTTGTCTCTGTTTTGCCTTAGCTAAGACTCGGGGGGCAACATGCCTGGTAGATGCTCTATTGAGGAACCGATTGGGGTACCATCGGCTGATCTCCGTTGCAACCTTCTTCACAAAATGATGAGCGCTCGCTAAGAAGGATCGCTCGAAACCGGTGGGAGAAATTTAGGGGCTCTCTTGGAAGTCCCACAGTATCTACCGGAAAGAGAATCATCCGTTGAAGAATGGAAGGGTAAATGTCGAAGGACCGATGCGTTGCTATCGGCTCATTACACATCGGCAAAGGGGACGAATCGGCAAGGTCAGTATGAGGGGGAATCGGCTAAATTAAGCTCAAAGGAATCAGCAAAATCGAATTGGGGAAAAGTTCTTCATTAATAGGCGGGATTTCTTACATCAAAGAGCTGATTACTCTCAGAAGGAAATACTAGGGGATACATTGCCCCATCTACTACTACTGGCCCTATGCTAGAGGTCCTATCTACGGGCCGTCACTGCCCTCGTCGTCGCCGTCGTCGCCGCTGTCGGCGCTGCTCCCGGCGGGCTCGTCGTCGCTCCAATGGCCGCCGACCGGGCCCTCGTTGTCCTCGTCTTCTTCGTCAGCGTCGTCCTCATCGCTGTCGAAGTCGCTAAGGTTGCCCGGCCAGGGGCAGAACCGCTTGGCCGGCGGCTCGTCGGAGGGGCTGTCGTCGTCCTCCTCCTCCTCTTCCTCCTCCTCCACCCCCTCGGAGGAGGTGAAGTCATCCCGGGAGAAGCGATCGTCATCGCTCTCCTCCTCCGATTCCCCGTCGGCGAGGAAGCGGAGGTCGCTCTCCCCGTCCGTCGAGGACTGGTCGTCCTCGGACCAGATGGAGAAGTCATGGTCTGACTCCTCCCCGGCCGCGATGGCGCGACGGGTGTTGGCCGCATGGACCTCCGCCGGGTTGTACTCCGGCGTCGGCTCACGGGACGTGGAGGATCGGGCCGGAAGGATCCGATGGAGCAGAGGAGGAAGAAGACATGGTGGCGCAGAGGGCTTTTGGACCGCTAATGCGAAGGAGATGCAGAGCAGAACTCGTTCATAGCGGTTAAATAAAAGGGGATATAGTGGAAATTCAATGCCACAGCAGCTTCCGAGGAAGTGGTGCCTAAAAAAAAACTGCCGGGTCACGCGGAGAAGTTGAGAAAGCAGGGCATCATGATGAAGGATACCGCAACGGCTCGCCACGACATGACCCGATGGGAGAGGAATATCATGCTTTTGGAAATGTCATTTCCAAAACCAGGGGGCATGTGTTATCACCAGAATTTGACCGAGTCGAGGTGGGCCGCGATCAAGATGGACTTGAAGAAATATATATAGGAGAAATACGTGAATCGGCCTTTTACCAAGTTGGGCTTAATTGCCCGTGTATCTGTAACATATTAGATCGCATCTTAGTTTAGAAGTTAGAATCTTACTCGTGCACGGTTTGGTGCACGCCCACATTAGAAAGTCCCCTGGACTATAAATATGTACCTAGGGTTTATGGAATAAACAACAACCAACGTTCAACCACAAACAAATCTCGGCGCATCGCCAACTCCTTCGTCTCGAGGGTTTCTACCGGTAGCATCATGCTGCCTAGATCGCATCTTGCGATCTAGGCAGCACAAGCCTCGCCTACGTTGTCCATGCGTTGCTCGTACTGAAGCCTTTTTGATGGCGAGCAACGTAGTTATCTTAGACATGTTAGGGTTAGCATTGTTCTTCATGTTACATGCTTTCGTAGTGCAACCCTTGCATGTCTAGCCGCCCTTACACCTATCTCAGGTGTAGGGGCGGCACCCCGCTTGATCATAGTTTAGTAGATCTGATCCGTTACGATTGCTCCTTGTTCTACAAGGATTAGTTTAATATCTGCAATAGTTAGGCCTTACAAAGGGTTGGAGGATCCAGCGGCGTGTAGGGTGGCGTTTGCTAGTCCTAGAACGGATGTTCCGGGGATCAACCTCGTGTTGGTTTTTAGGCCCTGTCTAGGATCGGCTTACGGTCACCGTGTGACATAGGCATCCCAAATGGGCCTGCCTAATATAGTACCCGGGGTTTATTGAAGGCCCACTACCCGAAGAATAAGAAGACTCGAGAGCCCAAGATGTATTTAAGGAAAAGATAGAGTTGTAATAGGAAGTGTTATTTGTAATCCGGCGGGATGAGTTAGAAACCGTCCCGGACTCGTAATCCTTGTATAGCACGAATCCCTCGGCTCCACCTATATAAAGGGGGGTCGGGGGACGAGAAGATCATCGAATCATTGTCCGCAAACCCTAGTTTTCATATTCGTCGAGTACTTTTCTGACTGAAACCTTCGAGATCTACTTGCCCTCTACTTCTAACTAAACCCTAGCCTACAATCCATAGGCATTGACAAGTTAATCCCTTGTCAATTGGCGCCGTCCGTGGGAATTAGAGGCGTAAGGATCCGATCTCGATGGCACGTTCAAGATCTTCGACATCGTCAACCGGAAGCAACACTATGGATCGAGGTAAACAGATCGCTATCGGTCCCGTTGATTTTGTTCCTCACCCACCCTCCCGTTTGGATGCATATGCGTATCTGGCGGAGCCCTTGGAGATGACGTTCGGAAGGTTCCACTTTCGCGTCGAGAAGGAAGGATCGTATCGTGTCGAAATTCCGATTTCGTCGGGATCGTCGGCAGTCGATTCTGAATTTTCAAGCTATGCATCATCAACTGAGTCAGAAGAAGAAACTTCGGCAACACGCTACGTCAGCATCAGAGCAAGAGAGAAACTCGCCAAGATCTTCGACGAAAGCATCGTTTGAGTCATCTCGCGGACTCATATATAAGCGATGGCTCAAGCGATGTCGACGACTACGATTTCGTCGACAAATCTCTTACAGATGGGAAAGGTCTTCATCAATCTCAACAATGATGTCACCGAACCCAACATAGATCCGAGTACAAAATATCATCGGATTTATGCTATCGAAGATCAAGAGGAAACATCGGAGGCTTTCGACCAATTGGGAAATCCTTTTGTCGATCCCTCAGATCTAAGGAGAGGTATGGGCACTAAATATGTCGGGCCCACACCACGCGTCAGAGTCCAACTTCCACAAGCAGCCTGGGATAGAGCGGCAAAAGCCATAGATGGTTCAGAACCAATGACGACAACAGCTACAGCTCAAGAACTGCAAGCTTATCAATATATGCTCGCACGAACTGCCCGAGAAATAGAAAAACAGACAGCCGAGTTGAACAAGAGAAAGGCGGCAGCTTCTGCATCCAGCAGGAGAAGGGCAGATCTAAGTGGACGGTCTAGAATTTCGGGTGATAGCCACAGGGAGGCTCGGAACGAGAGGAAGATCAAGGCTACAACACATACCCGAAGCGTACGAGAGTACTTGGTTCAAAACCTCGACATGTCCTTTATGTCGATAGATACAAGAGGAAATATTATCCCTAGGACACCAGAAGCCGGGTATATGGCGACACAAGCTTACATCCTCGCATCCAAGCCACCCCCAGGAGATCCAAGGGAAACATTATACAACATGGCATTAGCAGGAGTTGGAGCTATGGGAACAGCGTTCGTAGCAACGCCTCCCGAAGGAGCAGCAAGGCAAAATAGTCCGCGACCTGCAGCAGTAACGGCGGCAGCTCCGGAAGGACCAAGTGGAGCAAGAGACACAGGAGTGCAAGCAAGGGTCGACAGAGCAAGGCAAAGCAGAAGAGATCATCGGCAGTCCCCGGAGCTTAATGACGAGGATATGTGCGGTCTACCGTGCTTCACGAGAAGAGTCCGAAAAACTCGAGTCCCCTCAGGATTCAAGTTACCCGATCACTTCAAAAAGTTCGACGGCCCGCAAGACCCGGAGGACTGGTTAATTGGTTACCTCGAGACGGTGAAGCTAACTGGAGGAACTAGAGCAACAGCGATGCAAAGTATTCAGGTGCACTTAAGTGGAGCCGCACGATCTTGGATCAAAAAACTTCCGCCAGGATCTATTGACAGCTGGGAAAGTTTCGAGGACGTTTTCGTCAAGAACTTCAGATCCACATGCAAGAAGCCTGCATCGTTGGAAGAGCTGAGGGCGTGTCGACAAAGGCCAGATGAGTCAATGAGAAAATACATCCAAAGGTGGAACATCATAAAAAACTCGGCAGAAAATATATCTGACGAGAGAGCAATAGATGCGTTTGTCGCAGGAATCGAGCGCGGAGATTTTGTCGAGGACTTGGGAAGGACCAATCCAAAAACAAGTATCCGCGTTGATGGAGATAGCAAATAGATGGGCGGACGGAGAAGACGCTGTCCACAATAAACGACACAGAGTCGCGTAGGAGGACCGTGGTCGAAATTATCGACGAGGCGACGATTTCCTCGGCAGTATCCGAATTACGACGCCCCAGGGCAAATTTCGGCAGGATTTCGGTCAAATACAGGAGCAAGCAACGAGAGATGATTATCAGAGAAGCAATGAGCAGCGAGGCGATAATAGGGACGACTCCCGTAACAGGCAAAATAGTGGGCCAAGGTTTCCACGACCTTTTATGACTCCCGAAGAAATGCTGAACGGACCGTGCCAGATGCACTTCTTCCTCGACAGCAATGGGAAAAGACAGTCAGGACACCTGCAGAAAGATTGTCGAAATTTCCAAGCAATGTTCAGATGTGCAGAAAACGCTCACGCACGAGCAGCACAGAGAAACCCTCGGGAGCCTAGGAGCGAAGTTCATCTACCGCCACCTCCCGCGATTACAGAAGGCAATCAACACCAGCTCAGAATAGCGGCAGCACCCGCACCACCACCCTATGTTGATCCTAACTCCAACGGAGCAGTGTCGATGATTCAGAAGGGAAGGCCATCTAATAGAGCTCAAAAAGTAATCTCACGACAGGTGTTTATGGCAGAGAAAATGCCTCCACCAACAGTTGAGTACCTCAATTGGTCAGGGCAAGACATCGGCTTCACCATAGCGGACCACCCGCAGCAAGTTCCTCGACCGGGCGGTCAGCACTCATTTTGCCGGCAGCTATCGCAGGATTTGACGTTTCTCGAGTATTCATAGATGGTGGCAGCAGCTTAAACCTCATGTATGCGGATACATTGAGGAAGATGAACATATCCTTAGCAAACCCGAAGCCAACGGACACAAGGTTCCACGGAATCACACCGAGAGAAACCAAGTTACCCATTGGGGAAGATCAACCTCGACGTTCGGCTTTGGAACCCGAGAAAATTATAGAATCGAGAAACCGGAGTTTGAAGTCGTGGATTTTCCATCGCAAGCACTCACGCTTTGTTGGGACGACCAAGCATACGCTAGATTTATGGCAGTACCACACTATACATACCTGTTATGGAGATTGCCTGGACCCAAGGGACCAATAACGGTCAAAGGGAGTTTTGCCTTAGCTGATAAGTGCGACAAGGATTTCCATCGATTGTCAGAAACCTTCGGGATGCAAGCTGAATACTTGGCGTCGAAAAGCATGACCGATTACGACGTATCGCCGTACGTCGGAAGGCCAAACAAGGAATCAACTTTCAACACGAGAAAAATTCTAAGGAGGTGCAGATTCACCCGACGGATCCAAAAAAGACGACATCCATTGCAAACAACATGGATATCGCATAGGAAAGCGCGCTCGTCGAGTTCCTCCGTGAGAACCGGAAAATCTTCGCATGGTGTCCAGCCGACATGCCAGGAGTACCCAGGGAACTTGCCGAGCACCACCTAAATTTGGATCCAACAGATGAAACCAATCAGACAACCTTTGCGGCGTTTTTCGGAACCAAACCGCAAATCCATGCTATCAGAAATAAATCGACTAGAGGAAGCCGGTTTTATCAGAGAGATATCTACAGAAGCCACATGGGTAGCTAACCCAGTGATGGTGCCAAAGAAAAACACGACAGTCCTTCGCATGTGCGTCGACTTCACGTGTCTCAACAAACATTGCCCTAAGGATCACTTTCCACGGATCGATCAAATCATCGACTCCACGGCAGGCTGTGAACGTCTTTCCTTTTTGGATGCATACTCTGGTTATAACCAGATCAGATTAAAAGAAGATGATGAGGCCAAGACAGCGTTTATTACACCTTACGGCGTGTTTTGCTACAAGACAATGCCCTTCGGTTTAAAAAATGCGGGAGCAACATATCGTAGGATGATGCGAAGTGTTTAGCAACACAGATCGGGAAAACGTGCAAGTTTACATTGATGATGTCGTCATAACATCAAAAAAGGGGGCAACGCTGATCGAGGATCTCAAAGAAACTTTTGACAACCTCGACAAATTCCGCCTCAAGCCGAACCCGACGAAGTGTTCTTTTGGCGTCCCAGACAGGAGAACTTCCGGGATTTCTAGTTTCAGCAAGAGGGATTGAAGCAAATCCCGACAAAATACAAGCCATAGTAACAATGAGGAAGCCAACGAAGTTGAAAGAAATACAGCAGACTAACCGGGCGAGTCGCAGCTTTGAGCAGATTCGTCGCCGAGTTAGGAGAAAAAGCACTACCATTTTATGCGCCGATAAAGCAAGGAGATAAATTCCAAGTGGAACGAAGAAGCTGATCGAGCTTTCGAGGATCTAAAGCGAAAAATATCGACACCACCAATCCTAGTGGCTCCTAAGGAAAAGGAACCTCTCCTGCTGTATATTGCAGCCACGCCCCAAGTGGTTAGCACGGTGTTAGTTGTCGAAAGAGAAGAAGAAGGAAAAATCCATGGAGTACAGACGACCAGTATACTTCGTGAGCGAAGTCTTGTCGCCCTCAAAACAAAGGTACCCTCAGCACCAAAAGCTAGCATATGGAGTGTTCACGACAACGCGAAAATTGCGCCACTATTTTTCGGCACACCCGATCATAGTGGTCAATGAAGCTCCTTTATCAAATATACTCGAACAACCCGGAAGCTACGGGTCGTGTCTCCCTTTGGGGAATAGAACTTTCCCTCGGGACATCACGTATGAAAAAAGAAAAGCAATAAAGTCGCAAATACTACCGGACTTCATCGCAGAGTGGATGGAGTTGCAAAATACAGGACCCCCGGATTTATCGAGAACCCGGACTATGAACTTCGATGGGTCCAAGAGGCTAGAAGGGGCTGGCGCAGGAGTAGTACTCATATCACCCGAAGGCGACAAGTTGAAGTACATCCTTCGTATGACGTTCCCTAACGCATCTAACAATGAAGCGGAATATGAGGCTCTCATACACGGGATGAAGATGGCGAAAGCTTGCGGAGCAACTCGACTAAAAATCTTTGGCGACTCACGGTTGGTAGCTCAGCAAGTTATGAACCAATGTGACGCGAGTCAAAGATAGCATGATGGCATACAAGGAGGTGTACAATGAGCTCGAGAAATTGTTCGATGGATGCGAAGTAAATCATATTAGCAGATTGAGCAACGACGAAGCCGACGTTCTTGCAAACATTGGGTCGCAGTGCCTTGCAGTCCCACCAGGTGTATTTTGGGAGGAGATAACGGAGAGATCCACTGAGACGACAAAATCAAAAAAGAAGGAGAAGAAACCCTCGGGGGCTATCAAGGAGAAGCAAGAGGAAGAAGAAGAAGAGCAAGACCTGGTCCTAGTAATACAGATACCATGGATGCAGCCATACATATCATATATCCTCAGGAAAGAATATCAGGAGATAATGGCAATATAGTGACAAGGTGGACTAAAATGTTGAGCCTACAACCAAGCACAAGTTCTTGGCTGTAGCCTCGGGGGCTACTCCCATCGGGAACGCTGTTCGCGTGCCCGATGAAATTAACAAAGGAAAAATAGAACAAGCAAGAGAGTATATTTCGAGTTATCATTAACTCTCCATATACTCCCATCGGGAAAGCAATATAAGTCATATTTGACTCAATAAAATGTGCCATTCCAACAACCGGAAAAGCACTCGACAATATATTCTCGAACGCCGAAGTTGCGATCAATTTCTGAATGCCGCAAAATTGCGAAGGTAAGACCCCGGACCTATTCTCGCCGGGCGTGGCATCGCCGAAGACTGCGCTCTGCTACTTTTATCCGTATCAACAGATACGAAGAAAAATCCTAACGGACGCGTTAGGTACTCGATAAAATTAACTGGGACTCGACAGAATGGTAAGACCTTAAGCGGCGCCTGTCGAAGTTTACACCAGTATCCCGAAATCATGTCCAGGGACGTGATTTTGAAGTAGGTTTTTGCGGATTGCCACTAGAGCAGTTAACTAGTACCTGATCCGTCGGATGAACTAGCCCCAACTACCAATATCCCTGTACAATATAGAATTTTATGAGAAAAAGTATAAAAGTTAAGAGCTTTCGAGTAAAAATAAACGATGGAGATTTTCCCCGATTCTACGATTCAAGCAAAATCTCGGGGGCTACCGACATAGGCATCCCAAATGGGCCTGCCTAATATAGTACCCGGGGTTTATTGAAGGCCCACTACCCGAAGAATAAGAAGACTCGAGAGCCCAAGATGTATTTAAGGAAAAGATAGAGTTGTAATAGGAAGTGTTATTTGTAATCTGGCGGGATGAGTTAGAAACCGTCCCGGACTCGTAATCCTTGTATAGCACGAATCCCTCGGCTCCACCTATATACAAGGGGGGTCGGGGGACGAGAAGATCATCGAATCATTGTCTGCAAACCCTAGTTTTCATATTCGTCGAGTACTTTTCGGCTGAAACCTTCGAGATCTACTTGCCCTCTACTTCTAACTAAACCCTAGCCTACAATCCATAGGCATTGACAAGTTAATCCCTTGTCACCGTGCGCGAGCGCGAGGCCCAATCGTGAGTAGGATGATCCGATTATGCGGTGAAAACCCCAGATCGTCGTAGATCTAATCAGCTTTACCTTGATCAAGCAGGACCACCATATATTCGGACACCCCGTCTGAATCATGGGTGGATCGGCTCTTTGAGCCGATTCACGGGATAACCTCGAGAGCCGATCGAGGCTCGTATTTAACGTTTACGTGTGTGCCCTGCAGGAAACTAAGCGAGGCATCATCCACACCTTCCCGACCAGGTATAGGTCAGGTGGCACGCCCTTGTGATAAACATCGGCGCGTGCGACCAGGAGGCTTTGCGGGCCGTCGCTCGGAGGGACTGGGGCCAGCCGCAGCCCTAGTTGTTCCCGGCTCTACCGTGTTGCCCGTCTCTGCCCGCCAGGGGGTTTCTGACGTCAACACAGTCGGCGGAACCCTGCGGCGAGGAGCCAAGGATGCCGGCGAAGTCGTGAGTGAGGCAGCGGAGGGTTCGATGCAGATGGGGTGCTTGGTTGAGAAGAGGGAGATGCGAACGGTTTGTGGCCATGATTTCGGAGTAGTGGGCAACATAAACCGTGCCGGATCGTACAAGCCCACGCACAAAAAAATTAGCGCCACACGGGTGAAAGAGGGGCGACGTACCAACCATCCATCCCACCACCTCTAGCCATTTAATATAGTAGAGATACACAATATGATGCAGCATATATATCTTTTTAAAATTCTGAAGGGACACTGGTAAGCAGGATGTGCTTCATCGTTATATCAAATAAAGCGGCCATATGAATCTCTTTGATGCAAAAACTAGGGTATGCCCCATTTTGGAAAAAAGGTAGGATGTGCTTCGCCAGGTGCCCCCCCCCCCCGCGGAACTAGTCACGGAGGGACGACGCGGAAGTGCTAGTCAACTGGGAAGTAAGAAAATCTAGTACATAACCACCGTAAAGCAGGGCAAATAAGGATATGCAAAAAAAACACCCAGTCTCGAGCCCTAGTCTGCGCATGCAGCCTCCTGACCTCACTTAGCGCCTTGTCCAGCACCAAGGACATTTTGAAGAAGGCATCGATATGGTTGTTAATCATCTTCCCTTCAACATTTAGCTTGTTGTGAATGTTCCATAACGCCTAACATTGGGCCGTAAAGGTAAATCAAGCTAGCCTACGCAGGGCCTGCAAGAACTTGGACCAACACAATAAAGTCCCCAGCCCCTGTCGGATTCCAATCATTGTGGAGGAGTTCCCTAACTCTATCCCACATAAATTGAGCCAAGTGGCACGAGAAAAAAATGTGGTTGCAATCCTCTAGCTACACTGGATATGCCATCAATGGGCCACGATGCTTCACCACATGAACACTGGAAGGGAGTCTCCCTTGAATGAGCTGCCATAAGAAGACTCAGATCTTGGGTGGCACCATTGTACGCCACACCTCCTTGAAGTGTGTGTGACCGCCACCCCTTGTGACATACTAAGGGTGGGGGCCGGAGCTGCGTAGCCTCGAGTGCAGGGGCAGTTTGTTTGGAACTGATTGCGCCAGCTGAGGGCCACTCGGGTGGCTTGCTGCTGGATATGTGACGATAGTTTTGAGGTCGGTGAGTGGAAGAAGGGAACTTTCTTCATCAGTGTCTTGATGCTCCAGTGGAGTCACAACATGAAGTGGTGACTCATGTTGGTATATGTCACAAGACCACAGTTGGACGGAAGTACTCTTGGGAGAACTTCAACAGGAGGTGGGAACCTGCTAGGTTCCAGTTGTGGTGGGAGGGGATTTCAACCTTATTCGTGCGGCTGGAGAAAATAATTGTCCTTCAATGCGGGAGCCAGTTTTCTTAGAACTGGTTGCCAACTGAGGGGCACTCGGCTGGCTTGTTGCTGAGCTTCTATGACCATATTTTGAGGTCGGTGAGTGGAAGAAGGGAACTTTCTTCATCAGCTCCTTGATACTCCAGCAGAGTAACAACATGAAGTGGTGCTTCATGTTGGTGTATGGCCCAGTGGACCACTGTTGGATAGAAGAATTCTTGGGATAAATTCAACGAGAGGTGCGGGCCTGCTAGGTTCCAGCTGTGGTGGGAGGGGATTTCAAGTTCATTTTTGCGGTTGGAGACACGATAAATGACAACATAGGCTGGCCTAGGGTCAGACGGTTTAATGACACCGTTGCGTCTCTATCCCTTATGGAGATTAATCGAGTAGGGGCTCGCTTTACCTGGACCAACAAGCAACTTTATCCAATTCATCGCTCCCGCCTAGGAGGCTACTTCGTAACATTGATCACTAGGATCAAGTCAGATCACACTCCCCTGCTCCTTTGCAGCGGGGAGGGGACAGATTGCTGACGACTGCGTTTCTTCTTCCAGTCCTGGCTATTTGAGGTCAACGGTTTCGGGGAGCTCGTGAAAGGGAAGCTCATTAGTTTCCTTCATGACCTTGGCCCACACCATTGTTCCATCGACTTATGGTTGTGTGTTTGTCTTGGAACTCTCGCCAATTCCTTAAATGTTGGGGAGCCAATCTTGGTAGGGAGAAGAGGATCCACGAAGAGAACATGTTATCTTGAGTTGCTGCACTTGATAGGTTGGTGGACTCTAGTGGTCTCGATCAAGAGGGATGGGCCCTCCCCTAACATCTTGAGGACTAGCTCCTAACTTTTCATAGGATGGAGGAGGAATACTGGTGGCAACGCAACAGGGTGCAATGGACTCTCAAGGGAGATTCCAGTACTGCGTATTTTCAAGCCATCGCTAACGGCCGGCAACGGAAGTGCCAAATTCCGTGGATTATCACCTGTCATGGAGAGATCGAGGAGCATGACCTATTGGACCATATTTACCAGTTCTACATGGGTCTCATGGGGTCGGGGGTGGAGGACAGGGTGTTCTCCATTGCCCCTAACCTCTGGAAACCTGGCCATAGGGTCTCGGTGGTGGAGAATGAGATGTTGGAACTCACCGTCACGCCGAAGGACCTGGAGGAGGTTCTCCTGAGAATGACGACCGACTCCGCACAGTGGCCGGATGGGTTACGAATCTTGTTCAAGTTATTCTGGGGAGTTTCGTAGGGGCCTAGCATATGGATGCTCAATGACTTTTCCCTAGGGAGGATGGATATTGCACGTTTGATTTTGGGACAATTTCTCTCATCCCCAATAGTCAAGGGGGGAAACACGATTAAGCAATTTAGGCCAATTTCCTTCATAAACGTCATTTTCAAATTTGTGGCCAAGGCCTATGCGCCGCCTTGCACCAATTTCCCATAGGCCTATGCGCTCCGCTTTCATTAAAGGATGGTGCCTACATGAGGGACTTCTCGAGCTTCATGATATTGTGCATGAACTCCGGGTCAAGAAGCTTGGGGGCTTGCTTCTCAAGTTATACTGTGAGAAGGCGTATGACCGGGTGAACTGGGATATCCTTCGATAAGTCCTGATCTGTAAGGGCTTCCAGGTGATGGTGGTTCACCGCCCGATGCAGATGGTCATGGGAGGCTAAATTGCAATCAATGTCAACAAAAAATATGGCCTTTTTTCCGTAAAAAGCAGGGTGTGCATCAAGGCGACCCACTAGCTCCAATCCTCTTTGATTTTATGGTCGATTCACTGGGAGGCATGCTAAAAAGGGTAATATCGCCGGCCATATTTGAGGGCTGTATCACATCTCATTCAAGGGGGAGTGCCCATTTCCAATACGCAGGTGATACAATGATTTTGATGGAGCCTTCCGATCTGGGAATCACGAACCTCAAATTACTCCTGCTCTGCTTTGAGATCATGTCAGGGTTGAAAATTAACTTCGACAAGAGCGAGGTGTTGGTGACGGGGGTCACTACTAGGGGAAGCACATGGTAGAAAATATGCTAAACTGCAAATTGGATAAACTTCCCATGAAATACTTGAGCGCAGGGTAGCAAATATGCTAAACTGCAAATTTGGTAAACTTCCCAGGAAATACTTGAGCCTACCCATTAGTGATAAACTGCTAACTGTGGGTGATTGGGATTTTCTATTGGACAAGGTGAGTCATAAGGTTGACCCGCAGGGACTTTTCCTTGCCTCGACAGGCAGGCTTGAGCTTACCAACTCATGCCTATCTAGCTTACCCATGTTTACAATGGGGATCTGTTATTTTGTGATCCAAATTCATATACTAAAGGGAGGCTAACTTCTGACGAGCGGAGCGAGGCCCGTCGCCGGAGGCTTGGGCCGAAGCGTAGCGTAGTCAGAAGTTAGCCCATATGTCGTGCCCTACAGGGACGCCCGCGGTACGGATCGTTGCCACCGCCTATTTATATTCCCCGTAAGCCGCCGCTAGGGTTATCATCGCATCATTGTACACCCACGGCGTTTGTAAACACCACCGAAATAGTGAAGTTTTGTCGGTCGGCGCCCGTGGTTTTTCCCTTGTGTGTTGCAAGGGTTTTCCACGTTAAAATCTCGTGTCCCCTGCAGTGTTTTACTTTTCGTTCTTCGTTTATTGTGCATCTCAAATATAACAAGTGGTATCGAGCCCGTGTTCTTTGGATCTAGGGTTTACGAGATGTCGTCACCGAAGTTCGATCTACCGCAGCTGGACTACACCACGAGATTTGCTTTGTGGCAAGTGAAGATGAGGGCGATTCTCGCCCAATCTTCGGATCCGGATGAAGCGATCGATGCTTTCGGCGAGAAAGCGAAGGATACCTGGACCGATGCGGAGAAGCGGAAAGACCGTAAGGCTTTATCGTTGATTCAACTCCATCTCGTCCAATAATATTCTGCAGGAAGTGCTGCGGGAGAAAACCACCGCCGAGTTATGGGTCAAACTAGAGGAGATCTGTTTGTCCAAGGATCTCACGGGCAGATTGCACGTGAAGATGAAGCTGTTCTCGCATAAGTTGCAAGAGGGAGGTTCGGTAATGAATCACCTATCTTCCTGGAAAGAGATTGTTTCGATTTGCAGTCTATAGAAGTTAAGTATGAGGATGAGGATTTAGGTCTTCTTCTTTTATGCTCGCTGCCTAATTCTTTCAGTAATTTTCGTGACACCATATTATTGAGCCGCGACAAACTAACTCTCGCGGAAGTTTATGATGCTCTCCAACAAAAGGAGAAAATGAAATCTATGGTGCAGAGCTGAAAGTTCGTCCTCCAAGGCGGAGGCGTTAGAGGTCCGTGGCGGGACCGAGCAGCGAGATAACTACTACCACAACAACAGAGATAAGAGCAAGGGCGATAGAGGTCGCTCAAAGTCCAAAGGACGTGACAAGTTCTGCAGGTATTGTAAGAAATCTAGCCACAATATTGATGATTGTTGGAAGCTGCGTAACAAGGAGAAAAGGAACGGAACTTACCAACCGAAAAATAATGATGGTAATGGTAAGGCTGCCGTTGTCACCGGTAAGGGTGAGGCTGCTCGTTGTTGCTCGGTAGTGATAGTTCGATGGAGATTGCTTAGCTGTTTTGGCTGCATGTGTTTCACGTGATGATGAATGGATTCTTGATACCGCATGTTCGTTTCATATTTGCTGTAACAAAGATTGGTTCAGTTCTTATGAGTCCGTGCAGAGTGGAGATTTTGTGCGTGTGGGGAATGACAACCAAGTGCAGCATTGTTGGCATTGGTTCTGTTCGGATCAAGACCCATGATGGGATGACACGCACGTTGACGGGAGTGAAACACATACCCTCCATGGCGAGGAATTTGATCTCTTTGAGTACCCTTGATTGTGACGGGTACAAGTACAAAGGTGGGAACAAACTTTTGAAGGTATCATCAGGTTCTCTCATTATTATGATTGGTGATATGAATTCTGCGAAATTATATGTCCTTAGAGGTAGCACTTTGCCCGGTATTGCTGCTCGCTGTTAGTTCCGATGAAACTAGTAAGACTAACCTTTGGCACAAGCGTCTTGGACATATGAGTGAGCTTGGCATGGCAGAATTGGCAAAGAGAGAGCTAATTGATGGCTGCGATTTAGGTAAGCTTGAGTTCTGTGAGCACGGCATCTTTGGTAAGCATAAAAGAGTAAAATTTAATGCTTCCGTTCATACCACCAAAGGCATTTTAGATTATGTACACGCTGATGTTTGGGGTCCGTCCCGTAGAACTTCTAATGGTGGTGCTAATTACATGCTTACAATTATTGATGATTACTCAAGAAAAGTGTGGCCATATTTCCCGAAACATAAATCTGATGTTTTTAATGCTTTTAAGAAGTGGAAAGTTATGGTAGAAACCCAAACTGAAAAGAAGGTTAAGATACTCCGTACCGACAATGGTATGGAATTTTGTTCAAATGAATTTGATGAGTTTTGCAGCAATGATGGGATGGTAAGACATCATACCATTCCGTACACCCCTCAACAGAATGGCGTGGCTGAACGCATGAACAGGACCATTATTTCGAGGGCTCGCTGCATGTTGTCTAATGCAAAGATGCATAGAGGTTTTTGGGCTGAAGCAGCCTCCACCGCATGTTATCTCATCAACAGGTCACCTTCTGTTCCACTTGATAAGAAAACTCCAATTGAGGTATGGTCTGGTTCGCCTGCTGATTATTCAGATTTGAGAGTTTTCGGTTACATCGCTTACGCTCATGTTGATAATGGAAAGTTGGAGCCAAGGGCTGTTAAGTGCATCTTCCTTGGTTATGGTTCGGGAGTTAAGGCATATAGATTATGGAATCCTGAAACTAAGAAAATTGTGTTGAGCAGGAATGTCGTTTTTAATGAGGCGGTTATGTTTAATGATAGTCCGTCTACTGATATTTCGATGCTATTGATTCTCCCGATGTTTCTGATGATGAGCAGCACAGAATTGGCGTGCAGGTGGAGCACGCAAAGGAGAATGAAAATGTGTTTCCTGAAACCAACAATGATGATAATGATGTTCCACCTTCACCACCTTTTGTTCAGCGACAAGGACGGTCTATTGCTGCTGACCGCCCTAAGAGAAATATTACACCTCCTACCCGATTAATTCAAGAATGTGATATTGTTGTTTATGCTTTGAGTTGTGCTGAACAGGTGGAGCATGATATTGAACCAGCTACATATACTGAAGCCATTGCTTCGGTTGATAAAGAGAAGTGGGTAGGTGTGATGCAAGAAGAGATGCAATCGCTTGAGAAGAATGGCACATGGGATGTTGTGCACTTGCCTAAACAAAAGAAGGCTGTCCGCTGCAAGTGGATATTCAAAAGAAAGGAAGGTTTGTCTCCTAATGAGCCTCCACGGTTTAAGGCAAGGTTAGTAGCAAAAGGTTTCGATCAAATTCCAGGTGTTGATTATAATGATGTATTCTCCCCGGTTGTGAAGCATAGTTCTATTCGTGCTTTCTTTGGTATTGTTGCTATGCATGATCTTGAGCTTGAGCAACTAGATGTAAAGACTGCTTTTCGCATGGTGAGTTGGAGGAGGATATATATATGGACCAACCTGAAGGTTATGTTGTGCCTGGTAAGGAGGATCTTGTTTGCAAATTAAAGAGGTCCCTTTATGGTCTGAAACAGTCGCCACGACAGTGGTATAAAAGGTTTGATTCATTTATGCTTACACATGGTTTTGAGAGATCTCAGTATGATAGTTGTGTGTATATCAAGTTTGTTAATGGATCACCTATTTATTTGCTGCTATATGTTGATGATATGTTGATTGCTGCCAAGAGCATGAAAGAGATCACTACTTTAAAGAATCAATTAAGTAGTGAGTTTGAGATGAAGGATCTTGGTCCCGCTAAGAAAATACTAGGCATGGAAATCAAAAGGGACAGAAAGTCTAGTTTGTTGTTTCTTAGTCGGGAAAAGTACATTGAGAAAGTTCTTCATCGTTTTAATATGCATGATGCAAAGTCGAGTTACTACTCCTATTGCTTCTCATTTCAAGTTGTCAGCTTTGCAATGTCCTAGCTCTAAAGATGATATTGAGTACATGTCTCGAGTTCCCTATTCTAGTGTCTGTTGGTTCCTTGATGTATGCCATGGTTTGTTCACGTCCTGATCTATCATATGCTATGAGTTTGGTCGGTCGATACATGGCTAATCCTGGTAAAGAACATTGGAAAGCTGTTCGGTGGATTTTCAGGTACCTTCGCGGCACATCAAAAGCTTGCTTGAGGTTTGGCAGGATTGGTGAGGGGCTCGCCGGATATGTGGATTCAGATTATGCTGGCGATTTGGATAAGAGAAGGTCCCTCACAGGTTATGTGTTTACTGTTGGTGGATGTGCTGTTAGCTGGAAGGCTACTTTGCAGGATGCTGTTGCACAATCTACTACTGAGGCTGAGTACATGGCTATTGCTGAGGCAGGTAAAGAGGCTGTTTGGCTGAAAGGGTTATATGCTGAGCTTTGTGGAGATAATTCTTGCATTAAGTTGTTCGAGTGATGATCAAAGTGCTATTTATCTTACTAAAGATCAGATGTTCCATGATAGGACAAAGCACATTGATATTAAGTACCACGCAATCAGAGATGTGGTTGCAAAAGGTAAAGTGAAGGTATGCAAGATTAGTACTCATGATAATCCTCGCTGATATGATGACTAAGCTCTGTCCCTCGTGTCCAAGTTTGAGCTTTGCTCAAGCTTGGTTGGTATAACTGTTTAGCCCAAGTGGCTATTGGCGCCAAGCAAGTGTTTTCTTTGTTGATTCAGGTGATTGTTGAAGTTCATGCTACAAGGAATTTGTCTCAAGGTGGAGTTTGTTATTTTGTGATCCAAATTCATATACTAAAGGGAGGCTAACTTCTGACGAGCGGAGCGAGGCGCCCCCCGCGGTACGGATCGTTGCCACCGCCTATTTATATTCCCTGTAAGCCGCCGCTAGGGTTATCATCGCATCATTGTACACCCACGGCGTTTGTAAACACCACCGAAATAGTGAAGTTTTGCTGGCTGGCGCCCGTGGTTTTTCCCTTGTGTGTTGCAAGGGTTTTCCACGTTAAAATCTCGTGTCCCCTGCAGTGTTTTACTTTTCGTTCTTCGTTTATTGTGCATCTCAAATATAACAGGATCTACCTGCTGCACAATTCTACCCATAGCATTATGAATAAGTATTCCTCCCGTTTTTTCTAGGAAGGGGTGGGAGTTAAGCGGAAATACTATCTGGTGGATTGGGCCACTGTATGTAAACCTCTGGAGTCTGGTGGACTGGGAATTCTCAACACCGGATTTATAAACATCGCGCTGATACTAAAATGGATTTAGAAGCTTTACCGGGGGCGGAGGACCCCTGGCTGAGCTGATCCAGGTAAAGTATACCTAGGAGTAAGGGATCTCTTTTTGAGGCAGGTGCCCACCAGTGGATCTCAATTTTGGAATGCTACTTAGAGAATTAAATGGTATTTTAAATTGGGGGCCAAGTACAGCGGTGTGCAGCGGGCAACAGACTTTCTTCTCGCTTGATTGGTGGAATGGAACAGGTCCTTTCCGAGCTAGATACCCGCGTCTATTTAGCTGATGTGCGGAACATTACATCACAGTCCAGGGGACGAGGGTTGAGGGAGGCGTCCCTACCGGAATGGTGCTTCCGTAGTTCCGTTCGAGAGGATAGTTTGGCCTGGCTGAGACGTTGAATGGGATAATCTGTGAGGTACAGGCACTTCCCTTGTCTACCCATGAGGATGTAATCTCCTGGTCCTTAGAGGCCTCGGGGATTTACTCCTCCAGATCCATCTTAAAAGGTATTCTGCTGGCCCTTTTAAAACAGATGAAAAAACTATGTTGAGAACTCGTGCTACTATGTCGTATCTTTATCTACTCAGTCTTTAAGACGGCTAAATGGACCGATCCAGTGATGGACGTCACTGCAGAGCTTGGGACTTGGGAGCAACATCTTCTCCCGATGCCTCGCAGCCCCGATTGCAATATACACATGCATGACATATTTTGGTCTATTTCTAAAGCAGCGGATGAAGCAATACCAAAGTAAGATGTGACTGGCTGAGCCAGCATGTCTTGAACATGCAAGCACAAGCATTATATCATAGAACAAGAGGTCGACAATAAGAGATAAAGTAGGATCATCAGAGCTTGCACAGAAAGGTAGGTGGCAATATAGCTACTGAATGTCAAGGGAGTTAAAAGAGGTAAAATATATTAGCGGTCTACTGCTGAAATTTGGTTGGAACGCAATACTCTACATTGCATACAAGTTTGTGACTTGTTTATTTGTAGCGTCAGGAAAGCTTAGGGACCGCTGAATTTTTGCCAGACCACAAATTTGGACTAGTAAAACAGACCCACTCCGTATTTTGCAACCAATATAGAAAGATTTGTAATGAAATCTTATATTATATTATTTTCAACTTTCCATCCCTTCATTTGATTTTCGAATCTGAAGAAGTGATTAATGGTTCTAACAGTGCATTGTGCTTAATCTTGACGTACTGAATACTTTCCTCAAGCGTGTCAGCTCACGGTCTGAGTAGCTTGAGATTAATTCTGTATACTTCCATCGTTTTCTTACACTAATAATTATTATGCAGTTTGGGTTCTCTTCACGCATTGAGTGATTGCTCTTCCAAGTCATTCTGCCAAGTAGTGAATATCTGTGTAAACCATGTCAGCTTCATTCTGGTCAACTGTGAATATCTTTGTAAACCATGTCAGCTTCGTATGTTCAGCATGACTGTTGTGTTGGGTCGAACCTGTCTTGAACCCATATCCATATTCTTATCTTACATTACAGTTTATTTCCTTTTCAGCCCTCAATGTGCATCATCTTATTCAGGCTCAAGATGATAATTAGTCACCACATACGTCAAAGTTACCATTGGCACAATTTTAGTTCATGATTTATTATTCCTTGCAAAGTTTAATTTCCGTTATGTTTTCTTTATATGTAGTCATGTGATGATGGTTCTAATATAAATTACAGTTTGATAATGTGAGACAAGGGCACTGTTGCTTCACCGAAAGATTTATTTGATGCAGACTACGGGTAGTGCATCAAATAAATGTTAGATTGTAATAATGATCACACGATTTCTCCATAGTATTCTCACTTAGTGGATCTATCTCTCATGTCAGGTGCAAGAGTCATCTAGATACTTACTTTAACCTTTTCTTCCCTTGCAGGGTTGTTGGCTCATTTTCCTTTTCATCCAGCATAACGGGGAGACATGTTATCTAAATCATCACGTATGTTTGAGTATATGGTAATTAAGATGCAGCAAAACATAGAGATTGGATCTGCTCTGAGAGTTAATCAGTTTCAGCTATTATATTTGTACAACAACAAAAACCTGACCTCGAAGTTGAAGGTTCATTCTGACAAATTCGATGCTCTAACTCATAGTCTGCACTATTTGGCTGGGCATCTAACTTCACATTAACCTGTCTGAATGCAATTCATATCTTTTTTGAAAATACTCCTTTGGGTTCTCTTTATGTACTATGCATTTAAGTCAACATTTATATGGAACACACTAATGCTCTTTAAAGAACATGCCTACCTCTATTATGCCCAGATTTATTTCTTACCGCAAGATCTTCAGTAAAGTATTTCGCTACACTCTCCAACCCACCAATTGCATTTTTCACACCAAACAAGATTATTTGGTACTATTTTCATGCAAGAGTCGCTTAGTGTCAACGTACAAAACATAATGCACCTTTTGTGTTTAACAAGTGATATATTATTTCACAATTCTTATATTTAAACACAACAGATCCCGCAACAATGCGCGGGGAACCCTCTAGTTTGAATAAAAGAGTATCCCACTCATACAGGAAAAAAAAGAGTCAAGCCTCAAAAATAGACCACGGGCTCAGGTTGTCTTTGTTTCAAGCTATCCATAGAAATGTTTGGAAGATCAGATTCCTTTGGAATTTTTCTGATGCCGTTGTTTTGTTTACATGGTTGAAGTACATAGGAATTTTTCCTAATGATAGTTTGATTTGTATTACCCTTGAAAGAATATTTTCCATCTACTAAAATCTCTTGGAAAGAAATCATTTTGTTGCAATGAAACAAACTTTGGTGCTGACTCAATTTTGTAGTTTTTAAGTGGACATAGCACTGCAATCTTGCATTTCTTCATATTTGTACGGTTGTATTGTATGAGTCCTGCAAATCAAATAGGCCTAAGAGATCAGTTCGTTAATGTGCCCCTCGGCAAATGACTAATTTGTTTACGACTTCCGGAAAATTGATTGACCTTAAACAAAGTGTATGAATGAGTTTTATGAACACAAAATCATCCAACATTCCTTAATGTACCGCACATTGCTCCAGTTTCAGCCGAAACACTTTCTTTTTAGATGTCAACCGAAACACTTAAACGCATGGCGATGGTCGATGCCGTGATGGTGCTTTTTCTTCGTATCTTCAGATGGTAGTTGGTCTGCGATTCTGAGTGACGAGTGCTGAAATTGAAGGACCCTCTGCAGAATGTATTGATCGGTTGCATCAATGAGAAGGAACTTGCAGAAGAATTATGCATGGGGCTCTCAAATTCATGCATGCCGATACTGAACTTTTCCCGTCATTACAAGAATGCTGCCAATCCTCTAACCATCTAAGATAACTAGAAATAGATTATATGAAGGACCAAGGACTTTTTGTAGCAAACCCACTACTACTTAGGAGGATTAGTCCGCTGAGCCGTGGAAGTATGGAGCTAGAGGAGCACACTGACGCAGACCACTCCAGGCATGTCTACAACATCACTTCCCAACGCCTCGCACTCGCAGCCCACGTTCCAGTTCACATACGCATGAGACAACATAATGTAATCTACTAGTAGTTCCAAAACCTCAGACAAAGTGGCCACCAAAGTGGGATGTGCTTGGCCTGCAGCTACGACATCCCGAACATGCACATCTGCCTGTGTGGATAGTTTCTCGAACAGAACTAGTACTCAGCAACCTACTAAACCATCGTCATATTTATATACACAGGACATGAGGTCGATAAGAGATGTTGTACGGTCAGCTGCCCAGCGCTTGCGCTGGGGCTGGGGGGGTGAGATGAGAAACTTGGTATTGAACATTGAAAATAGGTAAATGTTAAAAGGAGAGATCGCGTGCTACAGCTGAATTTTGGCTGGACTAAATGCTCTCGAGGACGAGTATACATTTGGTTTCACTCTTACGGTACAAGTCTTTTCAGATAAGTTCTGGTTTGCTTCCACAAGTTTCGAATCAATAAAAAAACAATGGCCATATCTTGGTTTGGGTGTGTAGCGCATGCGATTAATGTGGGGAAGGTGCATAAACTGCATGACGATCTACAGGCCGGGCGAATCAGTTGCGTTCAGAAGCTCCCGAGAGAACCAGGCCTCCCTAGTGCCTGGGATCGGTGCTCCGAACTTTGACGCACGCCATTTCTGAAGAAGAGCCGGATAGAGGAGTGTGAATGCCTTTTCAGGCATGGGACCAAACCAAGGTTGATCGAAGTTGAACATTTCTATGGAACTCCCCTTCAGACGACTTCTCTGTGTTCTTGTTGCTCGAAGCAAGCTCCAAAAGCTGTGCTTAAGGCTGTTGTTGTTCCTGGGCAGGATTCGACTGGCGAGATAGACTACTTTGTTTGCGACTTTCTGTGCTTTACTTTCAACATGATCATTTGCGAAGCTGGAATTTAATGATTAACAAATGAGACTGTCTAATATTACTGCTCAAGAACAATGTACAACGGAACAGTGACACACATAATTGCTCTAAGAAGTTTTTTTACTCTCTTTGCTGGACTACTGAAATTGGGCTGCCTCCGTACAAAGTTATAGTGCAAGAAAAGAACATCGTATAATGGTCATATCACATTACATGCTATTGGAAAACAAGTCAGATGTTTCACGTGGCTTGGGCTTTCAAATAAGAATTGTTCTTACCTACGAACAAGAACCAGAACGCTGATACAAATGTTATCAAGCCACCAATTGCAAATTTAATTTCAACTATGGTGGGAGAGACAGACACCCGCAATACCACTTGGGCAATGCAATTTGCACGTCAAGCGTGGAGCAAGTCTTGTGTACGAAGACATATAAGATTAGCCCGCTTCATCCCACCATCCCATAAGATGCAAAGTACACGAGAGAGAGGAAACAACAAAAGCATAAAAACCCACAAAACTATTGTGTTTTACTCGTGCAACACATCTATGCATAAGATCGGCTCTGATACCACTCATGGGTTCGTAGAATAGAAAACAAAAAACATCTACCACAAGATCAAACAAAACCAAGATCCAATCTAGGAAAAAGCCAAGATCTAATCTACTAAATGAGAGAAACGAGATGGATTAAAGTCTTACCCTTGAAGAACCAAAGTGCTAACAAGATCAGATCTCGTGGATGAAGTAGGCGTACACTTGTTGAACTCAAGTTCATGATGAAGTCCATCCGGCGCTGCAAGTGAGCAGCACCTCCGTACTCGGCACACGTACGGTGTCGATGACTACGTTATCTCCCAATTCCAGCGGGCAGTGGATGTAGTAGATCCTCCAGGAATCCCAGTAGCATGACGGTGTGGTGGTGGAAGAGAAATCCTGCAGGGCTTCGCCAAGCCTGCGCGGGAGGGAGGAGGAAGAGAGTGTGGCAGCTAGGGTTTCCAGGGGTGGAGTGGCCGGTCCCCCTTGCCCCTCCCCTCTATTTATAGAGGGAGGGGTCGGCTAGGGCTTCCCCCTTTGGCCCCACCTCCATAGGGCCGGCGCATGGGGGGAAGAAAACTTCCACCCAAGTTGCTCTGTATTTTGGTGGGTTTGCACTTATCCCCTCTCGGTGATCCTTATCCCCTGGGGCTGGCCGGCTAGGCCTAGCGGGCTTGTGCGCTTGGCCCATTAGGGCTGGCCTACAACCCCTAAGCTCATGTGGCCCCTCCCAGGTCATCGGGCCCACCAGAACCTTCTAGAAACTCTTCGGCATGACACCGGAAAATTCCCAAACTTTTCTGAAACCCCGAAAGTGACTTCCCATATATCAATATTATTCTTCAAACTATTCCGAACCTCCTCGTGATGTCCTATCCAATTCAAGGCTTCGAACAAAATTCGGTCTCCAAATCATATTCTTGTATCTACCCTAAGTGACATCGAATCTTAAGTGTGTCACCCTGCGGCTCACAAATGATGCATACATGATCGAGACACCTATCTGGTCAATAACCAATAGTGGTACCTAGAGATCCACAATCGCTCCTACATATTCAAAGATGACCCCGTGATCGAATGAAAAATATATATTTGTTACCAATTCCCTTTGTCTTGCGATACTTTACTTACCCAAGATTCTATTGTCGGTATCAACTATACCTAATTCAATCTCTTCACCGATAAGTACTCTTTACTTGTTCCATGATATGACATCCTTGTAACCTAGTCACATGCTTGCAACCTAATTGGATGCTATCTCTCATAGATGACCCAGAGTATATCTCTCCGTCATTTGGATAGACAAATCCCACTCTTGATCCATGATCCTCAATCATCAGTTACAAAATACACAAGGTCACCTTTATAATCGCCATGTCACGGTGTGACGTTTGATGTCATCAAAGCATTCCTCTGGTGCCAGGGACTAGCACGGTCTCATGGTCTAAGGATTAGGTTACTATGGATTTGAAGGCTACATAAAACCGAACTTAACGCCTTGATCTTATTTATATGCCTACTTTGGGTGTGTCCATCATATCATTCTCCTAATGGCATGATCTGATTATTAACAACATCCAATGTTCATGATCAGGAAACCTTATCATCGGTTAATCAACAAGCTAGTTAAATGAGAGGCTTATTAGGAACTCTGGTTTGTTTATAAAACACACATCTATTAATGTTTCCGATTAATACAATTATAGCATGAGATATAAATATTTATCATAAACACAAATATATAATAATAACCACTTTACTATTGCCTCTCGGGCATATCTCCAACGCTCGGAGCTTGTTCCTCTTTGTTTTTTTTTTGGACCCTAGACGGCTTGGTGATCTTAGTGGTGTTTGTGGGGCCTCCAATTAAGTTGTGGAGATTCCTTAGGCGTGAGGCCTTCGTGGCGATTCCTTGGGGAGCCTCCTCATGTTATTTAAAACACCATTTTGCGGTGATCATAGTATTTCATTTCACTTCGTATCTCTTGTTTTGAACGATTTATGAAAGTGATGATTCCATGCTTGTGCATTCTATACTCCAATGTAATTGGTCTATTTTATGCACAAACCTTGGGGAGAATCCTCTTATTGTTTAAAGCACTCTTCTTGATCATATCATAATATCTATCTTCCATTTGGTTTGTTGGTTCATTTCGTTGCTTGCTTCATTAATTTTTTTTATTTTTGCAATCTTTGATCCTTGATATAGTTCGATTCCCTCCAAGTATTCATCATTGGATACATGCATTTGATTCCACTCATATTATGACGAATGCAACTTATGTAGGAACTCTCACTATATTGTCCTTCTAGATTTTTTCATTAATTTTGGCAATGGATGTCAATGGGGGAGAAGTTTCTAGGGGTTAAGGGAGTTGGTTTTTATGCTTTTGTTGTGTTCTTAAGCATTTTCTTTTTATTCTTTACATCTCGTTGCTTTGCTTGGTTGAATTTTTAAAAGAAACCCCATAAGGATTTCATTGCATGTATTACGTGGTAATTTGCTCTACGTATTCAACTTGTTCGTTCGTTAAATTCCTTATAACCCTCTCAAAGATATTGTCATCAATTACCAAAATGGGGGAGATTAAAAGTGCATGGAGCCCCCACGTGTGGTTTTGGTCAAATGACAAAACCTATGGACTAATGTTTGCATTGAGTAATTTTGTAGGATTTTTCTAGAGGCAAAGCTTGAAACATATATTAGCTTCAAGGTTGCAAGAATAATAAAATTAAGAAGATCAAGTGAAAAGTATGTCTTGAAGAAAAAGATTGAGTGAGCTCTTATATGTATCTTCAAGACATCAACAAGATGAAGAAAGAAGAAATGATGTGAAATTTTAAGATGAGCTATCTCTAAGAGGCCATATGCTTGAATCTTGCCATCTGTATGGTGATAATGGATATGTGAATATGCGCCAAATAAGAAGCTCTCCCATAGTGGATTATGGTGGAGCAATCCGCCAAACTTGATCAAGCAAGCACAATAAGAAAGGAGTCCAATAATGTAGCGGTTAATATCATCATCATCTAGCTCAAGTGGAATGCACAAGGTTAAGATTTGTTCTTGATAGTGTTTCTTTCTTACCGGACTCGTGGTGTAGTTGGGAGACCGATTTATAGAATAGTTGGCCGCACTATCAAGAGGCCTCTCGAGTGAGTAACTTGATTGTATCGTTTGGAGCGATCTCTAACCTTTGCACCATTGTATCATATTTATTGGTTGTTATTTGTATCCAATCTATATGGTGTTTTAGATCGTGTGTG
>NC_061508.1:48880944-48926610 GCF_022539505.1 Lolium rigidum
ATGAAAAGTCTTCGCTATATGATTCACCTATTTACTCATGTCATCACCATTGTTATGATCGCTGCATCCACTACATATGTTTACAAATAGTATGATCAAGGTTATGATGGCATATCACTTCATAAATTATCTTTGTTATCGTTTTACCTGCTCGGGACGAGCAGAACTAAGCTTGGGGATGCTTGATACGTCTCCGACGTATCGATAATTTCTTATGTTCTATGCCATAGTATTGATGATACCTACATGTTTTATGCACACTTTATGTCATATTCGTGCATTTTCTGGAACTAACCTATTAACAAGATGCCGAAGTGCCGCTTGTCGTTTTCTGCTGTTTTTGGTTTCGTAAATCCTAGTAACGAAATATTCTCGGAATTGGACGAAATCAAAGCCCAGGGGCCTATTTTCTCACGAAGCTTCCGTAAGTCCGAAGGAGAGACGAAGAGGGGCCACGGAGGGGCCACACTATAGGGCGGCGCGGCCCCCCTTGGCCGCGAGGCCCCGTGGTGTGGGGCCCCCGTGCCGCCTCTTGACCTGCCCTTCCGCCTATAAAAAGTCTCCGTGACGAAACCCCCAGCACCGAGAGCCACGATACGGAAAACCTTACTGAGACGCCGCCGCCGCCGATCCCATCTCGGGGGATCCAGGAGATCGCCTCCGGCACCCTGCCGGAGAGGGGAATCATCCCCCGGAGGACTCTACACCGCCATGGTCGCCTCCGGAGTGATGAGTGAGTAGTTCACCCCTGGACTATGGGTCCATAGCAGTAGCTAGATGGTTGTCTTCTCCTCATTGTGCTTCATTGTTGGATCTTGTGAGCTGCCTAACATGATCAAGATCATCTATCTGTAATTCTATATGTTGTGTTTGTCGAGATCCGATGGATAGAGAATACTATGTCATGTTAATTATCAAGTTATTATACATGTGTTGTTTATGATCTTGCATGCTCTCCGTTTCTAGTAGAGGCTCTGGCCAAGTTTTTACTTTTAACTCCAAGAGGGAGTACTTATGCTCGATAGTGGGTTCATGCCTCGCATTGACACCGGGGAGTGACAGTAAACCCCTAAGGTTGTGTTGTGCTCGTTGCCACTAGAGATAAAACATTGGCGCTATGTCCAAGGATGTAGTTGTTGATTACATTACGCACCATACTTAATGCAATTGTCCGTTGTTTGCAACTTAATACTCGGAGGGGGTTCGGACGATAACCCGAAGGTGGACTTTTTAGGCATAGATGCGATTGGATGGCGGTCTATGTACTTTGTCGTAATGCCCAATTAAATCTCACTATACTTATCATGTCATGTATGTGCATTGTTATGCCCTCTCTATTTGTCAATTGCCCGACCGTAATTTGTTCACCCAACATGCTTTTATCTTATGGGAGAGACACCTCTAGTGAACTGTGGACCCCGGTCCATTCTTTAATACTCGAAATACAAATCTGTCGCAATACTTGTTTTACTCGTTTTCTCTCGCAAACAATCATCTTCCACACAATACGGTTAATCCTTTGTTACAGCAAGCCGGTGAGATTGACAACCTCACTCGTTTCGTTGGGGCAAAGTACTTTGGTTGTGTTGTGCAGGTTCCACGTTGGCGCCGGAATCTCCGGTGTTGCGCCGCACTACATCCCGCCGCCATCAACCTTCAACGTGCTTCTTGGCTCCTCCTAGTTCGATAAACCTTGGTTTCTTTTCGAGGGAAAACTTGCTGCTGTGCGCATCATACCTTCCTCTTGGGGTTGCCCAACGAACGTGTGAAATACACGCCATCAGTGGCAAGTCAAGCATATCATAGACTTTCTTAGGCATAACGTAAATACTTGCACCAAGATCACATAAAGCATTACAATCAAAATCTTTGACTCTCATTTTAATGATGGGCTCCCAACCATCTTCTAGCTTTCTAGGAATAGAAGTTTCAAGTTTTAGTTTCTCTTCTCTAGCTTTTATGAGAGCATTTGTAATATGTTTTGTGAAAGCCAAATTTACAGCGCTAGCATTGGGACTCTTAGCAAGTTTTTGCAAGAACTTTATAACTTCAGAGATGTGGCAATCATCAAAATCTAAATCATTACAATCTAAAGCAATGGGATTATCATCCCCAAGGTTGGAAAAAAATTCAGCAGCTTTATCACAAGCAGTTTCAAGCAGCTTTAGCAGCTTGAGTAATTTTGCGCGCTTTGCACTAGGAGTACAAGCATTGCCAACACCAATTACTTTACCATTGATAGTAGGAGGTGCAGCAACATATGAATCATTAGCATTGCTAGTGGTGGTAATACTCCAAACTTTAGCTACATTTTCCTTTTTAGCTAGTTTTTCATTTTCTTCTCTATCCCACCTAGCACGCAGTTCAGCCATTAATCTTATATTCTCATTAATTCTAACTTGGATGGCATTTGCTGTAGTAACAATTTTATTTTCAATATCCCTATTAGGCATAACTTTAGATTTCAAAAGATCAACATCAGAGGCAAGACTATCAACTCTAGAAGCAAGAATATCAATTTTATTGAGCTTTTCCTCAACAGATTTGTTAAAGGCAGTTTGTGTACTAATAAATTCTTTAAGCATGGCTTCAAGTCCAGGGGGTGTATTCCTATTATTGTTGTAAGAATTCCCATAAGAATTAGCATAACCGTTACCATTATTATAAGGATATGGCCTATAGTTATTACTAGAATTGTTCCGATAAGCATTGTTGTTGAAATTATTATTTTTAATGAAGTTTACATCAACATGTTCTTCTTGGGCAACCAATGAAGCTAATGGAACATTATTAGGATCAACATTAGTCCTACCATTAACAACCATAGACATAATAGCATCAACCTTATCACTCAAGGAAGAGGTTTCTTCAACGGAATTTACCTTCTTACCTTGTGGAGCTCTTTCCGTGTGCCATTCAGAGTAATTAACCATCATATTATCAAGGACCTTTGTTGCTTCACCAAGAGTGATGGACATAAAGGTACCTCCGAGCAACTGAATCCAATAAATTCCGCGAAGAAAAATTTAGTCCCGCATAGAAGGTTTGGATGATCATCCAAGTAGTCAGTCCATGGGTTGGGCAATTTTTAACCAGAGATTTCATTCTTTCCCAAGCTTGAGCAACATGTTCATTATCCAATTGTTTAAAATTCATTATGCTACTCCTCAAAGATATAATTTTAGCAGGGGGATAATATCTACCAATAAAAGCATCCTTGCATTTAGTCCATGAATCAATACTATTCTTAGGCAGAGATAGCAACCAATCTTTAGCTCTTCCTCTTAATGAGAAAGGGAACAATTTTAATTTTATAATGTCACCATCTACATCTTTATATTTTTGCATTTCACATAGTTCAACAAAATTATTGAGATGGGCAGCAGCATCATCGGAACTAACACCAGAAAATTGCTCTCTCATGACAAGATTAAGTAAAGCAGGTTTAATTTCAAAGAATTCCGCTGTAGTAGCAGGTGGAGCAATAGGTGTGCATAAGAAATCATTATTATTTGTGCTTGTGAAGTCACACAACTTAGTATTTTCAGGGTTGGCCATTTTAGCAATAGTAAATAAAGCAAACTAGATAAAGTAAATGCAAGTAAACTAATTTTTTGTGTTTTTGATATAAAGTGCAAGACAGTAAATAAAGTAAAGCTAGCAACTAATTTTTTTGTGTTTTGATATAGTGCAGCAAACAAAGTAGTAAATAAAATAAAGCAAGACAAAAACAAAGTAAAGAGATTGGGAAGTGGAGACTCCCCTTGCAGCGTGTCTTGATCTCCCCGGCAATGGCGCCTGGAAAATATGCTTGATGGCGTGTATTTCACACGTTCGTTGGGCAACCCCAAGAGGAAGGTATGATGCGCACAGCAGCAAGTTTTCCCTCGGAAAGAAACCAAGGTTTATCGAACCAGGAGGAGCCAAGAAGCACGTTGAAGGTTGATGGCGGCGGGATGTAGTGCGGCGCAACACCGGAGATTCCGGCGCCAACGTGGAACCCGCACAACACAACCAAAGTACTTTGCCCCAACGAAACAAGTGAGGTTGTCAATCTCACCGGCTTGTCGTAACATAGGATTAACCGTATTGTGTGGAAGATGATTGTTTGCGAGAGAAAACAGTAAAAACAAGTATTGCAGCAGATTTGTATTTCAGTATTAAAGAATGGACCGGGGTCCACAGTTCACTAGAGGTGTCTCTCCCATAAGATAAAAGCATGTTGGGTGAACAAATTACAGTCGGGCAATTGACAAATAGAGAGGGCATAACAATGCACATACATGACATGATAAGTATAGTGAGATTTAATTGGGCATTACGACAAAGTACATAGACCGCCATCCAACCGCATCTATGCCTAAAAAGTCCACCTTCAGGTTATCGTCCGAACCCCTCCGGTATTAAGTTGCAAAGCAACGGACAATTGCATTAAGTATGGTGCGTAATGTAATCAATAACTACATCCTCGAACATAGCATCAATGTTTTATCCCTAGTGGCAACAGCACATCCATAACCTTAGGGGTTTCTGTCACTCCCCGCATTCACGGAGACATGAACCCACTATCGAGCATAAATACTCCCTCTTGGAGTTAAAAGCAAAAACTTGGCCATAGCCTCTACTAGTAACGGAGAGCATGCAAGATCATAAACAACACATATGAAATAACTTCATAATTAACATGACATGGTATTCTCTATCCATCGGATCCCGACAAACACAACATAGAGTATTACAGATAGATGATCTTGATCATGTTAGGCAGCTCACAAGATCCAACAATGAAGCACAATGAGGAGAAGACAACCATCTAGCTACCGCTATGGACCCATAGTCCAGGGGTGAACTACTCACTCATCACTCCGGAGGCGACCATGGCGGTGTAGAGTCCTCCGGGAGATGAATCCCCTCTCCGGCAGGGTGCCGGAGGAGATCTCCAGAATCCCCCGAGATGGGATCGGAGGCGGCGGCGTCTCGCATAGGTTTTCCGTATCGTGGTTTTTCGCCTCGGGGGTTTCGCGACGGAGGCTTTAAGTAGGCGGAAGGGCGGAGTCGGGGCCCGACGAGGGGGCCACACCATAGGGCGGCGCGGGCCCCCTAGGCCGCGCCGCCTTGTGGTGTCGCCACCTCGTGGCCCCACTTCGTATGTTCTCCGGTCTTCCGGAAGCTCCGTGGAAAAATAGGCCCCCGGGTCTTCGTTTCGTCCAATTCCGAGAATATTTCGTTACTAGGATTTCGAAACCAAAAACAGCGAGAAAACGAGAACCGGCACTTCGGCATCTTGTTAATAGGTTAGTTCCAGAAAATGCACGAATATGACATAAAGTGTGCATAAAACATGTAGGTATCATCAATACTATGGCATAGAACATAAGAAATTATCGATACGTCGGAGACGTATCACATACCACAGTTGTTCACCCACTCAAGACGCTTAGGTTCAGGAAGACGCCATGTAGACAACCCCAAAGCTGCCACCATCGCCTTGCTAATGCCATTAGTACATCTACCACCATCAATCATCAACTTGCAAGCCTTGCCCTTTATAATGCACTGAGTCTGAAACAAACTCCACCGCTGAACTTGTCAATGGCCTTGCAAGAATCGTCTTGTACCTTCTTGAGTTGCATATTCAGCCCGCTCAATGGTACATCATCCTCAACAGTTGCAGTAGTGCCCTTGGTATCAGAGCCAGGTTTCCTCTCCTCTGAAGATATTACCGTGCCCATAGTGACTGTTGGTAGTGGAACAACCTCCTGAATAGGAACTATGCACTTGCCCACTTCCTCTATTGCATGTACAACTTTGGACGGCTGCTCACGTTCCTCCAATGGTAACCATAACCCTCCACGAAGAAAAGTCTTGAAGTCCTTCCAAGTATAATCAAACTCTCCTCTGTCAACCGCATCACACCAATAATCGTACAACTCCTCGTCCACACGCCGGTGAGCGAGAATATATGCATCATAACCAGTGAACTTTCCTCCGTATCGGCGACAACGAGTGAAACCCAATTCCATGTTCCTTTCCCAATGTTCATATTCCTCAATTGTCGCATAATGGTGTAAATACCACCTTAGCTTGGACACATGATGATGTACGCCCTTCCGCATGTCAAGGTAATTGATGGCGTGCAGTCGACACGTCCGTTGGGAACCCCAAGAGGAAGGTGTGATGCGCACAGCAGTAAGTTTCCCTTAGTAAGAAACCAAGGTTATCGAACTAGTAGGAGTCAAGGAACACGTGAAGGTTGTTGGTGGCGGAGTGTAGTGCGGCACAACACCAGGGATTCCGGCGCCAACGTGGAACCTGCACAACACAATCAAAGTACTTTGCCCCAACGTAACAGTGAGGTTGTCAATCTCACCGGCTTGCTGTAAACAAAGCATTAGATGTATAGTGTGGATGATGATGGTTTCTTGCGAAGAACAGTAACGAACAATTGCAGTAGATTGAATTTCAGATGTAAAGAATTGGACCAGGGTCCACAGTTCACTAGTGGTGTCTCTCCCATAAGATAAACGCATGTTGGGTGAACAAATTACAGTTGGGAAATTGACAAATAAAGAAGGCATAACAATGCACATACATATATCATGATGAGTACTATGAGATTTAATCAGGGCATTACGACAAAGTACATAGACCGCTATCCAGACATGCATCTATGCCTAAAAAGTCCACCTTCGAGTTATCATCCGAACCCCTTCCAGTATTAAGTTGCAACAACAGACAATTGCATTAAGTATGGTGCGTAATGTAATCAACACAAATATCCTTAGACAAAGCATCGATGTTTTATCCCTAGTGGCAACAGCACATCCACAACCTTAGAGGTTGTTGTCACTCCCCCGGATTCAATGGAGGCATGAACTCACTATCGAGCATAAATACTCCCTCTTGGAGTTACAAGTATCAACTTGGCCAGAGCCTCTACTAGCAACGGAGAGCATGCAAGAACATAAATAACATATATGATAGATTGATAATCAACTTGACATAGTATTCAATATTCATCGGATCCCAACAAACACAACATGTAGCATTATAGATAGATGATCTTGATCATGATAGGCAGCTCACAAGATCTAACATGATAGCACAATGAGGAGAAGACAACCATCTAGCTACTACTATGGACCCATAGTCCAGGGGTGAACTACTCACACATCGATCCGGAGGCGATCATGGTGATGAAGAGCCCTCCGGGAGATGATTCCCCTCTCCGGCAGGGTGCCGGAGGCGATCTCCTGAATCCCCCGAGATGGGATTGGCGGCGGCGACGTCTCTGTAAGGTTTTCCGTATCCTGGCTCTCGGTATTGGGGGTTTCGCGACGAATGCTTTAAGTAGGCGGAAGGGTAGGTTTAGGGGCGACACGAGGGACCCACACAACAGGGCGGCGCGGCCCCACCCTTGGCCACGCGGCCCTGGCGTGGCATCGCCTCGTCGCCCCACTTCGTAATCCTTTCGGTCTTCTGGAAGCTTCGTGGAAAAATAAGACCCTGGGCGTTGATTTCGTCCGATTCCGAGAATATTTCCTTTGTAGGATTTCTGAAACAAAAACAGCGAGAAAACAAGCAATCGGCTCTTCGGCATCTCGTCAATAGGTTAGTGCCGGAAAATGCATAATAATGACATATAATGTGTATAAAACATGTGAGTATCATCATAAAAGTAGCATGGAACATAAGAAATTATAGATACGTTTGAGACGTATCAGTAATCATTGAAAACATACCCGGACTTCGTGCCACGCGAACACCGTATGCCACGCACATCGTCTGCAAACGAAGCAATAACAGCGTTAGCATCAGCTAACGACGCTGGAGACGGAACAACAGGATCAACCTGCACCGCCGGAGAAACAACAGCATCAGCCACAGCCTGCCCGGCCCAGGGCCCGGTTGGACCGGCCTGGGTACCGGTTGTGCCGGCCCAGGGTCCGGTTGGACCGGCCTGTGCGCCGGTATGACCGACCCAGGGCCCGGTCTGACCGGCCTGGCCACCGGCAACGCGGCTGGGCGGCTCAGTATACTGGCCGGTTGGCACCAGCCTCTGGTCCGGTTTGGACCGGGTTGGCCGGTCCAGGGCCCGGTCAACCGGCCTGGTGACCGGATCGCGTCGCGAAATTGCATCTTCTTCCCGATTCCAGCCTCGATTTTTCGCGATTTTGACCTCCGAAACAGCCATGGATGACCTGCAAACTGCACCACACAGCTCCAAACTTCCTCCAACCAACCTCGTTCGACCGAGAGCCAAACTCCTCCGATCTAGAGCCAATCTTCTCTGATGCAAACCGATCCAAAGAGATCGATCAACAAAACCTCGCCGTGAGCAACCCAGAAATCTGATACCACATGATAAGGGAGATCCCAGCAGATCCACCTAGGTTGATGCCCGATCTTTCACAGCGAGAACCTGTAGTAAATCCTCCCAACAGCGCGATGAACGCAACCTGGAGAAGAGGGAACGAATCCAGCAAGCAACGGATCGATGAACGATACGCCTCAAACCTTGAGCTAGACAATCCTTGATGAACACAAGAACCTTCGCAGCGGATATAATAGATAAACGACAGCGCCGTACCCCCGGAGGGATGATACACGTGAACACACGCAATGGGGAAAACCCTAATCTTTAGTCTAAACTTGTCTATCTCTAAACCCTAGCCGCCCCACCTCCTTATATGAGGGGGAGGTGGCCTATTGGGCTGGGGCGCCCCACTTGGTGTGCTGACCTGGTTTTGTTTGGACAGGCCCAAAACCAAACACAACACTAATTTAACCTAATTTGGCCCTCCACATGACCTGGCTACATTATTTCCTAACATAAAATGAATGACACAACCTTAGACTTAATTATTACATGGCGTAGGTCATCCTAGCGTGTCACTCCTGAATCCTCGATGGCGTACCACCTAGCTTGGCGGAGTCCTGAAATTGGCCTCCACATAGGCCTCCATGCCCATATCAACAGATCACCATATGGACAGAAATTATGCAGTCTCCACCATATCTACGTCTAAGTTGTTGCAACCCAACCTAAAGACTCATCTTACTAACGTTGCACTAGTAGAAAACAGGGCTTTGGTTTTTTTCTCCAAAGAGCATTAACATTGGTTGTGCTACAAACCCAGACTAAAGGTAGCATTACCGGTTCGTGCGGCCAGGACGTTGCAGGGGACCAGCAAAGCTTTAGCACCAGTTCGTGCGGGTTTAGCACCGGTTCGTGACACGAACCGGTGATAAAGTTTCCCTATATATATATATACATACTAACCACCTTCTTGAAATTATAAGATCCAACGGTTACGGGACGGTCTTCTAGCAACCAAGCGTGTACGAGCAATTCAAGAAGAATTGTCGGGATTCTTACTTGACCAAGTCATAGATCCAAACGACCATCAGCGCCCAATCAATTTTGGAGGTTACTGATCATAGAAATTATTTTGGAAGTTGATGTAGACATATATGCATGAACGTGTGTCACTTCGATCGATATATTCGTAACGTTTTTTATGTAATATAATGGTTTCCTATATGTGTGCATTATAACGTGTTTCAAATGGAGGCGTGGTGGCAGACTCTACCGTGAAATTCCCTGCCGCGGCAGCGTTTTGGTGAAATTCCCTGCCGCGGCAGGGAAGGGCCCCAAAACGCTGTCGTGGCATAAACCTTTAGCACCGCTTCAGTTGCGAACCGGTGCTAAAGAGGCACCACGAACCGGTGCTAAAGGTCCTCCGCCCGGGCGCTCAGCTGCAGGCCACGTGGTGCCTCTTTAGCACCGGTTCGCAACTGAAGCGGTGCTAAGGGGGGCTTTAACACCGGTTGGTCAGCCGGTAAATATGCGCTTTACCAACCGGTGCAAAAGCCCCATTTCCACTAGTGTTGATAGCCGAACCGACTAACTGGTCCCACATAAGCCGGACCAACAAAATTTGACATGGTGTGGCCATTTAAGGAGTACAATTGAGGATAATATAAACATTAACAGGATAACGTTGCATAGGTAGACTGCGATGTTTTGGAGGCCGAGCTGATGGACGAAGCGGCGCCACTCCGGGATGCTTGGTGCCCACTCTAGACGGCGGCGCTCCTCCGGCGTCATCTGCGCGCGCCGCTCCTCGATGAGCAAGCGCAGCTGCGGTCCATCGAGGCGGCGGCACCGCGTAGCCGGCGTAGGACAGGTGTTAGCTGTGCGACAGGCGGTACTCCATCGGCACTGGCGGTGTGTTTATTCGACCGTGTGGGCTTTTGTACGATGTCTGGCCTTCTCGCCGCCTCGGTTTCTGGCGACGACCGCCATTACGCGTCTTTAAAAACGCCACCGACACCATGTCTCGCTGACGAGCAGGGTCCGCAGACGAACTCCGGCGTGGCGCGCCCATTCGGCACCCTGCATGAAGGGACTCGCACGAAGTTGCCAGTGGTTTTATTGAGCTCGAAACGGCGCCGTCGTTTTATTGCACGCGCCGGTGTGAGCTCAGTTTTGTCGCCGGCCCCCAAATTACTATTGAGGGTAGTATTGGGCTCCCCGGTGGAGATGAGGTTATAGCATCCAAGTATGTGCCATATGGCCATTACTTGTAAGACACAATCTAGTTTGAAACATCATGACGATCATTCTTGCTGGGAATTTAATTTTCTTCATAGATCAGCCCAGCAGTAAAGTAAGAATACAACATACTGTCTTCATACCCTTGCACACCTAAGTGTCTGGTAGTTAGCAACGAACGGACCTGAATCTGGTGGAATGTGCAATTACCTCAACACCGTCGTTGGAACTTGGAAGAATCGCAGTTCGATCTCAGATCACGCCTCACCCCGGTTCTCACTACGCAGCAGGCACGCACCCACCACTACACGGTCTACACCTACCCGACCCGCACATCCGCCGCGGTTCCCCCTGCTCAGCTCCCGGTCGATCTCTGCTCCGACTCGTCGGAAATGGAGGTGCTCTGCATCGGCACGGCCGACACCAAGTTCGAGGAGCTGCTCTTCCTCGCCGCTCGCCTCCGCTCCGGCCTCGCCGCCGCCGACTCCGCCCCAGAGGTACCACTACACTGTGCGCCTCTGTGTCTTTTCCTCGTCCCCTCATACACGTAGGTGAGGAGTTCACTAGTCTGCAATTTGACTTCCATTTGTCTGCCTGATGCGGTGGTTGGTTCCCCCTCTAAAACAGAGAGTACACGCATTTGATTTGGTTGTTTTGTTCCCACAAGGTTCTAGCTCCGCCTAGTTTAGAGCTGCACTGCAGTTTTGACTTTTGAGAGAGCTCCTTCACTGAACATCGAAGCTGGACCGCTGGACTTCTGTCTCTGCACGTCACACTCATGAGTAGATTTATGTTCCTTCAATTTAGCAATCAATTATGTTGCATTTTAAGCCTGTGGAAATTCCTTACTATAGTTGGTTATTATTGAACGTGTGACACAATATTGAAAATTCAGTTTCAAATGTTTTACTACCCACTCAAGGGATTCTTACACAACCCCCAAAGCGAAATTCTTGCTTAAGGATCAGAGCACACGAGCCCCTTCATTAATTTGTGTTAGCCACGCACAATATATTGTCTTAATGCTCGACCTTATACTTTGAGTAACAGGCAATCATTTGCCAAGTATAAACAAGTGCTACTGAACATGTCCTAAAGTAGAGCATCCAAACTTCTGGCGCACGCCGCATCTTTATGTGCACTGGGCATGCTCTTGGAGTTGTCCTGTGGATCTACTATTTTCTTGTTTTAACTCCAGCATAACTTGTGGTCTGTTGAAATGCTAGGTTCAAGTAAGCATAGTGGATGTCTCCACGACTAAAACAGCACCAACACAAGATTCTAAAGACATTCCAGTTATTGCGAGAGAGACAGTTCTCTCATGTTATCCGGATGCCAACCAACAAGATCTTCCGGATGACAGAGGTGAAGCGATAGTGCTCATGTCAAAAGCTCTTCAGAGCTTTCTGAAAAACAGATATGAGGGGGGTACACTGGTTGGTGCTGTTGGCTTAGGAGGAAGTGGGGGAACCGCGCTAATTGCTCCTGCTCTAAGATCCCTACCACTCGGAGTGCCTAAGCTTATCGTATCCACTGTCGCGAGTGGCAATACTGCACCCTATGTTGGGACATCTGACTTGGTATTGTTTCCTTCAGTTGTTGACATATGTGGAATAAACAGCGTCAGCCGTGCTATACTGTCTAATGCTGCTTCAGCTGCTGCTGGAATGGTACATGGGGTATTAATGGCTTCAGGTGAATCGGATGAAACAGACACAAAGCTGACTGTTGGTATTACGATGTTTGGCGTTACCACACCATGTGCAAATGCTGTCAAAGATAGACTGAGCAAAGAAGGGTATGAGACGCTTGTGTTCCATGCCACTGGTGTTGGAGGCAAAGCAATGGAAGAACTAGTTAGAAGTGGATTCATACAGGTAATACTTCCATGTGTTTCTGTACATTTATTTCCTTGTCTTGCTTATTTGCTGTAAGTTCCTAGCCAGCTGGCATAAGATTCTTTTTTTGGAAAAAAATCCTGTGGAAATTATATTTTTCAGTTCATGAACCCTGATGAACTCATTGTCAGATAAAAATTCTACTGATGTTAATTTTCTGTCTATGTTTCTCATCTTTCTTCCATTTGGTTGCATATAGGGCGTATTGGACATAACAACAACAGAAGTTGCGGACCACATTGTTGGCGGTATCATGGCATGTGATGAGACCAGGTTTGATGCAGCTATAGATAAAAATATCCCTCTTGTTCTCAGTGTTGGGGCCTTGGATATGGTTAACTTTGGAGCCCATGATACAATACCTTCTGCTTTCGCAGAAAGAAAGATCCATGTACATAATGAACAGGTTAGGCAAAGCATAACTGTCCAATTTTGGTCTTCATTTTTCTTCCTAAATTACCTTACAGGTTAGGATTCCTCTAGGATATCTGTAATGGGGGTACCCCCAGCCTCTGGTTCACGCCTGTTTGAGTCCTATTAAGATTGGGGTACCCCCATTTCGGAAAAAAAAAAAGGCGTGAACCAGAGGCTGGGGGTACTCCACACCTTTTTTTTTCCCGAAATTGGGGTACCCCCGGCCTCTGGTTCACGCCTGTGTGAGTCCTATTAAGATTGGGATTAGAGTAACTATATTCAAATTAATCCTATTTGTTAGTTAAGAAAATCCATCCTTCACATGTGAGCTCTAATTGCTACCGTATGAGTCTACTTTATGTTCTGTTATTTGTGAGGATTTCACATTTCCTGGTTCTCTTGCGGTGAGTAAAAGACCATGTAATTCTTTCAGATTTCGCTGATGCGGACTACCGTGGAAGAGAATAAGAAATGTGCTCAGTTTATTGCTGACAAGCTGAACAAATCTTTCTCCAGAGTTACTGTTTGCCTGCCACAGAAGGGTGTCTCTGCAATAGATGCACCTGGAATGCCATTTTATGATCCCGAGGCTACATCTGCACTCTTGGATGAGTTAAATACTCGTATTACCAAAACTGAGAATAGACAGGTTTCTTCATGTTACGCAATTTTCACTGCAATTTTTTATTTTAAAAAAAGAATCTTCCAATGAACTAATTTAGTAGGGTTGTTGATAGGTGAAGCTGCTTCCTTATCACATAAACGATCCTGAATTTGCCGATGCCTTGGTGGATGCATTCTTGAGTATGGATATAAAGGCCTCTGGTGACATAACTCGGAAAAACAACATGGTTGTGCCTAAGCAAGATGCAAATAAAAAAGAATCTTGTGCAGGAGAGAGGATTTTAGATAGTTCTATCATATGGAGACCTCCTATGGATTATCCTGATGCAAGACCAGGTTAGTGGTGATTCTATTTCCATCTATTATGGGCACAAAATTCTTATGCTCACACAAACAGACTGTTGACTAAAACAACTTTTAGTTCCTCAACAACAAAAATTGTAGAATGTTATCTGATAGTACTTTGTTATCTGATATGCTGCATTGCAGAATAAATCCCGCAGTGTGAAGTTATAATTTCATTTTTTTTACTTTCATAATTCGCGTATGTTTTTGTTGGAAAGAAAACACTAGGGTGGAACCCCCTACATTATAAATGGGAACCTAAATCGCGTCCACAAGAGTGTCATCATCATAACTAGGGAGTTGTAAGGATCGGCGTCATCTTGACATTTGTTCTAATACAAAACGATGTGCTCGAGAAAGTTCATTTGTGTATTTCCAATTGTTCAAAAGGCCAACATAGTTCTGAGTGACTACACATTTGGTGCTGTGATACAGTAATCTTTGGTCAGCTTCACCAGTTCTTCTGGACTTGATTTGGGGAAGACAGCAGGTTGTTGTCCAAGGATGCACAGCAATGGTAGCAGTAGTTAGGCGTACTCGTGGCTTGGACATGGTAGGCATTAGAACAGAAGCGTGTTAGGTGATAAGTTGATTGGAAATCTCAAAATATCAGTTTGCTAAGAGATAACATTCCTAAGAGCTAAGATCTCTGTACGTATGCCATCAATTTAGATAAGACTATTTGGAACTCCCTGTTCAAAGGGGCTCAATTGTTTCAAAAGGCATCATGTAGCACTAAACCCCCTGAAAACTGCCATGTTCAGCCGCAGCTGGAGATGAGTTCAGCGTGCACAGAGGGGCAAGTTTGGCTTACCTGCCTATTCTTTGAGATCACAACCAGAAATACACTCCTTATATGCTCTCTTGCATTTCCAGAGTACCAAACCTTGGTATTACCTCACATGTTTGTAGCCGAATTAGGATTAAGTTAAGCTGTTATTAACTGCGCTAAGAGTTCACCCTATTAGCAGATGTTATGCATGCATCCAAAAGGATAATTTCAAAACTCTAAAAGATTTCATAAAATATACAGAATTGGTGTGCATGGATGAAATAACTACAGAAGATCAGAAAGTATGTGTTGGATTCTAGGGTATAATGAGGATTCCACATCTTTTAGCCTCACGTGATACCAATCATGACAGAACAGATAATCAGTAGCTTCATAAGTGACATAAATCTCCATATTTCATTTTCAGCTTATTGTCTCCTTGTGAGTGCTCTTCATTCATTTCAGGTTTTGAGATCTATTGACATAATGCTAAAATTGTATGTCCTAATGATTCTAATGGCTTACTCTTCAATGCTGACAGAAACTTTGCAAAAGACAAAGTCAATACTGCATAGAATAAAGCAGCAAATCAGTGACGGTATTCCTGTTATTGGAGCAGGTGCTGGAACAGGCATATCTGCAAAGTTTGAAGAAGCTGGTGGGGTTGATTTGATTGTGCTTTACAATTCTGGGCGGTTTCGAATGGCTGGAAGGGGCTCATTAGCAGGGCTCCTACCATTTGCCGACGCAAATGCCATTGTACTTGAGATGGCCAATGAAGTGTTGCCTGTAAGTTTTATAGAGTAACAAACTTCGCTCTTCCTTTCCTGTCAACTGACTGATATGCTGATTTAGGTCGTTAAAGAAGTGCCTGTTCTTGCTGGGGTTTGCGCTACTGATCCATTCCGAAGAATGGATTACTTCCTGAAACAGCTAGAAGCCATTGGATTTTGTGGTGTCCAAAACTTCCCTACGGTTGGTCTGTATGATGGGAATTTCCGACAGAACTTGGAAGAAACTGGAATGGGGTACAGGTAGAACTCACCACATCCTTATTCTTGGATATGTGTTTTATCCATGGCATGGCATGGCATGATTGCATGAACAGAATCGGCACATGAAAAACTACGGTACTGAATTTTGTATATGGTTTCTGCCTCAGTCAGATTACGGTTAGCTTCCTGTTAAGGGGAAGATTTGCTTATTTGAAATCAAGTTAACTTCTAGTAGTAAAAGATGGCATGCATGTGAGTTTTTTTTCAAGATCATGTTAACTAGGTCTTGTCATTTGGCAGCATGGAAGTGGAGATGATCTCAAGAGCTCACAACATGGGTTTCCTGACGACTCCGTACGCTTTCAATCCAGCAGAAGGCGCTGCCATGGCCAAGGCTGGAGCTCATATCATAGTGGCGCATATGGGTCTCACAACAGCCGGGTCAATCGGCGCAAAGACAGCTGCAACTTTAGATGACAGTGTTGTTCGGGTTCAAGCCATTGCCGATGCTGCACTGGCTGTTAATCCTGACATCATCGTCCTCTGCCATGGAGGTACGCATTCTAATTTCTGCAGGCCTCGAGTAACAGATGCTATGTCGATGCTCTATGTTTATCACGCAAAATCATGTAATTCTCATGCACGATTCCATCAGGTCCCATATCAGGGCCACGGGAGGCGGAATTTGTCCTGAAGAACACTAGTAGGGTCCACGGATTCTACGGTGCTTCAAGCATGGAGAGATTGCCGGTCGAGCAGGCCATCACAAACACTATGAGGGAGTACAAACGCATTTCACTAAAATGAGGAGGGTTGCTTACAAGTGGGCATGTGAAGCCCGGTGTTCGTCGCTTTGTTGTCACATGTAAATTGATACCAAATGTACCTTTTGGAGTAATAATAATAATAATAACAATAAAGATATCGAAAAAACTGATCAATGTGATGTACTATGTCGCCCCTTGGGGGTGAAGGGACAGAATTATAAGAATATTTTTATTAAATAGATGATCATATATAAGGTGTTGTTTTGTTGCCAGTGCATCAGCAGTGTACTAACTGGAGGAGTAGCGGCAGAACGAGCATGACGTATAGTGGGATTAATACTCACTATGATCGAATGCACGCCGTTTCAGTGGGCTCTGGCTGTCATCCGACAGTTCCCCTGCACGGAGAAGAAAGCACGGACGGATGGGAGAAGCAAGAACCCGCCTTGTGCTGCTTGCTGGAGGTGAAGTGCGACAAGCACTCACGATCTCTGACGGAAGTCCAGCAGAGGCCGGGCGGCATGGGTGGATGACACTGACACGTTTGCAGCGGCGCACACCGCTGCACTCAGCCTCGCTGCTCGCGGAACCAAGGAAATCGCCGGTACACTCAGGTGCCTGGCCACGCTTGGCTCTGCCATGGAAGGTGCCAACCGGGAAGACGACATGCATACAGTCCGCACATCCCAGGAGCAAGCACTTCCTTCCATGGCAGTGCTGGTAGTTGGACGCTTGAGCCTGATGATCGCCAGGTTGACGAACAACACGCCATCTTCCTCCGGCAGCGCAGCAGCGGGCATTTTCGTGGACCGCATAACAGTTCATGCCTAGATGTGGGCAAACAGATGCACGAGCATCAGATTCTGACTGACGGGTGACTGGCTTGGAAATGCTACGGGTGAAGATGCACACAAGGATAAACATCAGCCAGATATATATTGGCTAAATAAAATCGAGACAATGAGCCTAAGTTGTGATTGAACACCATGATACGGCACAAATAACATAACTGAACACACCAAGATACAACACGAATACACAAAGAGGCTGAAAGGCAGCATACCCTCAATTCAGAGTAATAAGCTTACGAAAATAGTCGAGGACGTAAATGCCTGAAGCTTCTACATTAATAGTTTGTTAAACTGTAGGTGCTGGAGCTACATCAGAGAAAACATACTGCCTAATTCTTGCTAGTCCCACAATGTTATCATCTAGGTAGCTTGTAGCGATACAGCCACACAGGATAAGACTAGGTTTTCATTATAGGAGCAGTACCAACACTAGGCGAAGTACCATTAAATTGCTATATTGGTCAGAAGCAAGTATGGTCTTCCAGTGGCGTACAAGAGGTTTTGCCAACTAAAGTAACATGTCGCCACCCAGTTCATCAATGACTTTGTCGAGCGAGGCCAACATATCTAGGGGAAGCAAGAGTACTTAATCAATAGAAGCGTGTGAAATGAGGTTGAATGTACAGGTAGTATGAAAAATACAGGGTGTAGGTTTTCAAATTGGCATGCGTTAAGCACCGGAAATGCTAAGAAAGTCATTTCATGGTTTATTAGCAATTATCAAGGAATACTAAAAAATTACACCCATGGGAAGAGGAAGAGAAAACATACCATTGAAAGAGTCGCCGCCCCCATATGTCTACAGCAGTAAAAGTAAAACAGAACGTGTTAAAACATATATCTTAGTCTGGCGGATTAAAGAACAATCTTGACGAGCGAGATACCTTTATCCCTGCCAAAATATCATCAATCTCTTTAGCAGTAACCTTTCCTTTATCAGCAATCAATTCTGTACCAGCAACTGCAGCTGCAGCTATTATTACAGACAGGTCATGAAAAGATGGGATAAAACCATAAAAAATATAAGTAGCAATACAATTAGATTATATGTACCATCATGAAAAGTATCCAGTGTGCACGCCTGCAAAAACTGCAAACATTAAGAAAATTTCCTTGCATACCATCTGCAGGATTTACAAATAACCAGAGGATTACCTTTTCAGGAGCATGACCAGTTGCAGTCGCTGGACAGGGTACGTTTATATCTGAGTTACATGTGTTAAAATTTACTTAAACTAGACCAGCAGACATCAAAATGAAGATATTTACACTTTCAGAGTAAATTTATCAGATCATGATTTGCCTACCTTTCTCATTTTTTATGGAATAACCTGTCGGCATTTCAGAGTAGCTATGAAGGTAACCGGAGTAGCTGCTATCGATATTTGTAGCCAGAGGAGATGGAAGAACAGACTGGTCTTTCTCCTCAGGGTAGCCTAATGAAGATGCATCTGTCCTGTGATCAGAAGTTGGCTCCTCAAAGCTTGCCACCTCATCAGGCCTGGGCATAGAATATGATGTTATCAAAGGCATTATTTCCCCCATGTGACAAACATGATCCTTTTTTGCTTACTTATTAGTTATTACCTGTATTGAGGTCCATCAGAAGCAATATGTTCAGATGATGATGAATCTTCATACACGCAGTCGCTTCCAGATGGTATGACATCCATGGTGTTGCTTGAGAGCTCCTTTAAAGTTCATCGAACAAATGCATTTAGTGCTTGACAAATCATAAGACCTTACACAGTGAAGGCATATGTTGCCTAATACTAATTCTTATTGCTCACTCCCTCCAAGAAAATCTGTAACTAGCATGGAAGGTAAATATTATTACCCGACTCCCATGCAAAGTAAATTTGAACCAAAGAAATCTGAATTGTGCAGTGATAGTACTAGCACAGCCGCTATTACCCCTTTGCCAAGCAAGTTTGGCTCAAGGCTTTGGCTTGGTTGCGTTTGTCCTGCCGTACGCCACGGGACACAGATGATTCTATCTTCACTTGGCTGGTGGAAGCGAAGCAAACGACGCCCAAACCTCTCCGCAAAGGGCTGGGATCTGCAGCGCTGCTCTTGCCATGGATGATTTGGAAGCACAGAAACGACTGTGTTTTTGAGGGAGCACGGCCATCTGTGCACGACCTGATGTCCAAAGTCAAGGACGAAGCATCCCTCTGGGCTAAGGCGGGTGCTATGGGGCTTAGGGTAGCGCTGCCGGCGACCTGGGATGTGCACTGAGTAGCCGAGTGTGTATATTGTATGCTGCCTCCTAGGAGGATTGTAAACTTTCTATCTTTTCAATGAAATGAGACGCAAAGGTCCTTTGCGTTTTCTCGAAAAAAAACAAGGTGATAAATGAAGGTAAGCAAACTTCGGTAACAGAGAGCCAGTATAGTATGTCAAAGGCCGAAAAGCATCCAGTCACTAACATTATGGTACTCATCTTCACACATTAAAGCAGCCAAGTAGGGATGTGTTGTGTACCATTGATAAAGAAATAGATAAAATCTTTCAAAACAAGGCGCAACTTAAGAAATGGTGGTGAATACAACGAAAAACATTTCGAAGGTTGCTGTACGGCGTACAGCTACTAGTATTGTATTTATTGTGAATCTACAACTACTTAAGCCATGCATGAATAACATCTGAAGATAACAGAAAGATAGAATATTGCACCTTCACACTATTCAAGAATGATTCTGCATCACCTAGATGTGGGAAACGTACAGCAAACTTCTGGATCTGCAGAAAAATCAATGGTATATATAATTTTGTCAAATTTATGTGCAGACACATTCCATACGAAAAAATTACAACAACAACAACAATATCATTCGTCAGAATAGCATTTGGTATTGCAAGAAAACATGCCTGCTTGGACCTATCACAAAAGCTCACGAACACAACCCTGCTCCCTCTAACTGGGCACTCTGTCACGCATGCAACTTGTGGCCATGAGAAGTTGAGGATGGAGACATAGTGCTCCTCCTGTGCCATGAAAAATACCTTAAATTTAAGTTATTAGGACAGAAAAAAAAACCATATGACCAAACAGAAAAGAACAATGTGTTACAGCTAGTGGACTCTCCTCATTTTTCCAGCCTCAATAACTTCTCTCGAACAATATTCGATCAAGGATTGTGCAAAACTTAATACCATTAAGGTTAAAAAAAATCTTAATACCATCGTGGGGGAACTTTGTGGCGAGATGAGCAGTGCTAGGTATGATCACAATACCACATTCTCACTTTTAGAGGTAAGAGGTTTTTGGAAACTTCCTTTGAGAGAACTGTACTTGTTCAACCATGAAAATGTTCAGCCAACACAGTTCAGTTCCAACTTTCAAGTAATGGAATTTCCAGGGTTGCTCCCTCTTATACATTAGGGACCCCAATTAAACGAATATCAATCTTGCTCTGACCAAAGCTCATAAATGATTCCAGGTAACACGAGTTTATCTCCAAGCATAACAGTTCATTGAGTAACACGAAAATGAGAGAGTATTGGATAACTTGAAGAAGAGATTTAAACTGTGAATTCAAAAGGAGAATAGAATAATTTCATTTTTTTGGAATGCGCAGAACAACCATGCATTCTTTCATTCATGGAAAAGGCAAATAATTGGGTTCAGAAACTATCTACAACCTACCCATGTCGTCCAAATAATCTAGTAACAAATAAATGCAGTCAGAGTTCTTCCACCTCCAAGGAACCATTTTTTGAATTTCCTCCTAAATCACATTTCTGGCCTTGTGGAGTATTTTACTTTCCAAACAGAATATAAGATTCGCAAATTTGTAGGTTTTAATTTAGAACCTAACTAAAAGTAAAAAATTGACACAAAGTGAACACAAATTTCCCATAATACGATGATCAAGGCAGGTTACAAGAAAAGAAAGATGAAAAACTACATTAAATGAGAACATGCTGCATCATGGTAGGCTACAACAGAACAAACAAAACAAAACAGTGACAGTAGGGAAAACCAACATTAAATCAGCAAAATACAACACAGCATAATCTCACAAACACTGAACAACTTGTTTGGTTAACATTTGGCACATCAATCAGTTCAACAAGCATCTCTTGTTTCAAATGCGAAATCATCTGAAGACAGAGGTGGCTATGAACCTATTGAGCAATGTTGTGGCATCCAACAGTGCTAGCCTACAAACAACCATGAACAATCATACTTACCCTGCAACACAATGCAAAGACACACAATCCATATCGCAAACTCTTGAAACAATCAACAGCAGAGCACCAGCAAGCACACCGAAGAGCAATGCTGGGTCACCGAATGCTCGATCTAATGCAGCAAACTGGTTGAGAACTTACGACGATACAAAAAAAACTATCAAGAACAGAGCAGCCAAACCAAACCAACGGTCTCGAGTTCTACAAACAAATCAACTCAGGGCAGCAGTAACAGGCATTTTTCAGATGCCTCCGTCAAACATTCCTGCCTAGATCAGACTGGCAAGCAAGCAAACATGTAACATTACAAGCGAAAATTAATACGACCAGAAGGGGGAAAGAGGGGGGCGGTTTCGGTACGGACGTAGACGACGTCGCCGATGGAGACGGTGAGGACGTGGGCAGCGAAGGAGTGGCTGGGGCGGGAGATGCAGAGCGCGGCGGTAGAGGCAGCCGGGAGCCAGGTCCCGTGGAGGCGGTTCCTGCCGCGGGACACAAAACGGAGGCCGGGGGGCGGCGCCGTCGAGGGGCTGCGCCGCGGCGTCGCGAAGTAGCGCGCGAACTCCACCTCCCACCTCTGGCTCCGCCGCTTGCCCCCCGCGGCATCCGCGCGCGACGTGGGGAGCTCCCTGCTCCTGCCGCCGGAACCCGCCATGGCGACGACGATGATGGGGAGAAGGTGGTACGGAGGCTTGCCGTTTTGGGAAGTTGGGGTTTTTAGAGCAGAATTTGGTGTTGAATGGCGGAGGTGGATGTAGCTATTCCGGCATCTGCATTAGGTTTTTTTTTGTTTTAGCAAATCCAGCATCTGCATTACTACTGCATTATAGTAGCCCTCGTCTTAGAGCCACAAAGGCCAAATGGGCCTTGCCCAATTCTTGCAGGGTGTGTTTTGTTTGAGCCCAACAACATTTATGTTATTCCATCCATCCATAAGAGGATGCCTGCTCAAAAAAATAATCTATAAGAGGGTGTTGGAGATTTGCCTAATTTTGAATGTATCTATACTAGGGTGAAAACATAACGGATAATTTCCAACCAACCGACCAATCGAAGGCTTGCGGAGGGTGAAAATGGATTCGGTCTGATAGTTGATGGATTCGTTCACGGATATAGCTAGTAGTTAGCGAATACAGAAAAGGATATGATTTTACTAATATCCGTTCGTATCTGAACATATATCGTATTTCACAGTTATATCCGATCAATATCCGGCAATTAATACATCAAATATTTGGCCCACTAGTATATAAAATTTCAGCCCATTCCACAATTGGCGGCATCTGTATATATACCCTAACATTGTAACCCTACCCTCCTTCAATTCCCCATAAACCATATCCCTGGTCGCTAGCTCCTTGTAACACTTGCCCCTAGCTTCTAGGCCCTAGTAGCATCTATTTCCTATTTGTAGAAGAATTTTTACAAGGTAATTTTACTCGACTAGTTGGTCCTATTTTATTTTCAAAGATAGATCCGACAAAATGTTCATCCGCAGCCGAACCGTATCTGCCCCGTATTTGGACCGTAATCATAACCGATAGGCTCCGATTTCATATATGTATCCGCACACTATCTGCTACGACTCTGAATCCATATCTGTACACTATCCCCTCTGATTTTGAATCCAAAAAAATATGGATACGAATATGTATGGTTTCACTACTATTATACCGTGTTCGCTCCGTTTTCGTCCTAATCTATACACTAAATGTGTCTAGATGCATCTAAATTTAGACAAACTTGCCACATTCTTATATAGACATAAGTAGTAGTAGTAGCTATAAAATTTTAGCCAACATTTTGTGTGCCATGAGTTGGCCAAATTGGCAAAAAAAAATTGAACTGGGGTCAGGAGGCGGAGATGGTGGGGGCAACCAGCACAAAAAGGGTGAAGAAGAGCCCCTTTTAGTGGAGGCTTTGGGAAAATTTGGATGCCTCCCTATTTTGGGCTCTGAAGGGCCCTGTTACACTTGACTTTTGCCCCAACTCCTTCATGGAGATACTCTTAGATTGGGTTGGCAACAAATGAGTTAAATAAAAACATGTCTTTATTGTATTGTCTCAACTTCACAAATGACTTTTCGAGCTATATAGGCATCTTATGGGTTAAAATAATCCTCTTCCAAAATGAACTCAAAATTTTTGTCAAGATTAATTTCGAAGCCATTGCTATCTCGTGTCGATTGAAAAGAAGCTACCTAGGAGGTGCTTCTCAAGCTTCTATTTTTACGTAAAATACTTCTTTCCTGAAATACCCCTCTACCTACCATTGTGAAAATGGCATCCACCCATCAATCATTTATTTCTCCTCTCGCTGGACCGATTCGCTTATTCTCCACCCAAACACTAAGCGGTCTAGGGTTCCTAGTCCGCCGCCGCCACTCTCCATCGCCCAATTCCCCCCTTCTTTGCACTCTGTTTCTCGGTCACCCAATATCCCCGGCCTTTGCTCTCTATCGCCCGACGCCGATGTCGACTCCTAGGTTTACCCTTGCGCATCTCCTTCCCTCCTAGGTGCCGCTCAACGTGCCTCGACCAGGATCCTGCCAAGAGGTCACACACATTGGTCAGGTTGCATAGTTTTCCCCTTTCTTCCAATCGTGTCCCGGCAACCTGAGCATGCATATGATTTTTCTGGTAGTTCAAAACATTGTTAGTAAAAGGAATAGGAAACACTTATTACTCATTCATGTCCCCTTTAGGAAAGAACTAGTGGCTATAAGTTATTGTTTTCATTGTTGTCAACTTTTTATTCTTAACCTGGCTGCTGACAAATGATAGGTCCTAGTATGCGATGTTCTCCCTATGTGTATGGTACCTTGATGATTGATTGCTACTAGATACATTGTTATTATTGTGACCGGTTTTGTTAGTAAGAAAACTTGTAATACTTTGATGACCTTCCTTTTATTTGACATCTTCTCATGTATCACTAACACCTTCTTTTTATTGTAATATTTAGTATTTGATGATGTTAGTAAAAAGTTATTGTTCATATCTATGATAAACACAAGATAAACTATGTACTACAAGTTAAATCTCGCACAATTACAGCTAGGGACATTATAGACATTGCCACAAATAACTCAGAAAAGAAGCTGAGGTGATAAAATCTAAAATAACTAGTCTTTTGTTCCTCTAAAGCTTATTTCCTTCACATGTTCTCTCGGGCAGCTAAACCTAAGTTATTTCTTCACAAGCCCTAGCTCGAAAGAACTGGCCATGAGTTAAGTTTTATACATATAGTCAACATTTTAAAAACCTTGTCATCATCATTTTAAACATTTATATTGGAAACTTGGAAATCAAGTGACAAGTTATTGTCATGGGAAGTATTTACATAATATTACAAACTTTTATGAATTTTTTACATAATATTTACATAAAATTAGCAGTCTAAGATACATCTGTAAAACATATTGATGTCAAATACGCTATTTATTTATATGTTGGAGGGATGATTTGAGAAATCCAGAGCAAAATTTAAATTTAGACTCTGCATTAAAATGGCAAAACGAAACAAAAACTCTTGGCAAATGGAGCTAGTTTATCTAAGCACCTACGAGAGGTGATTGCATTAGAGTTTACATATGTGCTTAATATCTCGTTTCAAACAATCAAACATAAGCACCTTCCGTTGTACGTGGCAACATGCCCTAATACATGTTACCATAGCATATGTTATACAAGTATTTAGAAGACAAAATACAAACAGTAGAATTCTTAGATGATGATTCGCAAAAAAAAGAATTCTTAGATGGCCAGGCATATACTTTTTTATTACATGACAGCCGTATATAGTTAAAAATATATATTACATAAATCGTAATATAGCATTCTTATATTTTCATGTAACTTTTTGAAGTTATATTAGTTTTACAATTTGTTATACTGATACTGTTAGGACAAAGAAAGGTGGTATGTTGGATACTTTGATCACGTCCAAGGCGACAAGCTTTAAGGAGGAACGGTATTTGCCTATTGCTCTTTTCTTTCTGGATTGTGTATTTATCTATATAAACCTTTCTTTAGCAAATATCTACTTGTATCTACACTTCTACAGTAATATGTTTGAATTTATTTCTTGGAACTTAGAAAATGGTTAATTTAAGATCTAAAAATCAAGAAGAAGACCTTACACGCAGAGAACATGAGTAAAAACTTGTGTTCCTAAATTTCAGTACTGAAAACAAGCCTTTCTATAAATTATAATTTGCAAGCTGGTAATGCATCTGTTAAATTTAAAGTACAAAGTTATGGCCTGTCTGTTTAAAAACGGCCAAAGTTGTCAAAATTACAGAGCAGCAAACACATAGAGGCAGCAATAATTAAAGAAAAATTGTGGAAATTTGAACATCCAAGTCAGCAGATAACCAGATTTGTTGTAAACACCTTTCAAACTATCAGGAGAAACTGTAGATTTCAGGATGTTCACAGGCTAAAACGGCAGACAAAGTACAATGTGTAGTTGTACAGTTGTACTAAAACCACGTCACAGTCAAATCACTTTAATATATGGGCACCGGATCGCTAATATCCTAAGATCCGCCAGACTTCACTTTGTAACAACACAGTTAATCGTCTATCGTAACACCTCTATGCAACCCACCTCTATGCAACAGCATGATTTGATCTATAAACCAAATAATACATGATTTCCTACTGCTGGCACGCCCTCTGTTGAAGCAGCCAATCCAGATGGAGGCTCAGACGGAAGCAGTTGTTGACGCACTACAGCAGAGTGCTGCTTCATCGTCGCACTCTCAGGTGATTTCGGATGGTCCGAACTGGCAGCGGTGACATGAATAATGCCTGTCTCGGGTGTGTCATTTGCAGGCATGGCAGACATGTTAATATTCTCAGAGACACCAGCTGCAGGTATGTCAGGCACGATAACATTCTCAGAGACACCAGCTGGCTCAACCGTGCTCTTTGCCTTCTTGGTTTTCTTGCCTGCGGTCTTCTTGGCCCGACGTTTCGGCTGTGGTGCTGGAAGCACTCCATCAGCAGAATCGCTGCCATTTGACATGCTCTTCCTATGTGTAGAGCAGAAATCCATCCCCCATTTTGAGCTTGCACTACATCCTTCAAACTTGCAACGTCTACCGCCACCATGCTTGATGCAGAAATCACTCCGCCCTTGTGCACTCTTTCCGCACCCTTCAAACTTGCAACGCCTCCCCCCACCATGTGCAATGCAAAAATCTGTGTTTCCTTGAGCACCTTTTCCACATCCATCATGTTTACACCTCTTGCCACCACCATGCCTCACGCAGCAGTCAGTTCGGCCTTGACTGCTTCCACATGCAGCGTTGGAACATCCAGTGACTGAACAGCGTTTGCCTCCTCCATGACCAATGCACAGAGGTGTGCCTCCATGTGCACCCTTGGGACAACCTTGAACCATACATGCCTTTGAACCACCGCTGTGGACCTTGCAGTACACTGTATTTCCCTGGGATCGCTTGCTGCATCCTTGGTAATTGCACATCACAACTTCACCATCAGGATTATCGACGCCTGTGCGGCCGATAACATTTCCAGCATTTTCCATCACTCTAAATCCCCCATCTCCTTCATACTTGGCTGAACCTTCTGATTTAGTGAATGGTACTGCACTGGGACCAGGTTCACTATACGGGTGGCCTCCACCATGGGACATGCACAAAGCTATGCCATCTGGTAGGATATGAGGACAGCCAACCACCTGACAATGTTGGCCTACACGGTGATTTTTGCAGAACACTGTCTGCCCTTCAGCAACTTCTTTACACCCGAGTCTCTGGCAGCGTAGAACGGCTGTTTAATAAGAAAAAGAGAGCCTAAGAAAGACGCAATACGTTACAGAAACTACATGAATATTGATTTTATCGAAGAAAGAATTCGAGTTAGCCAACTATGTATGCCGCTCTATACAGTCTGGTCTTATCCAAACTGCCAAATCAATTGGTGTAAGACCATAAATATATCTAAAAATTGCTAACTTATGATGAAAACACCGATATAACACACCAAGATAACTTGAGCAAATAGAAATTTTCCAACGAAAGGGTTGTAGTATTCGAACATCATTGCAAAAAAAAAGGACTAACTGTTATATCTTCTTTTGAAAATAGTGGGCTCTAGAACAAAGTGAATGTTTGGACAAGTGCATAGACTTTGGGAAAAATAAGTACAGAAGAACACATACCAGAAGAAGAATCATCCGCCATACGCTTCTGTATGGAAAATTAAAACACAAACATCTCAGAAAAAAAACATTTTAGAGTGGACAATATTAACGAGAAGACAAAGGCAGCTTACATTTAACTGCGTCATATTGACACGCTCTGCGAAGCTGATTTGTTTATTAGCATATATACCTATACCAAGTACAAAATTGTTGATGAAACAGATATAGTAGTTTACACAGTCAGAAAGTAATGTCAGTAGTTGTACAATACCTTGGTTAAAAGAAGAATCCATGACATATACCTGCATGGAGCATTTAATATGTTACAAAAACAAATAGTAATTTGTGAATAATTATGAGTAGAACGTTAGACATTACCCCTTGCTGAGAAGAATGGCCATGTCCAATCATTGAGGTCTGTTGCCCTAAAAGATAAATGCATACATATTAAAGCACATTGAAAGCCATAAATTTCAGCTTGAATGCTGCAAGAAGGCTCGGTAAGTAGCATTTTAGCTAACCTTGCAGGTTATGAGTTGGATTGCCTGCCTGTGACATAGAAAAAACAGGTGGACCAGACATTGGCTATATCGTGAAAAATAAGAGCTTTATCAATACAGCCCAGTTGTTCCTTGTGGTAATCGAGCGCTGGTATCTGTCTTTTAAGCTCCAAGGAAGTCACCAATGTTTTGCAGCTCATCAAATCTACATAGAGTGCAGTGTATCAGTTAGAGATACATAGTGCATGACATTATAGTCTAACAAATTTGAGTTTGTCAGTTAGCAAACCCCCTGGTTTCAGTTCAGGTTTCTGAGGGAACAAGTGGCGTCCAAGAGTTGATTACAAGTATATCATACATGGCATGGTGAAAAACAACATGGTATTTTAAAAACGGAAAGCTTTACAGGCATAGACCCTAAATTGTTCACAGAGAAGTACATAAAACCCTAAATTGTCTAATTGATTCCAATCATTGCAAGTAATAATCAAATCCCTAGTTCTTGACAGAAAAAATAACCGGTTATCCTCGGAGAACATGTGCAGCATCTGATTCCAAAACATGGTAATCCCCACATGATCAATTAATCAATTAAATGGCAATTCAAAGTTCTATAATGCTCCATCTATCGTGTGATAGCAACGAAATTGTGCAATGTCTTCCATGCAAACCAGAGGGGGCAGATATTAGATGGTGTGCCGGATGTGCAGCGGCACGCCCAGATGCTGCGGAAGGTCAGTGGGATTTAACTAATCGCTGGATCAAAACAGCATCATACCTCGGAACCAATGACAAAAGAATTGCGGACGGGGTGGAGACGGCAGGATCTGGATGGGGACGACGAGGAAGAACGGGGACGAAGATGGCGGCGACTCGTCGGAGGCGGGGGGCGCGGGATCGAGACGTCGGCGGTGACGGTACAGCACGGCGGCAGATGTAGGGCACGGTGGTTAAGGTTGACTATCAGGAGAGATTTAGAGCCGCTTTTTTTTTCTTTTTGGCGTTGATTTAGCCTGGGTAGGTCAGGGCTCGGCAGGGTTTTTTTTTTCTCGAGAACTAGGAAATCAACGGGCCGATCTCGAGTATAGGGGACATGATAAGGATCGGCTTCGGTTAAATGTGTCAACGAAGGCCCAAAACCAAAAGACCGAAATAACTAAATTTTAGGGTTTGAAAGCCTTTTTATACTCCATGTTTCGCCAATCTCCACAGGAACACACGAATTTTGGATGGAACCTTGCACTTCCAAAGTTTTGTCCACAATTTTCCTTCGTCAGCTCACGACGAGGATGTTGTCCTGCCTGATCCTCCCTCGTCCTCTTAATCATCGTCAATGTTCCATACGCTGATTCGATCAGCGAAGACTCCCGACCTCTCAAAGTGCCAAGCCCAGAAGTTTGGTATTCGATATCCATAGGCACAAAGAACTCCACGAGCTTTGCTTGATCCCACGTTGTCGTCGACATATCAATGTAGTCACTGACCTTCCTTGGTGCACCTAGTTTGCGTGGTGCGACTGGTCTAAGACGTTCATTCCTTGGAAGCCAGTTGTCAGTCCAAGCATATGTATCCTTGCCATCGCCTATCCTTCAAATTAGGCCGGGTCTAAGAGCATCACGACCCTCCATGATAGCTCGCCATTCCTGTGAAGGGTGTGAACCAATCTCAGTGAGATCACAATCTGGAAAGTAACACGCTTTAAGAACCCATGCACTTAAAGACAGAGGCTCCTATAGGAGTCGCCCCGCTTTCCTCGCAAGCAAAGCGAGGTTCAACAGCTAGATAGCGTGAAAACCCATTCCTCTAGCATATTTAGGTTGTCTCATCCCCTCCCACGAGACCCAACAAGTGCGCCTATTACCTTCCTTGCCGCCCCACCAGAACTTTTGCATCATGGCATTGATATTCACATAGCCCTCTTGATAACTTGAAACAAGACATAGAGAAGGTTGGAACTGCCTGAGCTACTGATTTGATCAAAATCTCCTTTCCTCCCACTAACAGTGACATGGGTATACCATATTGGGTACTCGATATTACTATCCTTGGATCCAAGAGGGAGTCTAGAAGGCCCATGAAGCCTAAGAGAAGTTGAAGCCTAGAAGTTAGACAAAAATAGGCAAGTTTTGGTCACGTCGGGTAAACCGACATATAGCATGTAATCGACTCGGGATCGGACTCTAGGACCTAGCCCACTATATAAGGGCTAGGAGGAGCCACCGGGGAGGAGATCCGGAACCTCTGTAATACCAGGCATCGTTGCAAACCCTAATTCCAATACAATCTCGGCGACTTTTAGCCTCCAATCTACTTTCGTCGGATACCTCGTTTGTCTGACAAGTCTACGAAACCACCAGCGCTCTCTCTTTCCAAAAATCCAAGTTCATACTTATGGGCATTGCCGAGGTCAACCCTCGTCAGACAACAACTGTTCCAGCCAACCTAACACCTTCTTCCAAACTTTTATCTTTCAAATACTTAAAAGCACCACTCTTGGATCTTCCCACATCACACGACAAACCAAGATATTTCTCATTTAGGATCTCCCTGTACGTGCACCATGAGCTCAGATTGGATCACCTCCTTAACCATATTCGTACAACCTTTACTAAAGAAGATTGAGGACTTATCCATGTTTATGTGTTGTCCTAAGGCGTTATAGAATTTTCTCAGGAAAATGGACTTGAAAGCCTTTTTATATTCTGAAATTGACAAAAAAATATCACACTTCATCAATAGAAAAAGGCCATTGTTTGCATGGTTTGAGCAAGTAGAACAAGGCTTTGGTTAGGCAGTTCCGACGAGCATTTTAAACTGGCCGAGATATAGATCTAGAAAGGAAGAGAAGAACGATATTGGAGGGAGAGAATACCTCTTTTAATGTGCAAGCATATGTCAGCCAAATGCCCTAGAATCCAGTGATGCAAGTGGTCCATCATTAAGGTACCCTCTACCCTATTTAGTCCAAAAAGTAAACTAACTTTTATCCATGATATCATCTAGTTAGTTCATTTTTTGACCAAAGAGGGTAAAAAGTACCCTAATGGCGGACCACTTGCATCTATAGAATTCACATATGATCATATGTGAGTATAGCAGCAAAACTAGTGTTTGTAGAGTCCTTGTGAGGGCGACTAGAGAAGCTGCTGAGATTTTACTAGAGTCACACACCACTGCAATGATCTCTTGTCGGAGTCCCCACCCTATAGTGCCACATACAAGGAAATATTGCGGTAGGCCACATCGTAGGGTGAGCTTGTTATCACCAGAATTTGACCGGATCAGAGGTGGGCCGCGATTAAGATGGGCTTGAAGAATATACATGGAAGATATACATGAATCGGCCTTGTATACAAAGTTTGGGCTAGTTTGCCCGTGTATCTGTAAATATAGTAGGATACGTGTCGGTTAGGTAGAATTTGGCTCGTGCACGGTTGGGATTACTCCCACGTTAGAAAGTCTACGGACTATAAATATGTATCTAGGGTTTACGAAATAAACAACAATCACGTTCACCACAAACCAATCTAGGCGCATCGCCAACTCCCTTGTTTCGAGGGTTTCTTCCGGGTAAGCATCATGCTGCCTAGATCGCATCTTGCGATCTAGGCAGTACATGTTTATTCGTTGTTCATGCGTTGCTCGTGCTGAAGCCTTGTTGATGGCGAGCAACGTAGTTATCATAGATGTTTTAGGGTTAGCATTGTTTCATCGTATCATATGCTCTCGTCCGTGCAACCCTTAGACGTCTAGCCGCCCTTACACCTATCTTAGGTGTAAGGGCGGCACCTCGCTTGATCATTATTTAGTAGATCCGATCCGTTATGATTGCTCCTTGTTCTTCAAGGATTAGTTTAATATCCGCATAGTTAGGCCTTACAAACGGGTTGAAGGATCCAGTGGCACGTAGGGTGTAGTTTGCTAGCCCTAGACAAGATGTTCCGGGGATCAACTTCATGTTGGTTTTTAGGCCTTGTCTAGGGTCGGTTTATGACCACCGTGTGTGGCCGCCGGAGCTCAATCACGCGTAGGATGTTCCGATTATGTGGTGAAAACCCTAAATCGTCGTAGGTCGTTTTAGCTTTATTTTTATCAAGCGGGACCACCATGTGATCGTACACCTCGTACGAATCATGGGTGAATCGGCTCCTTGAGCCGATTCACGAGACAACTCGAGAGCCGATCGAGGCTCGTATTTAATGTTTACGTGTATGCCATGCGGGAAACTAAGCGAGGCAAATCCATCACCTTCCCGACCGGGTATAGGTCGGGTGGCACGCCCTTGCACCGAGCATCGGACGTGCGTGCCGAGTCTTTGCGGGCCGTCGCTCGAGGGACCAGGGCCGGCCGCAGTCTCGGGAGCCTCCCGGCTCTCTTGTGTTGCCCGTCGCTGCTCGCCGGTGGGTTTCGACCGCAACACATTCGGCACGCCCGGTGGGACGAGTCTTCGACATCAACCGCATCGCCATCTACATCCGAGATGGCGGAAGGCACTCCAGTCACGTACGAAGATCTGACTGAGGAGCTCAAGAAGAAGTATGACGAGGTCAAAGCGATCCTCGAAGCCGACCTCATCGGCTCTTTCCAAAGAACCCGCTCACACGGGATCAGGTGGAAAGGGTTCTCACCTGAAGGCGCGCTCGATGGAGTGGACCTGTCCGCCCCGTCAGAAGAACGCACCAGGTCTCTGCGTCAGGAGATTAATTTCATGGTAGCTCATTCGCTGCACCGCCATTCTGAGAGCCTGGTGAACACTTTGGAGCGTGTCGCTCTTCGGGTGATCCAAGAAATCATGAGGCATCAGTACTCTCCGTCAGGACCAGCTCTAGGGACTCACCAAGGAGAGATGCCACTCCAGTCCCGACCACCGCTGCCATTCGCGTTGGCAGCACCAGAAGTGCCGAGTTCACCGGCATACGTCGTCTACAAGATCGGTGGTGACCCTAGTGATTACCAGTTCTTGTTGATGGCGTGTATTTCACACGTTCGTTGGGCAACCCCAAGAGGAAGGTATGATGCGCACAGCAGCAAGTTTTCCCTCAGAAAGAAACCAAGGTTTATCGAACCAGGAGGAGCCAAGAAGCACGTTGAAGGTTGATGGCGGCGGGATGTAGTGCGGCGCAACACCGGGGATTCCGGCGCCAACGTGGAACCTGCACAACACAACCAAAGTACTTTGCCCCAACGAAACGAGTGAGGTTGTCAATCTCACCGGCTTGCTGTAACAAAGGATTAACCGTATTGTGTGGAAGATGATTGTTTGCGAGAGAAAACGAGTAAAACAAGTATTGCGGTAGATTTGTATTTCAGTATTAAAGAATGGACCGGGGTCCACGGTTCACTAGAGGTGTCTCTCCCATAAGATAAAAGCATGTTGGGTGAACAAATTACGGTCGGGCAATTGACAAATAGAGAGGGCATAACAATGCACATACATGACATGATAAGTATAGTGAGATTTAATTGGGCATTACGACAAAGTACATAGACCGCCATCCAACTGCATCTATGCCTAAAAAGTCCACCTTCGAGGTTATCATCCGAACCCCCTCCGGTATTAAGTTGCAAAGAACGGACAATTGCATTAAGTATGGTGCGTAATGTAATCAACAACTACATCCTCGGACATAGCGCCAATGTTTTATCCCTAGTGGCAACGAGCACAACACAACCTTAGAACTTTACGTCCATTGTCCCGGGTGTCAATGCGGGCATGAACCCACTATCGAGCATAAATACTCCCTCTTGGAGTTAAAAGCAAAAACTTGGCCAGAGCCTCTACTAGTAACGGAGAGCATGCAAGATCATAAACAACACATATGTAATAACTTGATAATTAACATAACATGGTGGATCCCGACAAACACAACATATAGAATTACAAATAGATGATCTTGATCATGTTAGGCAGCTCACAAGATCCAACAATGAAGCACAATGAGGAGAAGACAACCATCTAGCTACTGCTATGGACCCATAGTCCAGGGGTGAACTACTCACTCATCACTCCGGAGGCGACCATGGCGGTGTAGAGTCCTCCGGGAGATGAATCCCCTCTCCGGCGGGGTGCCGGAGGAGATCTCCGAGAATCCCCCGAGATGGGATCGGCGGCGGCGGCGTCTCGGTAAGGTTTTCCGTATCGTGGTTTTTCGCATCGGGGGTTTCGCGACGGAGGCTTTAAGTAGGCGGAAGAGCGAGTCGGGGCGCGACAAGGGGCCCACACCATAGGGCGGCGCGGGCCCCCTCGGCCGCGCCGCCATGTGGTGTCGCCACCTCGTGGCCCCACTTCGTATGCTCTTCGGTCTTCCGGAAGCTCCGTGGAAAAATAGGCCCCTGGGTCTTCGTTTCGTCCAATTCGAGAATATTTCGTTACTAGGATTTACGAAACCAAAAACAGCGAGAAACGAGGAGCTGGCACTTCGGCATCTTGTTAATAGGTTAGTTCCCAGAAAATGCACGAATATGACATAAAGTGTGCATAAAACATGTAGGTATCATCAATAATATGGCATAGAACATAAGAAATTATCGATACGTCGGAGACGTATCAAGCATCCCCAAGCTTAGTTCTGCTCGTGCCGAGCAGGTAAAACGATAACAAAGATAATTTCTGAAGTGATATGCCATCATAACCTTGATCATACTATTTGTAACATATGTAGTGAATGCAGCGATCAAAACAATGGTAATGACATGAGTAAACAGGTGAATCATATAGCAAAGACTTTTCATGAATAGTACTTCAAGACAAGTATTAATAAGTCTTGCATAAGAGTTAACTCATAAAGCAATAAATCAAAGTAAAGGTATTGAAGCAACACAAAGGAAGATTAAGTTTCAGCGGTTGCTTTCAACTTGTAACATGTATATCTCATGGATAATAGTCAACATAGAGTAATATAACAAGTACAATATGCAAGTATGTAGGAATCAATGCACAGTTCACACAAGTATTTGCTTCTTGAGGTGGAGAGAGATAGGTGAAGCTGACTCAACATAAAAGTAAAAAGAATGGTCCTTCAAAGAGGAAAGCATCGATTGCTATATTTGTGCTAGAGCTTTTATTTTGAAAACATGAAACAATTTTGTCAACGGTAGTAATAAAGCATATGAGTTATGTACATTATATCTTACAAGTTGCAAGTCTCATGCATAGTATACTAATAGTGCCCGCACCTTGTCCTAATTAACTTGGACTACCGGATCTTTGCAATGCACATGTTTTGACCAAGTGTCACAATGGGGTACCTCCATGCCGCTTGTACAAAGGTCTAAGGAGAAAGCTCGCATTTTGGATTTCTCGCTTTTGATTATTCTCAACTTAGACATCCATACCAGGGACAACATGGACAACGAGATAATGGACTCCTCTTTAATGCATAAGCATGTGGCAACAATTATTATTCTCATATGAGATTGAGGATATATGTCCAAACTGAAACTTCCACCATGAATCATGGCTTTAGTTAGCGGCCCAAAGTTCTTCTCTAACAATATGCATGCTCCAACCATAAAGGTGGTAGATCTCTCTTGCTTCGAGACAAGACGGACATGCATAGCAACTCACATGATATCCAACAAAGAATAGTTGATGGCGTCCCCGAAGCATGGTTATCGCACAACAAGCAACTTAATAAGAGATAAAGTGCATAAGTACATATTCAATACCACAATAGTTTTTAAGCTATTTGTCCCATGAGCTATATATTGCAAAGGTGAATGATGGAATTTTAAAGGTAGCACTCAAGCAATTTACTTTGGAATGGCGGATAAATACCATGTAGTAGGTAGGTATGGTGGACACAAATGGCATAGTGGTTGGCTCAAGTATTTTGGATGCATGAGAAGTATTCCCTCTCGATACAAGGTTTAGGCTAGCAAGGTTATTTGAAACAAACACAAGGATGAACGGTACAGCAAAACTCACATAAAAGACATATGGTAAACATTATAAGACTCCATACCGTCTTCCTTGTTGTTCAAAACTCAATACTAGATGTTATCTAGACTCTAGAGAAACCAAATATGCAAACCAAATTAGCAAGCTCTAAGTATTTCTTCATTAATGGGTGCAAAGTATATGATGCAAGAGCTTAAACATGAGCACAACAATTGCCAAGTATCAAATTATCCAAGACATTTTTAGAATTACTACATGTAGCATTTTCCAATTCCAACCATATAACAATTTAACGAAGATGAAACTTCGCCATGAATACTATGAGTAGAGCCTAAGGACATATTTGTCCATATGCAACAGCGGAGCGTGTCTCTCTCCCATAAAGTGAATGCTAGGATCCATTTTATTCAAACAAAACAAAAAACAAAAACAAACCGACGCTCCAAGCAAAGTACATAAGATGTGACGGAATAAAAATATAGTTTCGGGGGAGGAACCTGATAATGTTGTCGATGAAGAAGGGGATGCCTTGGGCATCCCCAAGCTTAGACACTTGAGTCTTCTTAGAATATGCAGGGGTGAACCACCGGGGCATCCCCAAGCTTAGAGCTTTCACTCTCCTTGATCATATTGCATCATACTCCTCTCTTGATCCTTGAAAACTTCCTCCACACCAAACTCGAAACAACTCATTAGAGGGTTAGTGCATAATAAAAATTCACATGTTCAGAGGTGACACAATCATTCTTAACACTTCTGGACATTGCATAAAGCTACTGGACATTAATGGATCAAAGAAATTCATCCAACATAGCAAAAGAGGCAATGCAAAATAAAAGACAGAATCTGTCAAAACAGAACAGTCCGTAAAGATGGATTTTATTAGGCCACCAGACTTGCTCAAACGAAAATGCTCAAATTGAATGAAAGTTGCGTACATATCTGAGGATCATGCTCGTAAAATGGCTTAATTTTCTGAGCTACCTACGAGGAGATAGACCCAGATTCGTGACGACAAAGAAATGCTGGAACTGCGCAGTAATCCAAATCTAGTACTTACTTTTCTATCAAAGACTTTACTTGGCACAACAAAACATAAAACTAAGATAAGGAGAGGTTGCTACAGTAGTAAACAACTTCCAAGACACAAATATAAAACAAAAATACTGTAGTAAAAACATGGGTTGTCTCCCATAAGCGCTTTTCTTTAACGCCTTTCGGCTAGGCGCAGAAAGTGTATATCAAGTAACATCGAGAGATGAAGCATCAACATCATAATTTGTTCTAATAATAGAATCATAAGGTACCTTCATTCTCTTTCTAGGGAAATGTTCCATACCTTTCTTGAGAGGAAATTGATATTTAATATTACCTTCCTTCATATCAATAGTAGCACCAACGGTTCGAAGAAAAGGTCTTCCCAATATAATGGGGCAAGATGCATTGCATTCAATATCCAAGACAACAAAATCAACGGGGGCAAGGTTATTGTTAACCATAATATGAACATTATCAACCTTCCCCAAAGGTTTCTTTTTAGCATTATCAGCGAGATTAACATCCAAATAACAGTTTTTCAATGGTGGCAAGTCAAGCATATCATAGACTTTTTTAGGCATAACAGAAATACTTGCACCAAGATCACATAAGGCATTACAATCAAAATCTTTGACTCTCATTTTAATGATGGGCTCCCAACCATCCTCTAGCTTTCTAGGAATAAAAGTTTCAAGTTTTAGTTTCTCTTCTCTAGCTTTTATGAGAGCATTTGTAATATGTTTTGTGAAAGCCAAATTTATAGCACTAGCATTGGGACTCTTAGCAAGTTTTTGCAAGAACTTTATAACTTCAGAGATGTGGCAATCATCAAAATCTAAATCATTACAATCTAAAGCAATGGGATTATCATCCCCAAGGTTGGAAAAAATTTCAGCGGTTTATCACAAGCGGTTTCAGCGGTTTTAGCGATTTCGAGGTAATTTTGCGCGCTTTGCACTAGGAGTAGAAGCATTGCCAACACCAATTATTTTACCATTAATAGTAGGAGGTGCAGCAACATGTGAATCATTAGCATTGCTAGTGGTGGTAATAGTCCAAACTTTAGCTACATTTTCCTTTTTAGCTAGTTTTTCATTTTCTTCTCTATCCCACCTAGCTCGCAGTTCAGCCATTAATCTTATATTCTCATTAATTATAAATTGGATGGCATTTGCTGTAGTAACAATTTTATTTTCAATATCCCTATTAGGCATAACTTTCGATTTCAAAAGATCAACATCAGAGGCAAGACTATCAACTCTAGAAACAAGAATATCAATTTTATTGAGCTTTTCCTCAACAGATTTGTTAAAGGCAGTTTGTGTACTAATAAATTCTTTAAGCATAGCTTCAAGTCCAGGGGGTGTATTCCTATTATTGTTGTAAGAATTCCCATAAGAATTAGCATAACCGTTACCATTATTATAAGGATATGGCCTATAGTTATTACTAGAATTGTTCAGATAAGCATTGTTGTTGAAATTATTATTTTTAATGAAGTTTACATCAACATGTTCTTCTTGGGCAACCAATGAATCTAACGGAACATTATTAGGATCAACATTAGTCCTATCATTCACAAGCATAGACATAATAGCATCAACCTTATCATTCAAGGAAGAGGATTCTTCAACGAAATTTACCTTCTTACCTTGTGGAGCGCTTTCCGTGTGCCATTCAGAGTAATTAATCATCATATTATCAAGAAGCTTTGTTGCTTCACCAAGAGTGATGGACATAAAGGTACCTCCAGCAGCTGAATCCAATAAATTCCGCGAAGAAAAATTTAGCCCTGCATAGAAGGTTTGGATGATCATCCAAGTAGTCAGTCCATGGGTTGGGCAATTTTTAACCAGAGATTTCATTCTTTCCCAAGCTTGAGCAACATGTTCATTATCCAATTGTTTAAAATTCATTATGCTACTCCTCAAAGATATAATTTTAGCAGGGGGATAATATCTACCAATAAAAGCATCCTTGCATTTAGTCCATGAATCAATACTATTCTTAGGCGAGAGATAGCAACCAATCTTTAGCTCTTCCTCTTAATGAGAAAGGGAACAATTTTAATTTTATAATGTCACCATCTACATCTTTATATTTTTGCATTTCACATAGTTCAACAAAATTATTGAGATGGGCAGCGGCATCATCAGAACTAATACCAGAAAATTGCTCTCGCATACCAAGATTTAGTAAAGCAGGTTTAATTTCAAAGAATTCTGCTGTAGTAGCAGGTGGAGCAATAGGTGTGCATAAAAAATCATTATTATTTGTGCTAGTGAAGTCACACAACTTAGTATTTTCAGGGGTGGCCATTTTAGCAGTAGTAAATAAAGCAAACTAGATAAAGTAAATGCAAGTAAACTAATTTTTTTGTGTTTTTGATATAGCAAGCAAGACAGTAAATAAAGTAAAACTAGCAACTAATTTTTTTTGTGTTTTGATATAATGCAGCAAACAAAGTAGTAAATAAAATAAAGCAAGACAAAAACAAAGTAAAGAGATTGAGAAGTGGAGACTCCCCTTGCGAGCGTGTCTTGATCTCCCCGACAACGGCGCCGGAAAAAGAGCTTGATGGCGTGTATTTCACACGTTCGTTGGGCAACCCCAAGAGGAAGGTATGATGCGCACAGCAGCAAGTTTTCCCTCGGAAAGAAACCAAGGTTTATCGAACCGAGGAGGAGCCAAGAAGCACGTTGAAGGTTGATGGCGGCGGGATGTAGTGCGGCGCAACACCGGGGATTCCGGCGCCAACGTGGAACCTGCACAACACAACCAAAGTACTTTGCCCCAACGAAACGAGTGAGGTTGTCAATCTCACTCGGCTTGCTGTAACAAAGGATTAACCGTATTGTGTGGAAGATGATTGTTTGCGAGAGAAAACGAGTAAAACAAGTATTGCGAGTAGATTTGTATTTCGGTATTAAAGAATGGACCGAGGTCCACAGTTCACTAGAGGTGTCTCTCCCATAAGATAAAAGCATGTTGGGTGAACAAATTACGGTCGGGCAATTGACAAATAGAGAGGGCATAACAATGCACATACATGACATGATAAGTATAGTGAGATTTAATTGGGCATTACGACAAAGTACATAGACCGCCATCCAATCGCATCTATGCCTAAAAAGTCCACCTTCGAGGTTATCATCCGAACCCCCTCCGAGTATTAAGTTGCAAAGAACGGACAATTGCATTAAGTATGGTGCGTAATGTAATCAACAACTACATCCTCGGACATAGCGCCAATGTTTTATCCCTAGTGGCAACGAGCACAACACAACCTTAGAACTTTACATCACTTGTCCCGGTGTCAATGCGGGCATGAACCCACTATCGAGCATAAATACTCCCTCTTGGAGTTAAAAGCAAAAACTTGGCCAGAGCCTCTACTAGTAACGGAGAGCATGCAAGATCATAAACAACACATATGTAATAACTTGATAATTAACATAACATGGTATTCTCTATCCATCGGATCCCGACAAACACAACATATAGAATTACGGATAGATGATCTTGATCATGTTAGGCAGCTCACAAGATCCAACAATGAAGCACAATGAGGAGAAGACAACCATCTAGCTACTGCTATGGACCCATAGTCCGGGGGTGAACTACTCACTCATCACTCCGGAGGCGACCATGGCGGTGTAGAGTCCTCCGGGAGATGAATCCCCTCTCCGGCGGGGTGCCGGAGGAGATCTCCGAGAATCCCCCGAGATGGGATCGGCGGCGGCGGCGTCTCGGTGAGGTTTTCCGTATCGTGGTTTTTCGCCTCGGGGGTTTCGCGACGGAGGCTTTAAGTAGGCGGAAGGGGCGAGTCGGGGGCACGATGAGGGGCCCACACCATAGGGCGGCGCGGGCCCCCCTTGGCCGCGCCGCCATGTGGTGTCGCCACCTCGTGGCCCCACTTCGTATGCTCTTCGGTCTTCCGGAAGCTCCGTGGAAAAATAGGCCCACTGGGTCTTCGTTTCGTCAAATTCCGAGAATATTTCGTTACTAGGATTTACTGAAACCAAAAACAGCGAGAAAACGAGAAGCGGCACTTCGGCATCTTGTTAATAGGTTAGTTCCAGAAAATGCACGAATATGACATAAAGTGTGCATAAAACATGTAGGTATCATCAATAATATGGCATAAAACATAAGAAATTATCGATACGTCGGAGACGTATCACTTGTATGAGGCGCCTAAGGAGATCCCTCACGGATACACGTGCACATACGTGCCAGACTGCAGTAAGTGGGCACTCACGAACCAGACTGCAACTACAGGGACTTCTGGAACAGCAGGAGGAACTTCGGGAACAGATCTTGAGAAGCAGACGTGGCTAGCTAAGTATGCCACCCCGACGAACCTCCAGAGCTCAACTCCTGTAGTTGGCTCAGTGCTTGAAAAGCAAGCATGGCTGGCTAAGTATGCCACTCCGGCGAATCTTCAGAGTTCGACTCCTGCAGCCAGCACCGCGGATCAGATCAGTACAATCTTGAGAGACCAGTTCGGCATGGTGCCGAAAAGGAGGGCAATCGGCTATTCCAAGCCGTACCCCAACGAGTACGAGTTGATCCCGCTACCACCCAAATATCGGCTCCCTGAATTCTCCAAGTTTAGTGGATCGGATGGTTCCGGCTCAATCGAGCATGTGAGCCGATATTTGGCACAGGCTGGGCACGATCTCGGCATCGGATGAGCTGCGTGTGAGGTTCTTCGCACGGTCCCTCACGGGATCGGCTTTCGGGTGGTACACATCGCTGCCACCGAGACTCAATCCGGACTTGGAAGCGGTTGGAGGAGCGGTTCCACATGCGGTATCACTCGGAGGCTTCGAGGGCTGGCATTGCCGATCTAGCACAAGTACGACGGAAGCGCGGAGAAACGAGTGTCGAGAATACATCCGGCGCTTCGGGACCGTTAGGAACCGATGCTATTCGGCTCGTGTGAGCGAAAAAGAAGCGATCGAGTTGGCGGTGGTGGGTCTCGCATCACCAATCAAGGATGTGGCCTCCCAAGCGAGACTACCCTTCACCGGCGCACATGGTGCGGAAGGCTGTCATTATATGAACGAGCGCCACCCGGAGTATACCGGGATAAATTCAAGCGTGCGGTGGTCCTGGTTGAGGCGGATGAAGATGAAGGCTCGCGGGAGATCAAGAGGTAGCGGTGGCTGAATGGACTCGGGGGCAAGCCCCGTGTCCTGCAAGTGGGTTAAGCCACAAGGTCCTCCAAGAGGGTTTGACTTCGATGTGACCAAGGCTGAGCAAATTTTCGACCTCTTACTTAAGGAGAAGCGGCTAAAGGAACCCGAAGGCCACAAGATCCCCACGGCGCGAGGAGCTGAACGGAAAGCCATACGCAAGTGGCATAACACGTTCACCCATGCCACCAACGACTGCGAGTGTGGCGTCGGCGGATCCAAATGGCGATAGAACAAGGGCGGCTAATTTTTAGCCGGTACGCCATGAAAGTCGACACACACCCCTTCCCCGCCGTTAACATGGTGGAGTGCACTTACCCTGGGAGGTGCCAGCCAAGATTCTCGTTCAACATCAACATGGTAGGACCTGTGCACCACCCTGGCAAGGATAGAGACGAGGGCAGCTGCTCTCATGACAACGACAAAGAGGAAGCCGTGATGGCGTGTAACTCACACGTTCGTTGGGAACCCCAAGAGGAAGGTATGATGCGCACAGCAGCAAGTTTTCCCTCAGAAAGAAACCAAGGTTTATCGAACCAGGAGGAGCCAAGAAGCACGTTGAAGGTTGATGGCGGCGGGATGTAGTGCGGCGCAACACCGGAGATTCCGGCGCCAACGTGGAACCTGCACAACACAACCAAAGTACTTTGCCCCAACGAAACGGTGAGATTGTCAATCTCACTCGACTTGCTGTAACAAAGGATTAACCATATTGTGTGGAAGATGATTGTTTGCGGAGAAAACGGTAAAACAAGTATTGCGGCAGATTTGTATTTCGGTATTAAAAGAATGGACCGGGGTCCACGGTTCACTAGAGGTGTCTCTCCCATAAGATAAAAGCATGTTGGGTGAACAAATTACGGTCGGGCAATTGACAAATAGAGAGGGCATAACAATGCACATACATGTCATGATAAGTACAGTGAGATTTAATTGGGCATTACGACAAAGTACATAGACCGCCATCCAACTGCATCTATGCCTAAAAAGTCCACCTTCGAGGTTATCATCCGAACCCCTTCCGGTATTAAGTTGCAAAGCAACAGAACAATTGCATTAAGTATGGTGCGTAATGTAATCAACAACTACATCCTCGGACATAGCATCAATGTTTTATCCCTAGTGGCAACAGCACAACACAACCTTAGGGGGTTCTGTCACTCCCCCAGGTGTCAATGCAGGCATGAACCCACTATCGAGCATAAATACTCCCTCTTGGAGTTACTAGCATCAACTTGGCCAGAGCCTCTACTAATAACGGAGAGCATGCAAGATCATAAACAACACATAGGTAATAACTTGATAATTAACATAACATGGTATTCTCTATCCATCGGATCCCGACAAACACAACATATAGTATTACAGATAGATGATCTTGATCATGTTAGGCAGCTCACAAGATCCAACAATGAAGCACAATGAGGAGAAGACAACCATCTAGCTACTGCTATGGACCCATAGTCCAGGGGTGAACTACTCACTCATCACTCCGGAGGCGACCATGGCGGTGTAGAGTCCTCACGGGAGATGAATCCCCTCTCCGGCGGGGTGCCGGAGGAGATCTCCAGAATCCCCGAGATGGGATTGGCGGCGGCGGCGTCTCTGGAAGGTTTTCCGTATCGTGGTTCTTGGCATCAGGGGTTTCGCGACGGAGGCTTTAAGTAGGCGGAAGGGCAACGTGGGGGCCACACGAGGGCCCCACACCACAGGTCGGCGCGGCCAAGGCCTGGGCCGCGCCGCCCTATGGTGGCGGCCCCTCGTGGCCCCACTTCGACTCCTCTTCGGTCTTCGGGAAACTTCGTGGCAAAATAGGACCCTGGGTTTTGATTTCGTCCAATTCTGAGAATATTTCGTTACTAGGATTTACGAAACCAAAAACAGCGAGAAACGACAGCGGCTCTTCGGCATCTTGTTAATAGGTTAGTTCCGGAAAATGCACGAATATGACATAAAGTGTGCATAAAACATGTAGGTATCATCAATAATATGGCATGGAACATAAGAAATTATCGATACGTCGGAGGCGTATCGGCATCCCTAAGCTTAGTTACGCTCGTCCGAGCAGGTAAAACGATAACAAAGATAATTTACGAAGTGACATGCCATCATAACCTTGATCATACTATTTGTAAACATATGTAATGAATGCAGCGATCAAAACAATGGTAATGACATGAGTAAACAAGTGAATCATAAAGCAAAGACTTTTCATGAATAGTACTTCAAGACAAGCATCAATAAGTCTTGCATAAGAGTTAACTCATAAAGCAATAAATCAAAGTAAAGGTATTGAAGCAACACAAAGGAAGATTAAGTTTCAGCGGTTGCTTTCAACTTGTAACATGTATATCTCATGGATAATTGTCAACATAGAGTAATATAACAAGTGCAATATGCAAGTATGTAGGAATCAATGCACAGTTCACACAAGTGTTTGCTTCTTGAGGTGGAGAGAGATAGGTGAGCTGACTCAACATAAAAGTAAAAGAATGGTCCTTCAAAGAGGAAAGCATCGATTGCTATATTTGTGCTAGAGCTTTTATTTTGAAAACATGAAACAATTTTGTCAACGGTAGTAATAAAGCATATGAGTTATGAAAATTATATCTTACAAGTTGCAAGCCTCATGCATAGTATACTAATAGTGCCCGCACCTTGTCCTAATTAGCTTGGACTACCGGATCATCGCAATACACATGTTTTAACCAAGTGTCACAATGGGGGTACCTCCATGCCGCTTGTACAAAGGTCTAAGGAGAAAGCTCGCATTTTGGATTTCTCGCTTTTGATTATTCTCAACTTAGACATCCATACTAGGGACAACATGGACAACGAGATAATGGACTCCTCTTTAATGCATAAGCATGTGGCAACAATTATTATTCTCATATGAGATTGAGGATATGTGTCCAAAACTGAAACTTCCACCATGAATCATGGCTTTAGTTAGCGGCCCAATGCTCTTCTCTAACAATATGCATGCTCCAACCATTAAGGTGGTAGATCTCTCTTACTTCGGACAAGACGGACATGCATAGCAACTCACATGATATTCAACAAAGAATAGTTGATGGCGTCCCCAGAAGCATGGTTATCGCACAACAAGCAACTTAATAAGAGATAAAGTGCATAAGTACATATTCAATACCACAATAGTTTTTAAGCTATTTGTCCCATGAGCTATATATTGCAAAGGTGAATGATGGAATTTTAAAGGTAGCACTTAAGCAATTTACTTTGGAATGGCGGATAAATACCATGTAGTAGGTAGGTATGGTGGACACAAATGGCATAGTGGTTGGCTCAAGGATTTTGGATGCATGAGAAGTATTCCCTCTCGATACAAGGTTTAGGCTAGCAAGGTTATTTGAAACAAACACAAGGATGAACGGTGCAGCAAAACTCACATAAAAGACATATTGTAAACA
>NC_061508.1:48926710-48937712 GCF_022539505.1 Lolium rigidum
CACCGTCGTATTCAGGAAAATAGGCCCTTTCGTCAAAATCCCGAGGTTTTTCCCGAAAGTTGGATTTCGCACAAAAACGAGACACCAGAACAGTTCTGCTGAAAACAGCGTTAGTCCGTGTTAGTTGCATCCAAAATACACAAATTAGAGGCAAAACAATAGCAAAAGTGTTCGGGAAAGTAGATACGTTTTGGACGTATCAGGGTCTCTTAGGCTATATTTCACAGAATATTTGTTCACTGTATTATGATTTGGATGTCTCTATGAAATTGTGGTGTGTTTGTACCTCCTATGAATGCTCAAAGTGCAGCGCGGGGTGTTCATAGTACTTGGGAATATATCTTTAAGGTTTGCTTTTGCAACCCTACGCGGTGAATTAGTGTTCGTTATCCAACCGGAGAGTAGTTCAAAGTAGCATAGTGAAGTGCTTATACTTATATTCCTTTATGATATCATTGTTCAGAGTGACCACTAGCGAAAGTATGATCCCTAGGCCTTGTTTCCAAGCATTGAATCACCATTTATTTACTGTTTTATTGCATGTTTAGTTGTTGCCATATTTATTTTAGATTATTATTACCACTCATATTCATCCATCACTACTAGGAAAAGGGCTATAGCTGCACGGAACAGTGCCGGCGCACCATCATTGACGCGCGCCGGTGGCAAAATACCGCCGGCGAGCCATGTTAGGCCGCGCCGGCGAAGATCCTATACTGCCGGCGCACAAGAAAATTTAGTGCGCCGGGAATAAAATTCGAAGAGTTATGGCCGAAAACAGAAAATCTGGGCACCTTACCCCCGGCGCACCTCTATGGTGGTGCGCCGGTGGTAGACAATTTACCACCAGCGCACCACCATAGAGGTGCGCCGGGGGTAAGGTGTTCTCTCCACACACCCCCCCCCCCCGGGAATCGCCTTTTCAGTTTTCGAAAAAATAAAAGAAAATGATAGAAAATTCAAAAAATAAAATCATTTGAACTGCCCATGTATTATGTAATCTAGCTTTCATGAAAATTTTTAAAAATGAATTTCGATATATTATGCAAAATGGCGCCATCTTTCGGTAAAACGGGTTTTCTGGTTGCATACGACCTCCGATGAAAAACTTTTTTATATCAAAATCGATCTACGCGAAATTTCCTATTCGAATTCAACGGCCTACGGCCGTTTGGAGAAAAAATGGATTCGTCATTTGGAAAACAGAAACAGGACTTTTTTGAGATTTAAGATTTGGGAGAAAAAAAATAAAAAAATTACCCCCGGCGCACCACCCTACTTGGTGCGCCGGCGGTAACCCACACTATATAGTCAAGCCGGCCCTCATCCCTCTTCTCCTTCCTCACTTCTCCCCCTTCTTCTCTTTCCCTCCTGCTCTTCTCCTCGCAATACTCACCGACGGCCTCCGAAGACGACTACTACTCCGGTGACCTCCTCCTACTCCGGTGACCTCCTCCTCCTCCGGTAACCTCCTCCACCTCGGGACTCTACCTCCATCTCCGCCTTCTCCTTCTCCTCTTCCACCACCTTCACCTCCGGCCATCTTCTCCTCCTCCTCCTCTTCCTAAACCACCACCACCTCCGGCCTTATCCTCCTCCTCCTCCTAAACCACCACCTCCGGCCTCATTCTCCTCCTCCTACACCGGTGCGGCAACGACGACAAGGCAACGCATGGCCACTGTTTTTGAGGACCCGATCTAGATGAACCCGAGCTAGATCTAGATCTAGATCTAGATCTGGATCGGGCTTTTTTTTTGAATTTCGAAAAAACATACCGCCGGCGCACCAGGCCTGGTTCGCCGGGGATAATTCATGTTTCTGCTAGCGCACCTGCTGGTGCGCCGGCGGTAACTCATTACCACCGGCCTGTTCCCACCGGCGGGCTCTGGTGCACCGGCAATAGCCGTTTTTGGTGCGCCGGCAATAAGGCTTTTCCTTGTAGTGCATATCACTTGCATTTTACTATCTCTTCGCCGAACTAGTGCACCTATACATCTGACAAGTGTATTGGGTGTGTTGGGGACACAAGAGACTTCTTGTATCGTGATTGCAGGGTTGCTTGAGAGGGATATCTTTGACCTCTACCTCCCTGAGTTCGATAAACCTTGGGTAATTCACTTAAGGGAAACTTGCTACTATTCTACAAACCTCTGCACTTGGAGGCCCAACATTGTCTACAAGAATAGAAGCGTGCGTAGACATCAGGCGTTAAAATGTCCCTCCCGCTAACGAGTGGGGGTATTTTAAGGAATCTGCTAGAGATGCTCTAGTACCCTCCCACTCAAGAGTAACACAATAGACACAACCATAACGTGATATGAAAAAGAAAACACCTTCTAACTGAGTCTTCGTCTTCCATACTGATGCCCTAAAAGAAGAGAGAATACTTATGGTGAAGTGCTCCTAAGAGCATCTCGACCAACGGACCCAATACCACCTTCAATAGGCGTATTGGGGCCCCGACAAATTGTATGGTTGACACTGGAGCCCCCCCCCCCCCATAACTAGTCGTCACAATTGGAGCCAATAAATAGCCGACAACCTCACGCCGACCCCTACCCACAAGAGCCATGGTGAGGGAACCAACACGTGTCACCACTTTAGATTTTGTCCGCGGGGCCCACTTGGCAGCCACACAACCCAAAACTCTCCACAATTTCCCCCTCCACTCCATTCCCCCGCCCGCCTCTTCAGTTTTCACCTAGAGTACGCCCTCCCCCACACCACCACTACCGGCATGCCTCCAAAGAAGAAGGTAGTGATGATGGACCAATAGTGCAAGAAGAAATTGAAGGTGAAGTCGACGAACATGTATGGCGAAGCTTGGGAGGCTGAGCGCAACCGGTGCAAGATCATGCGGCTGGACCGCAAAGACATCGAGGTCCATCAGGCCACGGTGGAGACAACCTCAGCCAAGCCAGGGGAGGTTTTGGATACCACGCTCGCAACAGAGGAACACAAGGTAGCACCGGCCTTCCTTGAGCTTGTCTAGCGATGATGACAGTGATGACCTCCATGTGTTCGGGAGCATGCGCGGAATTTATGAGCCACCGGTGACGGAAGAGCCGGAGGTGATGGAGTGTCAACCCCATTCATTTCATCTATGTTCGAAATGAAGTCTATGTTTTTTTGGTAGCTAGAATTTGATTTGGTGGTCTGATCTCTTGGCCGGAACTTGCATTTTATTTTTGTATTCGGATGTGGTAGACTTTGAATTTGTATTCCTTCCTTAGACTTTAAATATTTTTTTCCTATTGTGATTTTAATTTACGTTTTTGGCCAAAATTTCTATTGGGATCGGCCTATTGGGGGCGCGTGTGTGGACAACCCCTCCCAATACGAGCCAACCATGTGTCGGCACTGCTACCAACTCCTATTTGAGTCGTGCCTATGGAGATGCTCTAAGTGCATCTTGTCACTACCATACCAAAGATTTCTATCTAATCAATAACACGACGCAGATATTAACCGCATATAACCAGTAAAAGCTAGAATTTCACCTTAGACGTAGAACATTGTTCATTAGGGTATCTCCAGCGGTCCGACGCAAACAAACCACTTCGGTCCATTTTGGTCTGTGTTGAGGACAGGAGGACCTGGAAAACCTAGCCCAGTGGCCCCACGCAAACGGGCCAACGTGTCTGCAGAAACCCATCCAAGCCCAACTTTGGGCTAGAAATGTGTCGACGCGGACGCGGCATGGACCGTGTGAGTGTCCTTCCCCTTTGGCCCGGGCCGGCCTGGATGCCCACGTGTCATAGTTAACCAAAATATAGGTTAGGGTAGAGTTTACCCTTACATACTCTCCCTGAAATACAGGAACCACCCGTAGCCGTTCTTGATCTTGGGTGGTATCTTGTTTGATGGTGGCTTGATCATTTCACCTCTGAGCTCCCCAATTGCATACAACACTTGCTGGAAGTATCGAGAGATAGTCTACATGGATCGCCTGAATGTGTTATGGATCACTTTGAACCTCTAGTTATGACCCACGACGCGACTTATTCTTCGACAGATGTGTGGATGCTATCAACTAGCAGTCATCTTTCCCTGGTGTTTTGACAAGTGCATAGAAAGAGCCTTTTCTCATCAGAATCATTTGGCTAGCCTCTACATTGTTGCAGTTGTAGATGTAGTTTAGGTTGGCAATCCTCTCCTAATCTCGTTGTAGCCTCTACATACTTTTGGAAATTTCCCGAAAAGCTAATTATAGGTTCTTCTCTCCATCGGAACAATAGGGCCGTTATGCTTATTACTAAACTTGTTGAAGAGATGAAATAGAACCAAGGTCTATCTTTTTGATCAGAGGTTGAATCGATCATCAGAAGAAGAATTAGGCCAAAAATTAGGATACATTCTAGGTTCCCAAACGGCGTTGTCAATTTTCATTGCGCCCGGGCATATCCCTGAAAAAGGCCAAACCGGGCGTTTCTGCTTTAAGACCAGTGTTGTGCAAGAACATGGAGACCACCGGACCTCCAAACTACCCAAAAATTATGACCCCGATGCGAGACTAGGGAGGGAGTTGCACATTTCACCAGGTTTAGCTCAGTTCGTTGCACAGATGATGAGGATATCCAGCCAGCCTGGTACACTAGGACAACCGTTGATATGATGATTAGTCTAAGGTTGTACCAGTCTTGTATCGTAGTATTGTTATTAGGGAATAATGTAGTCAGGTCATGTGGTGGGCCATCTAAGGTTTTTAAAGTGTCTGTTTGACTTGGGCATGTCTGAGTCAAACTAGGGTTAGGCCCATAAGTGGGCGCCCCAGCCCAATAGGGGTTGGCCGGCCACCCTCCCCCTCATATAAGGAGGTGGGGCGGCTAGGGTTGGGGCAGATTAGATTGAATCTAGAATAAGTAGAACCTTGAGTTCCAGTTATCACCGTTCCTATGGGATCGGCGTGTGTGACGGCGTCTAGGACGTTCGTCCAGTTATCTATCAATAAAGGTGTGAGAGTTTTTGAATCTGTCAAGGGTGATCATGCATTTGAGAAGGTCCTCGAACTGTCGAGGGTTATCGAGCTTGGCGTGTCTATTGTGCAAGAGGTTCGGCATTCTTCGTCGAGTTGCTCGCCGTATTGGCGTTCCCCATCTTCAGGCTGCGTGTATTGCACATGTGGTTGGGAGATTTATCGGATCCTATGGATCATGGAGGTGCACCGTGAAAGATCGGGCCAAGTCCCCATATCATCTTGGTATCAGAGCGCTAGGTTGATCACGGTGCGGTTTGTTTGTTGTTCGCCATTGTTTTTCTCGATTTGGAGTGGATACCATTGGGTACGTCGCCGCCATACTGTTGGTGAAGATCTAGGAAGCCTTCGTTCATGCGGAGGAGGAGGCGGAAGCAAGGGAGAGGAAGGATTAGCACTGCAGAATCTCTGCCACGGCAGGATTTCGCCGAAATTCTCTGTCGCGGCAGGAAAAATCGCGAGGAGGACGAAAAGATCCGTCCGGCGGCCGGCGCCATGACCCGGCAGACCGGCCCTACAACCGGCCGGGCCGGTCACACGGCCGGCCGACCGGACAGCAGACCGGTGGCTCCGGCGCCCAGGCCGGCTGGACCGGCTGCCAGGCCGGGCAGGCCGGCGCAAACCGGGGCCAGTACTGATGCCAACCGGGTCCGGTGTACTGTACGTTGGGGCGGTTCCCTCGGCGCCCAGGCCGGTCAACCGGGCCTCAGGCCGGCTGAACCGGCGCCCAGGTCGGTTGAACCGAACCCCTGGCCAGCCGTTCAACAGGAGTGACGTCCAGGCCGACAGCTGCTGCTGCTTTTTGCTGTTGTTGCTGTTGTTTGTGTGCGGTGGAGTGTATCAAAAAAATTCTTCAAAGGAGGAAGACATTGGTGATTCAAGAGAGTGTGTACTCGGGTATGTTCAGCTTATTTGGATCCATGGCGGACAGGAGCTTGTTCTGTTTGTTTTGGGTGATATGTATGGCGCGCTTCAGTTGCATTTGGGAGGATGCTTGTGTCTTCAATCAGGTTGATGGCATCGAAGACCAAAGGGGCGCCAAGGTCAAGACAAGCTAGTCGAGAGGGAGGATGAGGTGTGGAAGACTGGCGAGGCTTGAGGATGAAGACCGGCGATGTTACTTATCTGACGTCACCCTTTTTCTAGCAGACCCACACGCGTTGGGGACAACGCTTCTTGAAGAAGGGGAGGATGATGAGGATATCCAGCCAGCCTGGTACACTAGGACAGCCGTTGATATGATGATTATTCTAAGGTTGTACCAGTATTGTATCGTAGTATTGTTATTAGGGAATAATATAGCCAGGTCATGTGGTGGGCCATCTAGGGTTTTTAAGTGTCTGTTTGACTTGGGCCTGTCTGAGTCAAACTAGGGTTAGGCCCATAAGTGGGCGCCCCAGCCCAATAGGGGTTGGTCGGCCACCCTCCCCCTCATATAAGGAGGTGGGGCGGCTAGGGTTGGGGGCAGATTAGATTGAATACAGAATATGTAGAACCTTGAGTTCCAGTTATCACCGTTCCTATGGGATCGGCGTGTGTGACGGCATCTCGGACGTTCGTCCAGTTATCTATCAATAAAGGTGTGAGAGTTCTTGAATCTGTCAAGGGTGATCATGCGTGCGAGAAGCTCCTCGAACTGTCGAGGGTTATCGAGCTTGGCGTGTCTATTCTGCAAGAGGTTCGGTGTTCTTCGTCGAGTTGCTCGCCGGATTGGCGTTCCCCATCTTCAGGCTGCGTGTATTGCACATGTGGTTGGGAGATTTATCGGATCCTATGGATCAAGGAGGTGCATCGTGAAAGATCGGGCCAAGTCCCCGTATCATCTCATGATAAGGGAGATCCCAGCAGATCCACCTAGGTTAATGCCCGATCTTTCGCAGCGAGAACCTGGGGTAGTAAATCCTCCCAACAACGCGATGAACGCAGCCTGGAGAAGATGGAACGAATCCAGCAAGCAACGGATCGATGAACGATACGCCTCAAACCTTGAGCTAGACAATCCTTGATGAACACAAGAACCTTCGCAGCGGATATAATAGATAAACGGCAGTGCCGTACCCCCGGAGGGATGATACACGTGAACACACGCAATGGGGAAAACCCTAATCTTTAGTCTAAACTTGTCTATCTCTAAACCCTAGCCGCCCCACCTCCTTATATGAGGGGGAGGTGGCCGGCCAGCCCCTATTGGGCTGGGGCGCCCCACTTGGTGGGCTGACCTGGTTTGGTTTGGACAGGCCCAAAACCAAACACAACACTAATTTAACCTAATTTGGCCCACCACATGACCTGGCTACATTATTTCCTAACATAGAATGAATGACACAACCTTAGACTTAATTATTACATGGCGTAGGTCGTCCTAGCGTGTCACTCCTGAATCCTCGATGGCGTACCACCTAGCTTGGTGGAGTCCTGAAATTGGCCTCCACATAGGCCTCCATGCCCATATCATCCTCCCCCCTTCAAGAAGCGTTGTCCCCAACGCGTGAGGGTCTTCTAGAAAAGGTGACGTGATATGAACATGACACATCCTCGCCGTCTTCAAGTCTTGCTTGCCTTCCACACCACATCCTCCCTCGCAGCCTGCTTGACTTGATACAGCACTTGGCGCCTCCTTTCTTCTCCACATGAGCTTGGACTTTGGCGCCAATACCTTCTTCTTGCGAGGTTTTGATGGACCCCTGTGTCGCTGAACATGACCCTGCACAAGATGTGTAATGCCTGGGCCACATAAATGTCTCACACGTCCATCCTTGCCTCGATGCATCCGCGGTGTCGCGGAAAGCCGGACTGCAGGTACTCCTAGCACCTGTAGTGCCGCTGCCCACTGTCTCCACTGACGCGCTCGCCTCCCACTCCTCCCACGCGCATCTGCGCCACATGTACTGAAATATCATCAGCAAAAACATCATCAGTCTGTATACTGGCATCAACACAAACCGGAACTGTAGCACATGCTGCAACATCCACATCAACAACAAGTGTAGCTTCATCCGGCTTGTCACCAACAAGAACTAGCTTGTCATCTACAGGCATGGCTGAAACATCACCAACATCGATGCTCGGAACATCATGCACCTCTAGCTGCACTTTAGGCTTGTGCAACTTCTCCTTACGCACCACTAACTCCACATCGGACTTGATATGATCATCACCCAAAGGCTTCAAAGTCCGCTGTTGGCCACCATGCATAAAAGAATATGTATTTGCTCTTCTAGCATGTGTCACATTGCGATCATACTGCCAAGGACGCCCAAGTAGCAATCCACACACCTCCAATGGCAACACATCGCACTCTATCTCATCAACATAATCATCAACTGTAAATGGCACATGCACCTTGTGAGTAATCTTAAGCATACTGATGGCGTGTATTTCACACGTTCGTTGGGCAACCCCAAGAGGAAGGTATGATGCGCACAGCAGCAAGTTTTCCCTCAGAAAGAAACCAAGGTTTATCGAACCAGGAGGAGCCAAGAAGCACGTTGAAGGTTGATGGCGGCGGGATGTAGTGCGGCGCAACACCGAGATTCCGGCGCCAACGTGGAACCTGCACAACACAACCAAAGTACTTTGCCCCAACGAAACGAGTGAGGTTGTCAATCTCACCGGCTTGCCGTAACAAAGGATTAACCGTATTGTGTGGAAGATGATTGTTTGCGAAGAAAACAAGTAAAAACAAGTATTGCAGCAGATTTGTATTTCAGTATTAAAGAATGGACCGGGGTCCACAGCTCACTAGAGGTGTCTCTCCCATAAGATAAAAGCATGTTGGGTGAACAAATTACGGTCGGGCAATTGACAAATAGAGAGGGCATAACAATGCACATACATGACATGATAAGTATAGTGAGATTTAATTGGGCATTACGACAAAGTACATAGACCGCCATCCAACCGCATCTATGCCTAAAAAGTCCACCTTCGGGTTATCGTCCGAACCCCCTCGAGTATTAAGTTGCAAAGCAACAGACAATTGCATTAAGTATGGTGCGTAATGTAATCAATAACTACATCCTCGAACATAGCATCAATGTTTTATCCTTAGTGGCAACAAGCACATCCATAACCTTAGGGGTTTCTCGTCACTCCCCCAGCATTCACGTGAGACATGAACCCACTATCGAGCATAAATACTCCCTCTTGGAGTTAAAAGCAAAAACTTGGCCGAGCCTCTACTAGTAACGGAGAGCATGCAAGATCATAAACAACACATATGAAATAACTTGATAATTAACATGACATGGTATTCTCTATCCATCGGATCCCGACAAACACAACATAGAGTATTACGAGATAGATGATCTTGATCATGTTAGGCAGCTCACAAGATCCAACAATGAAGCACAATGAGGAGAAGACAACCATCTAGCTACTGCTATGGACCCATAGTCCAGGGGTGAACTACTCACTCATCACTCCGGAGGTGACCATGGCGGTGTAGAGTCCTCCGGGAGATGAATCCCCTCTCCGGCAGGTGCCGGAGGAGATCTCCGGAATCCCCGAGATGGGATCGGCGCGGCGGCGTCTCAGCAAGGTTTTCCGTATCGTGGTTTTTCGCCTCGTGGGTTTCGCGACGGAGGCTTTAAGTAGGCGGAAGGGCAGAGTCGGGGCCCGACGAGGGGCCACACCATAGGGCGGCGCGGGCCCCCTAGGCCGCGCCGCCTTGTGGTGTCGCCACCTCGTGGCCCCACTTCGTATGTTCTCCGGTCTTCTGGAAGCTCCGTGGAAAAATAGGCCCCTGGGTCTTTGTTTCGTCCAATTCCGAGAATATTTCGTTACTAGGATTTCGAAACCAAAAACAGCGAGAAATATGAACCGGCACTTCGGCATCTTGTTAATAGGTTAGTTCCGAAAATGCACGAATATGACATAAAGTGTGCATAAAACATGTAGGTATCATCAATAATATGGCATAGAACATAAGAAATTATCGATACGTCGGAGACATATCAAGAATCCCCAAGCTTAGTTCTGCTCGTCCCGAGCAGGTAAAACGATAACAAAGATAATTTCTGAAGTGACATGCCATCATAACCTTGATCATACTATTTGTAAACATATGTAGTGAATGCAGCGATCAAAACAATGGTAATGACATGAGTAAACAAGTGAATCATAAAGCAAAGATTTTTCATGAATAGTACTTCAAGACAAGTATTAATAAGTCTTGCATAAGAGTTAACTCATAAAGCAATAAATCAAAGTAAAGGTATTGAAGCAACACAAAGGAAGATTAAGTTTCAGCGGTTGCTTTCAACTTGTAACATGTATATCTCATGGATAATAGTCAACATAGAGTAATATAACAAGTACAATATGCAAGTATGTAGGAATCAATGCACAGTTCACACAAGTGTTTGCTTCTTGAGGTGGAGAGAGATAGGTGAACCGACTCAACATAAAAGTAAAGAGAATGGTCCTTCAAAGAGGAAAGCATCGATTGCTATATTTGTGCTAGAGCTTTTATTTTGAAAACATGAAACAATTTTGTCAACGGTAGTAATAAAGCATATGAGTTATGTACATTATATCTTACAAGTTGCAAGTCTCATGCATAGTATACTAATAGTGCCCGCACCTTGTCCTAATTAACTTGGACTACCGGATCTTTGCAATGCACATGTTTTGACCAAGTGTCACAATGGGGTACCTCCATGCCGCTCGTACAAAGGTCTAAGGAGAAAGCTCGCATTTTGGATTTCTCGCTTTGATTATTCTCAACTTAGACATCCATACCGGGACAACATGGACAATGAGATAATGGACTCCTCTTTAATGCATAAGCATGTGGCAACAATTATTATTCTCATATGAGATTGAGGATATATGTCCAAAATGAAACTTCCACCATGAATCATGGCTTTAGTTAGCGGCCCAAAGTTCTTCTCTAACAATATGCATGCTCCAACCATGAAGGTGGTAGATCTCTCTTGCTTCAGACAAGACGGACATGCATAGCAACTCACATGATATCCAACAAAGAATAGTTGATGGCGTCCCCGTAAGCATGGTTATCGCAC
>NC_061508.1:48937812-48985097 GCF_022539505.1 Lolium rigidum
CGTCGGAGGCGTATCAAGCCGTTCCACGCGATCGGCTCCGTCACGATGGCAAGCGCTACATCACAGAGGGAGAAGTGAAGAACGTGAGATATCAGCGACCTCTCTCTGATCACCTCCTCAACAAATATGTGAGTCAATACGACCAACGCCGACAATACGACAACGATGACGAAAGAGATCGTCTGGCTAGGGACGCCAGGAGACATCGTCGGCATGATCGCTGATACGTCTCCGACGTATCGATAATTTCTTATGTTCTATGCCATATTATTGATGATACCTACATGTTTTATGCACACTTTATGTCATATTCGTGCATTTTCTGGAACTAACCTATTAACAAGATGCCGAAATGCCGGTTCCTGTTTTCTGCTGTTTTTGGTTTCAGAAATCCTAGTAACGAAATATTCTCGGAATTGGACGAAACGAAGACCCGAGGGCCTATTTTTCCACGGAGCTTCCGGAAGACCGAAGAACATACGAAGTGGGGCCACGAGGTGGCGACACCACATGGCGGCGCGGCCTAGGGGGCCCGCGCCGCCTATGGTGTGGCCCCCTCGTCGGGCCCCCGACTCTGCCCTTTCGCCTACTTAAAGCCTCCGTCGCGAAACCCACGATGCGAAAAAACCACGATACGGAAAACCTTACCGAGACGCCGCCGCCGCCGATCCCATCTCGGGGGATTACGGAGATCTCCTCCGGCACCCTGCCGGAGAGGGATTCATCTCCCGGAGGACTCTACACCGCCATGGTCGCCTCCGGAGTGATGAGTGAGTAGTTCACCCCTGGACTATGGGTCCATAGCTGTAGCTAGATGGTTGTCTTCTCCTCATTGTGCTTCATTGTTGGATCTTGTGAGCTGCCTAACATGATCAAGATCATCTATCTGTAATACTCTATGTTGTGTTTGTCGGGATCCGATGGATAGAGAATACCATGTCATGTTAATTATCAAGTTATTACAAATGTGTTGTTTATGATCTTGCATGCTCTCCGTTACTAGTAGAGGCTCTGGCCTAGTTTTTACTTTTAACTCCAAGAGGGAGTATTTATGCTCGATAGTGGGTTCATGCCTGCATTGACACCGGGACGATGACGAGAAAGTTCTAAGGTTGTGTTGTGCTTGTTGCCACTAGGGATAAAACATTGGCGCTATGTCCGAGGATGTAGTTGTTGATTACATTACGCACCATACTTAATGCAATTGTCTGTTGCTTTGCAACTTAATACTGGAGGGGTTCGGATGATAACCTGAAGGTGGACTTTTTAGGCATAGATGCGGTTGGATGGCGGTCTATGTACTTTGTCGTAATGCCCAATTAAATCTCACTATACTTATCATGTCATGTATGTGCATTGTTATGCCCTCTCTATTTGTCAATTGCCCGACTGTAATTTGTTCACCCAACATGCTTTTATCTTATGGGAGAGACACCTCTAGTGAACTGTGGACCCCGGTCCATTCTTTAATACTTGAAATACAAATCTGCTGCAATACTTGTTTTTACTTGTTTTCTCGCAAACAATCATCTTCCACACAATACGGTTAATCCTTTGTTACAGCAAGACGGTGAGATTGACAACCTCACTGTTTCGTTGGGGCAAAGTACTTTGGTTGTGTTGTGCAGGTTCCACGTTGGCGCCGGAATCTGTGGTGTTGCGCCGCACTACATCCCGCCGCCATCAACCTTCAACGTGCTTCTTGGCTCCTCCTGGTTCGATAAACCTTGGTTTCTTTCTGAGGGAAAACTTGCTGCTGTGCGCATCATACCTTCCTCTTGGGGTTGCCCAACGAACGTGTGAAATACACGCCATCAAGCATATTTTCCGGCGCCGTTGCCGGGGAACTGAAGAAAAGCTACACCACAAAGATTTCTAACTCCCATGTCAACTACGCGCCAGCAGCATATTTTCTGGCGCCGTTGCCGGGGAGATCAAGACACGCTGCAAGGGGAGTCTCCACTTCCCAATCTCTTTACTTTGTTTTTGTCTTGCTTTATTTTATTTACTACTTTGTTTGCTGCACTTATATCAAAACACAAAAAAATTAGTTGCTAGCTTTACTTTATTTACTGTCTTGCTTGCTATATCAAAAACACAAAAAAATTAGTTTACTTGCATTTACTTTATCTAGTTTGCTTTATTGACTACTGCTAAAATGGCTACCCCTAAAAATACTAAGTTGTGTGACTTCACAAGCACAAATAATAATGATTTCCTATGCACACCTATTGCTCCACCTGCTACTACAGCAGAATTCTTTGAAATTAAACCTGCTTTACTTAATCTTGTCATGAGAGAGCAATTTTCGGTGTTAGTTCCGATGATGCTTGCTGCCCATCTCAATAATTTTGTTGAACTATGTGAAATGCAAAAATATAAAGATGTAGATGGTGACATTATAAAATTAAAATTGTTTCCCTTCTCATTAAGAGGAAGAGCTAAAGATTGGTTGCTATCTCTGCCTAAGAATAGTATTGATTCCTGGACTAAATGCAAGGATGCTTTTATTGGTAGATATTATCCCCCTGCTAAAATTATATCTTTGAGGAGTAGCATAATGAATTTTAAACAATTAGATAATGAACATGTTGCTCAAGCTTGGGAAAGAATGAAATCTCTGGTTAAAAATTGCCCAACCCATGGATCGACTACTTGGATGATCATCCAAACCTTCTATGCGAGGACTAAATTTTTCTTCGCGGAATTTATTGGATTCAGCTGCTGGAGGTACCTTTATGTCCATCACTCTTGGTGAAGCAACAAAGCTCCTTGATAATATGATGGTTAATTACTCCGAATGGCACACGGAAAGAGCTCCACAAGGTAAGAAGGTAAATTCGTTGAAGAATCCTCTTCCTTGAATGATAAGGTTGATGCTATTATGTCTATGCTTGTGAATGATAGGACAAATGTTGATCCTAATAATGTTCCATTAGCTTCATTGGTTGCCCAAGAAGAACATGTTGATGTAAACTTCATTAAAAATAATAATTTCAACAACAATGCTTATCGGAACAATTCTAGTAATAACTATAGGCCATATCCTTATAATAATGGTAACGGTTATGCTAATTCTTATGGGAATTCTTACAACAATAATAGGAATACACCCCCTGGACTTGAAGCCATGCTTAAAGAATTTATTAGTACACAAATTGCCTTTAACAAATCTGTTGAGGAAAAGCTCGATAAAATTGATATTCTTGTTTCTAGAGTTGATAGTCTTGCCTCTGATGTTGATCTTTTGAAATCGAAAGTTATGCCTAATAGGGATATTGAAAATAAAATTGTTACTACAGCAAATGCCATCCAAGTTAGAATTAATGAGAATATAAGATTAATGGCTGAACTGCGTGCTAGGTGGGATAGAGAAGAAAATGAAAAACTAGCTAAAGAGAAAAATGTAGCTAAAGTTTGGACTATTACCACCACAAGTAATATTGATTCTTCACATGTTGCTGCACCTCCTACTATCAATGGTAAAATAATTGGTGTTGGCAATGCTTCTACTCTTAGTGCAAAGCGCGCAAAATTACCTGAAACTGCTAAAACTGCTCGAAACTGCTTGTGATAAAGCTGCTGAAATTTTTTCCAACCTTGGGGATGATAATCCCATTGCTTTAGATTGTAATGATTTAGATTTTGATGATTGCCACATCTCTGAAGTTATAAAGTTCTTGCAAAAACTTGCTAAGAGTCCCAATGCTAGTGCTATAAACTTCGCTTTCACAAAACATATTACAAATGCTCTCATAAAAGCTAGAGAAGAGAAACTAAAACTTGAAACTTCTATTCCTAGAAAGCTAGAGGATGGTTGGGAGCCCATCATTAAAATGAGAGTCAAAGATTTTGATTGTAATGCTTTATGTGATCTTGGTGCAAGTATTTCGTTATGCCTAAAAAGTCTATGATATGCTTGACTTGCCACCATTGAAAAATTGTTATCTCGGATGTTAATCTCGCTGATAATGCTAAAAAGAAACCTTTGGGGAAAGTTGATAATGTTCATATTATGGTTAACAATAACCTTGTCCCCGTTGATTTTGTTGTCTTGGATATTGAATGCAATGCATCTTGCCCCATTATATTGGGAAGACCTTTTCTTCGAACCGTTGGTGCTACTATTGATATGAAGGAAGGTAATATTAAATATCAATTTCCTCTCAAGAAAGGTATGGAACACTTCCCTAGAAATAGAATGAAGTTACCTTATGATTCTATTATTAGAACAAATTATGATGTTGATGCTTCATCTTTCGATGTTACTTGATATACACTTTCTGCGCCTAGCTGAAAGGCGTTAAACAAAAAGCGCTTATGGGAGACAACCCATGTTTTTACTACAGTATTTTATTTTATATTTGTGTCTTGGAAGTTGTTTACTACTGTAGCAACCTCTCCTTATCTTAGTTCTGAGTTTTGTTGTGCCAAGTAAAGTCTTTGATAGAAAAGTAAGTACTAGATTTGGATTACTGCGCAGTTTCAGTTTTCTTTGCTGTCACGAATCTGGGTCTATCTCCCTGTAGGTAGCTCAGAAAATTAAGCCAATTTACGAGCATGATCCTCAGATATGTACGCAACTTTCATTCAATTTGAGCATTTTCGTTTGAGCAAGTCTGGTGGCCTAATAAAATCCATCTTTACGGACTGTTCTGTTTTGACAGATTCTGTCTTTATTTCACATTGCCTCTTTTGCTATGTTGGATGAATTTCTTTGATCCACTAATGTCCAGTAGTTTTATGCAATGTCCAGAAGTGTTAAGAATGATTGTGTCACCTCTGAACATGTGAATTTTTATTATGCACTAACCCTCTAATGAGTTGTTTCGAGTTTGGTGTGGAGGAAGTTTTCAAGGATCAAGAGAGGAGTATGATGCAATATGATCAAGGAGAGTGAAAGCTCTAAGCTTGGGGATGCCCCGGTGGTTCACCCCTGCATATTCTAAGAAGACTCAAGCGTCTAAGCTTGGGGATGCCCAAGGCATCCCCTTCTTCATCGACAACATTATCGGGTTCCTCCCCTGAAACTATATTTTTATTCGGCCACATCTTATGTACTTTGCTTGGAGCGTCGGTTTGTTTTTGTTTTTTGTTTTGTTTGAATAAAATGGATCCTAGCATTCACTTTATGGGAGAGAGACACGCTCCGCTGTAGCATATGGACAAATATGTCCTTAGGCTCTACTCATAGTATTCATGGCGAAGTTTCATCTTCGTTAAATTGTTATATGGTTGGAATTGGAAAATGATACATGTAGTAAATTGCTATAATGTCTTGGATAATTTGATACTTGGCAATTGTTGTGCTCATGTTTAATCTCTTGCATCATATACTTTGCACCCATTAATGAAGAAATACTTAGAGCTTGCTAATTTGGTTTGCATATTTGGTTTCTCTAGAGTCTAGATAACATCTAGTATTGAGTTTTGAACAACAAGGAAGACGGTATGGAGTCTTATAATGTTTACCATATGTCTTTTATGTGAGTTTTGCTGTACCGTTCATCCTTGTGTTTGTTTCAAATAACCTTGCTAGCCTAAACCTTGTATCGAGAGGGAATACTTCTCATGCATCCCAAAATACTTGAGCCAACCACTATGCCATTTGTGTCCACCATACCTACCTACTACATGGTATTTATTCGCCATTCCAAAGTAAATTGCTTGAGTGCTACCTTTAAAATTCCATCATTCACCTTTGCAATATATAGCTCATGGGACAAATAGCTTAAAAACTATTGTGGTATTGAATATGTACTTATGCACTTTATCTCTTATTAAGTTGCTTGTTGAGCGATAACCATGTTTACGGGGACGCCATCAACTATTCTTTGTTGAATATCATGTGAGTTGCTATGCATGTCCGTCTTGTCCGAAGCAAGAGAGATCTACCACCTTCATGGTTGGAGCATGCATATTGTTAGAGAAGAACTTTGGGCCGCTAACTAAAGCCATGATTCATGGTGGAAGTTTCGGTTTGGACATATATCCTCAATCTCATATGAGAATAATAATTGTTGCCACATGCTTATGCATTAAAGAGGAGTCCATTATCCGTTGTTCATGTTGTCCCGGTATGGATGTCTAAGTTGAGAATAATCAAAAGCGAGAAATCCAAAACGCGAGCTTTCTCCTTAGACCTTTGTACGAGCGGCATGGAGGTACCCCATTGTGACACTTGGTCAAAACATGTGCATTGCAAAGATCCGGTAGTCCAAGTTAATTAGGACAAGGTGCGGGCACTATTAGTATACTATGCATGAGACTTGCAACTTGTAAGATATAATGTACATAACTCATATGCTTTATTACTACCGTTGACAAAATTGTTTCATGTTTTCAAAATAAAAGCTCTAGCACAAATATAGCAATCGATGCTTTCCTCTTTGAAGGACCATTCTTTTACTTTTATGTTGAGTCAGTTCACCTATCTCTCTCCACCTCAAGAAGCAAACACTTGTGTGAACTGTGCGTTGATTCTTACATACTTGCATATTGTACTTGTTATATTACTCTATGTTGACAATTATCCATGAGATATACATGTTACAAGTTGAAAGCAACCGCTGAAACTTAATCTTCCTTTGTGTTGCTTCAATACCTTTACTTTGATTTATTGCTTTATGAGTTAACTCTTATGCAAGACTTATTAATACTTGTCTTGAAGTACTATTCATGAAAAGTCTTTGCTTTATGATTCACTTGTTTACTCATGTCATTACCATTGTTTTGATCGCTGCATTCACTACATATGTTTACAAATAGTATGATCAAGGTTATGATGGCATATCACTTCGGAAATTATCTTTGTTATCGTTTTACCCGCTCGGGACGAGTAGAACTAAGCTTGGGGATGCTTGATACGTCTCCGACGTATCGATAATTTCTTATGTTCTATGCCATATTATTGATGATACCTACATGTTTTATGCACACTTTATGTCATATTCGTGCATTTTCTGGAACTAACCTATTAACAAGATGCCGAAGTACCAGTTCTGTTTTCTCGCTGTTTTTGGTTTCAGAAATCCTAGTAACGAAATATTCTCGGAATTGGACGAAACGAAGACCCGGGGGCCTATTTTTCCACGGAGCTTCCGGAAGACCGAAGAACATACGAAGTGGGGCCACGAGGTGGCGACACCACATGGCGGCGCGGCCTAGGGGGCCCGCGCCGCCCTATGGTGTGGCCCCCTCGTCGAGCCCCCGACTCGCCCTTCCGCCTACTTAAAGCCTCCGTCGCGAAACCCACGATGCGAAAAAACCACGATACGGAAAACCTTGCGAGACGCCGCCGCCGCCGATCCCATCTCGGGGGATTACGGAGATCTCCTCCGGCACCCTGCCGGAGAGGGGATTCATCTCCCGGAGGACTCTACACCGCCATGGTCGCCTCCGGAGTGATGAGTGAGTAGTTCACCCCTGGACTATGGGTCCATAGCAGTAGCTAGATGGTTGTCTTCTCCTCATTATGCTTCATTGTTGGATCTTGTGAGCTGCCTAACATGATCAAGATCATCTATCCGTAATACTCTATGTTGTGTTTGTCGGGATCCGATGGATAGAGAATACCATGTCATGTTAATTATCAAGTTATTACATATGTGTTGTTTATGATCTTGCATGCTCTCCGTTACTAGTAGAGGCTCTGGCCAAGTTTTTACTTTTAACTCCAAGAGGGAGTATTTATGCTCGATAGTGGGTTCATGCTCGCATTGACACCGGGACGAGTGAAGAAAGTTCTAAGGTTGTGTTGTGCTGTTGCCACTAGGGATAAAACATTGGCGCTATGTCCGAGGATGTAGTTGTTGATTACATTACGCACCATACTTAATGCAATTGTCTGTTGCTTTGCAACTTAATACTGGAGGGGGGTCGGATGATAACCTGAAGGTGGACTTTTTAGGCATAGATGCAGTTGGATGGCGGTCTATGTACTTTGTCGTAATGCCCAATTAAATCTCACTATACTTATCATGTCATGTATGTGCATTGTTATGCCCTCTCTATTTGTCAATTGCCCGACTGTAATTTGTTCACCCAACATGCTTTTATCTTATGGGAGAGACACCTCTAGTGAACTCGTGGACCCCGGTCCATTCTTTAATACTGAAATACAAATCTTACTGCAATACTTGTTTTTACTGTTTTCTCTCGCAAACAATCATCTTCCACACAATACGGTTAATCCTTTGTTACAGCAAGCCGGTGAGATTGACAACCTCACTCGTTTCGTTGGGGCAAAGTACTTTGGTTGTGTTGTGCGGGTTCCACGTTGGCGCCGGAATCTCCGGTGTTGCGCCGCACTACATCCCGCCGCCATCAACCTTCAACGTGCTTCTTGGCTCCTCCTGGTTCGATAAACCTTGGTTTCTTTCTGAGGGAAAACTTGCTGCTGTGCGCATCATACCTTCCTCTTGGGGTTGCCCAACGAACGTGTGAAATACACGCCATCAATCGCGACGAGGAGAGATATGAGCGCCACGCCAAGGAAAAGTCAAGAGAGCAAGACGACGTGGATAGGCACTGGGACTGTCCCTTCTTCGGTACACTCGCCGGGATTCGGGAATGAGCCGATTGCCTACAATCGGCAACTGCCCGCGAATGTAGACAGAAGAAGAAGGATGCAGCTAACGTGTCCGTGTTCAAACGTCTAGGGCCTCTCCCGCCTCGGAACAAGCACGCTGAGTCCTCTCGGGTGGAAGATCTCGAGGAATTAGAAGACGATGATGAAGAAGAAGAAGAAGATAAGTACCACCGGCCAAGGTGGTGCCCTGATGGACTCAGCCGTTCCCAAAAACGTAGGGTTCAGCGACTACGTGGTTTGGAGGAAGCCGAAAGGTTATACCTGCACACGTTAAGGAAGGCGCGGCCTGATCCGGCCGCGAAAATTCAGCGAACTCGGACGAAGAAGGACGGCCACAAAAGAAAAGTGGCGCCCCGGACAAAAGAAAGCCGATGATGAGACATCGGCTGGCACAAACATGGTGTTCATCCTTCCGACGGAGTTTAGTGCTCCGAGATTAGACGAAGCACCCGTGGCACAACTTGACTCGCGGCCCACGGCCAGCTATCTTTGAGAAGCCACGAGAAAGAAGCTGCGTACACCCGAAGGCCCTGTACTTGCGAGGTTATATCAATGGGCAGCCCGTCAACAAGATGCTGGTGGACACCGGAGCGGCGATCAACATTATGCCATACTCCATGCTACGTCGGTTGGGACGCTCTAGCTCGGACCTGATCAAGACCAACGTTACACTGAGCGATTTCAACGGCCAAGCATCTGACGCACAAGGTGTTCTGAAAGTGGATCTGACCGTAGGAAGGAAAACCATCCCTACGACGTTCTTTATTGTCGATAGCAAGGGCACCTATGCTGTCCTGCTAGGGAGAGATTGGATCCACGCCAACTGTTGCATTCCATCCACGATGCACCAATGCTTAATACGATGGGATGGAGATGAAGTAGAGGTCGTCCACGCGGATGACTCAGCCGAGATTTCAACGGCCGGCATGAACGTTTGGGAGACGACGGGCCAAGAGCCACTCTCGGGCATCAATTTGGACGATCGCGAGCGCATCGACGTGACGAAGGACGGGGTTAGGCTGGTCTTATCCACCGGCCTGACCGTATAGCAAGAACAAATCTATGGACGAACGTGGCGAGGCCGATCCTTGTGATCGGCCCCAAAGATCTATGGACGAACGTTGCAAAACCTTCATTGAGCGATTCAATCAACATGGAGGCCGATTCCAGCAATCGGCCAAAATTATCCTCACCATACATTCTGCTTGTGTTCAACGTCGATCGAATGGGAAACGGGTTTACGTCGGCTGATGAGCTGGAAGAAGTCGACATTGGTCCTAACGGAGCCGACGTTCAAATACAGTGCCTTGGCTAACTACAGAGTCGATATCAGCAGTTACCTGGCAGATTCGGCTCGGGGGGCACCTAATCAGATGAACATGAACATGCGCGATACATGTGCAGTGAAATATTGGGGGCCGATAGAAAAATCGGCCAGTAAAAAAAAATTTCATGATGTACAGCCGATGCACGGACATCGACTTTAGAACTAAGAAACAAAGCCGATGCACAGACATCGACTCTACTACAAATTACACAGGATCTACCAGCTGCGTGTTCAAGACGCGGATTTCGACCAAGTCGGTCTTCAGTTCAGCTTCGAGGCCTTCTGCTTCCTCGAGGGAGTGAACAATGAGAGCTTCCTCAGCTTCAATGAGCTGATTTTGTTGCCCCGAACCTTCTCTTCGAGGACCTCCAACCCTTTGCGCAAGGTCGCCAGTTCAGCAGGTCTCTGTCAGAGGTGTCAGGTTTGGCGTACAAGGCAACCTTTTGCTCATTAAGCCGTTGGTGTTTCGTCTGCAATATCGGCTTTCAACGGAAGAAAGGTGATCGGCTCGGTGTATCTATCGTCGGCTTGGCCGGGTGGCCACCTTCTCGGCTACACTCGTAGGAATGGCTAGGACCGAGTGGCCGACCTTTTCTTGGAGGCCGATGGTGGCAAGTCCGGCTGGCTCGCGTGGTGGTTTTCTCAGATTTGCTCGAGCTCGGGTCCATTTGTCTGAACTGTGTGTCCTCACCGCTGTTCTCGCCTTGACTGAGGCTCGGGGGGCAGCTGACCTGGTAGTTGCTCTATTTTTAGAAGCCGATTGGGGTGTCATCGGCTGGCCCTGCATCATAACCTTTTTCAAAGGTGGTGAGTTCTTGCAGAAGAGGATCACTGGAGCTGGTGGGAGGAATTTAAAGGGGATCCATCATCATTGACAGGCTCCGGGCCATCCGGTTGCCGCAAAGAAACAGAGCAGGGTTATAAAGCATCACTGGAAACTATCGCGAGGAGATTTGCGAGCAAGTGGCACCTGTTCTGCAGAAGTATCAGCTTCAGCGTCAAGTCGTTTCAGCAACGGTCCTAGGGCTCTCTTGAAGGCATGAGTCTTCCACATTATCCACCAGGTCTCAAAGTCATCAGTCGAAGAGATGAATGATAGATTGTGAGGGACCGATGCGTTGCCATCGGCTCATTGAGCATTGGCTAAGTTGACAATCGGCAAAGTCGATATGAGGGGAAATCGGCTAAATTAGCATAAAGGAAATCGGCAAAATCAAATTGAAGGAAATTCTTCATTGATAATGGGATTCCTTACATAAAGAGCTGATTGCTCTCAAAAGGAAGTACCAGGGGATACATTGCCCCATCTACTACTACCGATCCTATGCTAAGGGTCCTATCTATGGGCCGTCGCTGCCCTCGTCGTCGCCGTCGTCGCCGCCGTCGGCGCTACTCCCGGCGGACTCGTCGTCGCCGCCGCCGCGGCCGCCGGCGGGGCCCTCGTTGTCCTCGTCTTCCTCGTCGGCGTCGTCGTCGCTGTCGAAGTCGCTGAGGTTCCCCGGCCAGGGGCAGAAGCGCTTGGCCGGCGGTTCATCGGAGGAGGTGTCGTCCTCCTCCTCCTCCTCCTCCTCCTCGGAGGAGGTGAAGTCGTCCCAGGAGAAGCGATCGTCATCGCTCTCCTCCTCCGTGTCCCCATCGGCAAGGAAGCGGAGGTCGCTTTCCCCGTCGGTCGAGGACTTGTCGTCCTCAGACCAGACGGAGAAGTCGTGACTGGACTCGTCCCCGTCTTCTATGGCGCGACGAATGTGGGCCTCGTGGGCCTCCTCCGGGTCCCACTCCGGCGTCGGCTCGCGGGAGGGGGAGGACTGGGTGGAAAGACCCGACGAGGCAGAGGAGGAAGAAGACATGGTGGCAGAGGAGGGCTTTTGGAGTGCTAATGCGAAGGGGATGAAGAAGTGAACTGCAGGATGCGGTTAAAATAAAGGGATATAGTGGAGATTCAATGCAACAGCAGTTTCCGAGGAAGTGGTGCCAAAAAAAAAAAATTTGCCAGGTCACGCGGAGAAGTTGAGGAGGCAAGGCATCATGATGATGGATACTGCGACGGTTCTGCTCTGCCACGACATGACCCGACGAAGAAAAGCGAGTGATTTTGGAATTGTCATTTCCAAAACCAGGGGGGCATGTGTTATCACAGAATTTGACCGGATCAGAGGTGGGCCGCGATTAAGATGGGCTTGAAGAATATATATGGAAGATATACATGAATCGGCCTTGTATACAAAGTTTGGGCTAGTTTGCCCGTGTATCTGTAAATATAGTAGGATACGTGTCGGTTAGGTAGAATTTGGCTCGTGCACGGTTGGGATTACTCCCACGTTAGAAAGTCTACGGACTATAAATATGTATCTAGGGTTTCTGAAATAAACAACAATCACGTTCACCACAAACCAATCTAGGCGCATCGCCAACTCCCTTGTTTCGAGGGTTTCTTCCGGGTAAGCATCATGCTCTTGCGATCTAGGCAGTACACGTTTATTCGTTGTTCATGCGTTGCTCGTGCTGAAGCCTTGTTGATGGCGAGCAACGTAGTTATCATAGATGTTTTAGGGTTAGCATTGTTTCATCGTATCATATGCTCTCGTTCGTGCAACCCTTAGACGTCTAGCCGCCCTTACACCTATCTTAGGTGTAAGGGCGGCACCTCGCTTGATCATTATTTAGTAGATTCGATCCGTTATGATTGCTCCTTGTTCTTCAAGGATTAGTTTAATATCTGCATAGTTAGGACTTACAAACGGGTTGAAGGATCCAGTGGCACGTAGGGTGTAGTTTGCTAGCCCTAGACAAGATGTTCCGGGGATCAACTTCATGTTGGTTTTTAGGCCTTGTCTAGGGTCGGTTTATGACCACCGTGCGTGGCCGCCGAGCTCAATCACGCGTAGGATGTTCCGATTATGTGGTGAAAACCCTAAATCGTCGTAGGTCGTTTTAGCTTTATTTTGATCAAGCAGGACCACCATGTGATCGTACACCTCGTACGAATCATGGGTGAATCGGCTCCTTGAGCCGATTCACAGGACAACCTGAGAGCCGACCGAGGCTCGTATTTAATGTTTACGTGTATGCCATGCAGGAAACTAAGCGAGGCAAATCCATCACCTACCTGACCAGGTATAGGTCAGGTGGCACGCCCTTGCACCAGCATCGGATGTGCGTGCCGAGTCTTTGCGGGCCGTCGCTCGAGGGACCAGGGCCAGCCGCAGTCTTGGGAGCCTCCTGGCTCTACTGTGTTGCCCGTCGCTGCTCGCCGGTGGGTTTCTGACCGCAACAGAGCTACACCATTTGGATGTCACCATATATTTAAGCTTCATTTTTTTTGACGGCTAAAGAGCTTCAATTATATCAAAATAGGTTTTTTTTGAACACAATCAAAATAGGTGATAGGTTACAATCTGACAGCATAGCTTCAACTATACGTTCAGGGAAATAATTCTTCCAAACACACCCAACACCTAAATGCCTAACATAGGCCGCGCACTCGTGCGCCGAATAATTTTGAGCTCTTCTAGCTAAGACACACTTCCACCTTGGGAAAACAACAGTTGTTACAACAAAATCAGAATATATGCTTCTCAGATGTGTTGCCGATTCCTGTCCCTTTTGATGTTCGTTTACCACATTGGCACAATCAGATTCGAAGATAATGGGTGAATTACTCCATTCACTAGCCAATTTAGCACCATCAATGAGGGCTCGAGCTTCAGCCTCCTCTGCACTATTACAACTTGCCAGAATGTTCCCCGATGCAGCCACAACATGTCCTTGATGGTCACTAATAACAGCCCTTGTTGCTCCTTTTCCAGTATCTTGTACAAACGATCCATCTACATTTACATTTAGCCATCCTATAGGTGGTGCGATCCACCCGATCTAGTTTGCATCGGTCTTCTTTTTTATTTTGTACTTCAACATACTGAGCTTCGTGAGCCTGTCTTTCCCCCTTTTTATCTGGGGTCGCACATTTTGAGGGATTAGCATTTAAATTACGAACATAAGAGAGAAGAAACCTGGCGGATTGTTCAATGGTAGCATCTCCCCTTGCATGGCAGATGTCGTTCCTTAGATGCCAGGATCGCCATAAGAGTAAGAGAATATGCTGGTGCATGACTTTGTTTGTTTTATCAAGAAGGATCAACCGCCAATCATTACCCGTTCTTCTGAAATCTTCTTCTTTAGACAAAACCCAGAACTCTCTCATTTTCTCTCTGAGCGCTCTTGCTTTTGTACATTCAACAGTCGCATGAAAACTAGCTTCAGATTTACCATCACATGGCTTCCTCTGGCTCGGCCTTCCTCCACCTTAGAGTTGTTGGGCTTCCCAGTGCGGCCACGTGAGCCGCACGAGAGCTCCTCTTTTTCTCAAGAGCGATTCCAAGTAAGTCCTCACCAAGACTTCGCAAACACTAGTTTTCTTACTATACCGGCGTTCGAGCCTACATGAGCTCTAGGGCATCCGATCGTGCCATTCACTTATACATTACAATAGGTACTCTCTCATATACCATTCTTCTAATCTTTCTAGATCTAGGCATACCTTGACCATGTTGACCTTTGGGAGACTCGGCTTAAAATGTCAAACATGGACCTACTTGACTTGAAACATGCAAGTAAGTAAATTCGTAAAATGAACTGAGAATTATTTATTTTCCCACATTTTCTCCTTATTATTTAGTTCTCGGTTGAATAAGAGTTTGGACACCGGAAAGTGTTTGGCTCCTGAGTTTCAGTGCTCTCATCATTTTCAAAAAATTAAAAAGATATTTTTACAAGTTTATAAAAAATCTGAAAATAATTCTGAAGATTGTCACCGATACATCTCACAATTATGCAAAATGTCAACCTGAAATTATTTTTATTTTGCGCTATACAAAAATAAAAAATCTTATATGTTTTGGAGATTTGAAAATGGATTACTCAAATCTACACTTTTGTCATTTTTATGTAGCTTATAAAGTATTTGAAATTATTATTTTGCATGTTTAAGGGATAGATCATTGACTACATGCAGAATTTTTTTGCAGAATGTTTTGAAATTTAAAAATATGATTTTCGACTTTTTTAAAAGAACGAAGTTTATGGTGCTCATGTGCACCAAATCTCTATTCACGCTCCCTTTAATTTTCTCTTTTTTCATACGAGAGCTAACAGCTACGCCCACCCACAACATTCGACACCGAAAGGTGCTGCAGAAAACCCAACGCGAAACGGCAAATACTACCTCGGCACCGTCGTTGCGCCATGGTAGGCGGCGGCGCCGGCGACGACAGCAGGGCGCTGCTCGCACTGCGTTCGGAGGCCGCGGTGGACCGAAGGCGGGGGCAGGAATGGAAGGTGGAATTCGCTCGCTACTTCACGGCGCCGCCACGCGGGCCCTCGCCGCCGCCGCCGCCCCCCGGCGTCCGTTACGCCTTCCACGCCAACCATCGCCATCCCGGTGCCTGGCTCCCCGCCGCTTCCCCGGCAATTCTTCGAGTCTCCCGCCCCAGCCAGGCCTCCGCGGTCCCCGTCCTCACCGTCTCCATCGGCGACGTCGTCTTCGTCCGTACCAACTCCCTTCCCTTTCCCTTCTTATCTGGTGATGATGTGGTTGCTGTTTGTTGTGTGCTTGCTCGATACAATTAGTTGTGCGCACTTTTTTCTGGAGGTATTTGGGGACTGCCTCGGGTTTTTTTATGAGCCTTGGTACTTGTGCTTGAAGAATTGTGGGGACGTTGATCGTCAAGTGCTCTGGATTTGGATTGTTCAAGTGATTGTCAGATTGTGATTCTGTGCATTTTGAAAGATGGCCTGATCTTTGTGTATACTGTGCATCTGTGCTCCACCGTAGTCCCTAGACTATTAAGGTGAATGGATTCATGCATGTTTTAATGCAAGCAATTAGTGTCAAAACATGGTTCATTATCACCCTTTTTTTGCACATGCACGTATTGTACCTCTCTAATATGCAAATCGTGCTCGTGAGTCCTGAAAAGAACTGGTGGATGTTTTTGTACAAGTGATGTGGTACATGAATGTTCAGACGTTAGGCACGGGCCGAGGGATATTTATGATTTTGTGTGTGTTGATTAATGTTGGGTTTCTAAAGCATAGTAAGCTCCACTACATCATTTCAGTTACCCGTGTAAATATGTTTGTGCCTGATCAGATATCTGTATTAAGGCCTAGCACTACAATCATTTTGTACATACTTTTCATCTATTCTGTCCTGTGTGCACTCTCTCTTTCTAGTTATATACTGTAATAATATGCTTCGGCTAGTGTATGCTTTCGTCATTTATCTCAGTGAGTGCGGTCATTGGTTTTGGCTCCTGAACTCCAGTGGTATCAATATTTTTTGAATAATTCAAGAAGTGCGTTGACAAGTAGAAATACGTCCAAGAAGGTTACTACATGTATATGCAAGATAGCACTTTAAATATGCAAAGTTTTGTGAAATAATGCTTTCCTTTGTGGGCTGCACAAGCAAAACAAATGTCTGGATCTACAATAACAGTAGCAAATACTATTTGCTATTATAGATCACCATTGTTTTATGTAGAGCCCACACTTGAACAAAAATCACAAATTAATGCAGATTCGTAGTGCATTCCATCTTGTACATATCATGTTATTTTAGACTCATTTTAAGCTTAAATACACCTCATAAATATTTCAAAATAAAGAGATCATTAAAGGTCGGGAGCAAAATATCTGTCCTGTCAGTCTGTGTCCTTGATGTATAGAAGTTAACATGCCTGGAAGATCCTTTAATTAGTTAAAAGTTCGAATGTGGGTTGTGTTGGCCGACTAATTTGATGTTAAGCAATTAGATTCCTGTTCAAAGGAAATCCTTAGCATCATTTTACCTTTCAATACTGGATTCTGTACTATTGTTAATTTTAAGTGTCACTCATTCATTTAGGTAGGGTAACTGTAGGTTAGGCCTATGGTAATTCTGAGATCTGCTGCATTACTATAACTACAATCAAATATTGCATGTTAGACAGTTGAGTCTAGTATCAGCCATTTTTTGAGTCTTTGTATAACCTGCTTCTATGCAATCATAGGAAATAAATTGAGAGTCCTAATTATTTTAATATTTTTCTACATTGCCCAACTATTGGTATATTATATTATTCTGCCCAAGTTTTAGAATATTCTGTTTTAACATTATTTTGCTGGATGTCCCCTGTTATAACTAGCTGGCATTATTGCCTTTGCTCGTGGCACAGGAGGAGCACTTTGTGTCCATCCTCAATTTCTCATGGCCTCAGATTACATGTATGTCAGAATTCCCAGTAACAGGGAGCAGGGTGGTGTTTGTGAGCTTTTGTGATAAGTACAAACAGGCAAGTCTTATATACCATCAAATGTGATTCTGCTGCCTGCTTAGTTGAGGGTTGTACTGCACTGGTTTTGTAACTACATTGACATGTTCACCTAAAAATCACAGAGTATCTGGAACAAATGGATCTGTATTCTTATGGATGTTTATGCACATAGCATATTCAAGTTATTAATGGATAGTATATGTGTGTATACAATCATGATGACATTGGTTACTCTCTCTGCAGGTACAGAAGTTTGCTCTACGTTTCCCACTGTTCAGTGATGCAGAGTCATTCTTGAATTATGTGAAGGTGCAATTTCTTATCTTTCTAATAGATATCCAAATCATGTGAAGCTGCGGCTTATGTGATCTCTTTGGTATTGTCTTATGTCATCCATTTCATGTCGTGTCCTTCTCTCTATGGTTATTAATCAGAATATTATGTCTTGGTATATCTGTTTGCTAATACAGTATTATGCATGGTTACATTCAAAATCGAAAATTGGAGGCAAATAATGTGATATTATTATGGCGCGTCTAGTTGTAGTTGTATATTCTTCATGTGAGCTTGCCACAGAGAAATATTATCATATGGTAAACATTAGCCTTAAGTCTACGATGGAACTTTTTGATCATATGGAAATAATTCTGTATCAACTACCAAATAAGGTTAATCATATGTCAATGGACAGCAGGCAGTTGTAGATCAACAGTAAATATAATTAAACCACACTAGCAATTGTGTGGACCAGCAATATCTTTAATAAAAGCTCAAGTGTTTACCAATTTATTGCTACCTTTTCTTAGTTATCTACGATAAATATTTGATGGATGTATCCATTCTCCATAATGTTGAATGTACACCCCTAATGTAATGTATTCTTATCAAACTCATGACTACAAAATGGTATATGGCTGGAAAAAACTATGGTACTTTTGTTATTCTTGCTCTGTATAATTTCATTACATGTGTTTCTGAGCCCAGGCAGTTGTAGCTCAAGAGTGTCTAGATACATCTAAATTTAGACAAATGTTCGACATCCTTTTATGGACGGAGGGAGTATGAGAAATAAGAGAGTAGTGCTGATGGTTACTACTTAGTATCTCTGTACAACTTAAATTGCAGGGATGCTAAGCTTCTTGGTATGGGAACTACTCTCAATCTCTTGGAAGCAAAAAGAAAATATTGGAAGAAGAGAGCAAACATTAAATGGGCAAAGCTTGGTGATGAAAACACAAAATTTTTCCATGCTATTGCCACAAGGAATTATAGACACAATTATATTGCCAGTATTACAACTGAAGATGGAAGAATTATCACTGAGCATGCACATAAAGCTGCATTATTATGGGAATCTTATAAGGAAAGGCTTGGTTTATCTGCCCAGACTGACATGCAATTTGATATTGGCACCAGTAATCACAATATTGATCTTACTGATTTAGAGAAACCTTTTACTCATGAGGAAATTGATGAGATAATTCAACACATGCCATGTGATAAATCTCCTGGGCCAGATGGATTTAATGGTTTGTTTATGAAGAAATGCTGGATTACTATCAAGGAGGATTTTTATAAATTATGTGAAGCTTTCCATAGTGGGAACCTGGATATTCAGAGCATAAATACTGCTTATATAACTCTCATTCCTAAAATTAATTGCCCAGAGTCTATATCTGATTTCAGGCCAATATCTTTGGTTAGTATGGCTTTAAAAGTGATCACAAAGCTTCTGGCAAATAGGCTGCAGAAAGTAATTATCCCTTTGATACACAAAAATCAATATGGATTTATTAAGAGCAGAAACATACAAGACTGTCTTGCCTGGGCATATGAATATTTAGATATCTGTCACAAATCAAAGAAAGAAATTGTTATTTTCAAAGTGGATTTTGAAAAGGCATTTGACAAAGTGGAATATAATGCTATCATATATATGCTCAGATATCTAAGATTTGGAGACAAGTTCATATCATGGATAGAGAGAATACTGGGTTCAGCAACTACATCCATCATTTTAAATGGGGTTCCTGGTAAATCAATCAAATGCATGAGAGGAGTTAGACAAGGGGATCCCTTATCGCCCATTTTGTTTGTTCTAGCTGCTGAACTTTTGCAAATTGTTATCAATACTGCATGGAATAATGAAGAGATCCAGCTGCCAATAAATAATTCATATGGACAAGATTTTCCTGTCTTACAGTATGCAGATGACACACTTCTCATCCTTCCAGCTGATGAAATGCAACTCAGTAAAATAAAGGAAATTCTGGATAAGTTCACTGTCTCAACTGGCCTTAGAGTCAATTATCACAAAAGTTCTCTTGTCCCAATAAACATCACAGCTGCAAGATGTAAGGAATTAGCTGACATTCTTGGCTGTAGGACAGAAAGCTTACCATTTACATACCTAGGGCTCCCTATGGGTACTACTAAACCTAGGATCGAAAATATGGTATATATAGCTGAAAGAGTGGATAAGAGACTTGCAGGTATAGCAAGATTGCTATCATATGCCAGCAGATTGGAGGTTATTAGATCAGTTATATCCTCTATGCCCATTTTTGCAATGTGCACTATCAAGTTACATTACACTATTACTGATCATGTGGAAAAATCATGTAGAACTTTCTTATGGAATGACAAAGACATCCACAAGAGAGGAAAATGCTTGGCAAAATGGGACTTAGTATGCATGCCAAAGAAAAATGGAGGACTTGGTATGTTAAATCTAAGAAATCAGAATCAAGCCCTGCTTATAAAATTCTTATTCAAGTTCTTCAACAAAAAGGATATTCCCTGGGTCAAGCTAATGTGGGAAGCACATTATAGTGATGGGAAAATACCACAGGAAAAAAGCAACAAGGGATCTTTCTGGTGGAAGGATTGCTCTGAGTTAATTGGTGTGTTCAAATCAATTGCTGTACCTAAAGCTAAATCTGGAAACTCCACTCTCTTATGGAATGATAAGTGGTTAGATGAATATCCCAAACTGAAATTCCCACAGCTCCACTCTTTTGCGAAAAACACAGATTTATCTATCAGTCAAGCGAAGGTATACAGCGAGTCGAATATCCTCGACATGTTTCACTTGCCATTATCTACAATTGCTCATGATCAATGTCAAGAACTAAGCTCTGCTATGGAACCAATAAACATGAATCTGGGTAATGATATTTGGAACCTTCCAGGGGGAGGAGAAGGAAAGTACAGCACAAAAAAGGTGTATGAAAGTATATCTGAATTTCCTGAGGCTTCGAGCCCTTTCAAATGGATCTGGAAATCATGTTGCTTATCCAAACAAAAATTCTTCTTTTGGCTACTTCTTCTGGATAGATTAAACACCAAAGATCTGATGATGAGAAAGCACTTTTATGTTGAGAGCAGCTGCTGTGTGATATGTGATGATGAACCAAATGAATCTCTTCTACACTTATTTTTCTCATGTGACTTCAGTCAAAATTTCTGGTGGAGACTGGGCTATGAATGGAATACTAACCTAGATTTAATTGATATGCTTAAGGATGGAAAGCACAGACATGGAGGCATATGTTTCAAAGAAATTCTTATCATAGGAACTTGGAGTCTATGGAATCACAGAAACAGAATAATTTTTGATAATGAGGACAGAAGTCTGGAGACATGTTATGGTATGTTCAAAGAGTATTTTGCTCTAGTAATGCATAGAGCAAAACCGAGCCTGAAGGAGGGGATGCAGCAATGGATAGACAACTTGTGAAGGACCTGCTTTCGTCATCTTTTTTTCTCTTTCTCTTTTCTTCTTCTCCCTTTGAGAGGATGATTTTATCCTCTTTTGTAAATAACTGCTGTTTCTTGATATATAAATGAAAATGAAGCAGTAGGGGTCTTCCCTACTGTATATGCTTCAAAAAAAAAAAAAATTAACTATCTATGCTAGTTATAGAAAATTTTCAGTACATATAGAAAGGAAGATCTGAAACTAGCTTCGGTTTTGCTTAATAATCTCTGCCAAGCAGTAAATTAATTTATGTCGTTGATTAAAAAGGAATGCTTAGGTGACACCATGGATATCATACCATCTGGAAGTGGCTATGCGTGTGAAGATTCATCAGTATCTGAATATATTTCTTCTAATGAACTTCAGCACAGGTACAACAGTAGTGCTGTTGCGGGTTTATATGTTGCATGCCATGATAGCATAATATATAATGCATGAGCCTGGCGATTTTTCCAGCTTTGAGGAGCCAGCTTCAGACCACAGGACAGAGGCGCCAGCAATATGCTACCATGAGGAACCAGACCAGCCTGTTTTTCAACCTCCCCTTGCTACCAACATTGAAAATATCAACTCTGGTTTCCTTCATAGTTCCACTGAAATGCTGACAAATTTCTCAACTGAGAATGAAAAAGGTAAGTAATTCATGTTGGATGATGTTATTCTTAATCACATTTTATTATATTTTGTTTTTCTTTGGTTATGCATGAAAATGTTATAACAAATCAGATACAGAGGACCCATATCATGGAGGACCCGGATTATGCTACCTTGAGGAACCAGACCAGCCTGCTTCTGAACCTCTCCTTGCTACCAACATTGACAATGTCAACTCTGGTTTCCCTCCTAGTTTCACTGAAATGCTGGCAAATTTATCAACTCAAAATAAAAAAGGTAAGCTAATTCCTAATGGATCATGTTATACTTAATCACATTAATCTTTATTTTGAATTTTCGTTTGTTATGCATGTAAATATTTCATATGTACAAATCAGATATGGAGGATCCACATCGACTGACTGGAGCAGACCATACTGAAGAGGTAACGCATCGTTAAATACTGCAAATTTTCAGAGATTAAGAAGTGTTCTTTATATAGTAAATTTTGCAGGTGTACGCTCAAGATACTTGTCATGACGGTACAAATAATTTCAGCTCCATTTACTGTTCAAGCATCTTAGTGCTTCGTCTTTCTGACCTATCTGCAGTATTTCCTTCAGTTACAGTTGCCAGGAATAAAAACACAGCCAATAAAGAAATCGATACGGTAAACAGTGCTGATAAGGAAATCGATACTAGTGAATCAACAAATGATCTTATGGCAAGGATAAAGGTATTTTTCGCATCAACAATCTTCTAGTGGGTCCATCAACTTTTGTCTCTGAATTCTGCGCGCAGTTTGCATGTTTTGATATCTTATATTTTAATTTTGCAGACATATCTAGCTGATGACTCATTCCATGGTACGTTTTCCGTTCCTCTTCTAGTGGGAGTAAGATAAAAATAAGTAACACAATTTTCTCAGCATAAGCATTGCCAAATAACACGTGCCGACTTGGAAAACCATGCGATGTACTACTATTTGTATTACAGGTACATAGAATCCTCGTTTCACCATTCAGTCTCGTACTGATTTTGTGCTTTCTCTTTCCTAGATATGTTGTTCAAGCTCGAGAGAGTCATTGACGAACTGGGTATGGACTTGTCACTCTAGATAGCAACCGCATCACTGCCATGTGAAGGCTATTTAACTTTCCTGCTCTGATGAAGTACACAATGTAGTTGTACTTCAGTTGGTGGTTCCTTGTAGTTGCTGCTCCTGCTCCTACCAAAGTACCACTAGTCATTGGTGTGGAACATCGCGGGATTAGTGAGCAAAATACACACCTCTTATGTACATCCACGGTACATGTTCACGTGATCTGTTATGTTTATGCCAAGGTGTATGCTGTTTACGGTTTAGTAGATCTCCACAGGCTTTCCAATCGCCTCTAGCAATGAGGTTTTATTTATCCCTGTGCATAGCCACCTCACTAGCCATCTAATATAACACGTGGACGATTCTCTAATTATTATGCAGTATTTATCATTCATGTCAACATCTTTGAAGTCATCTCGTGTACACTGTTTGTTGTAATTGGGCACCAAAGAAACATACTGACAACCAATCTTAACCTTGATGACAGAAAAAATTGTGTGGGAGTTTTTTTTTTCAAATCTAAAGGTTTACCAACCATACTTGCAACATAAAAAGCAGTTGACCTGCTCCTAAACTTCATGGGAATGCCCTTAATTCTGAACCATGCCTTTTCAAATCCACCCAATTGGCTCTATGTCACCTGTCCACGTCTATACATTGTTGACAACATGTGGGACAGTCTTCATAAAAACTTCCTCCTCAATACTCTTATTCCCAGACACCATTTTAGCAAAAGATCGACCTCCACTTGGTGTTCGCAGGATCAGCCCAGATCATGTCTTCTTTCCTCCGATCTGCGTCGCTCCTCTGCATGACGCCTATCATCATCCAGCCTTCTCCTCTCTTCATCCCTCTCCAATTCTCTTCATGCCTCCTCTCATCATCCCTGAGGCATTCTTCATCCCAATGTCGCTCCTCATCACGACATTCAGTTTCCGCCCTCAACCAGTCACAAGTCTTCCCATACGAGGGCGGTCTCTGATAGTTGCGCGAGGGCGATTTCTTGGGTCCTCCGTACTATCGATCCATGCGTGGATGCAAAGCCACAACCTGCACAAACAATCAACGAGATCCCCTAATCTAAGAGCATCTCTAACATATGATATATATTTAGCTTGGCGATGTAAAAACCGTTTTATACATCACATTTGACCAAAAATGACTCTCCAACAGATCAGCTTGACCTATTTAGGCGACGTGATTTTTTTTACATCTATGTGATCCAAATATACATCACTTTGGGGAGGTGATGTATATCTCATTTGCTCACGCGCCAACTTCCCATCTGAATCTTCCTCGTCTCCCCCCCCCCCGCACCCATGCGCGTGGCTGCCTTTCGCCTTTACCCGCAACTTGCGCAAACGACGAGATCCACTAATCCAACCCCTTGTCAGTTGCCACTCCTTAGGTGATATTTCTACCAACGATCTAGGTCTTGGCAGCCACGAGTTCTTCACGAAAACCACTCCACACCTGTACCGATCTAGGGTTACGACGAATGGGTGGAAGTGAGATCTTGCTACATGTAAACAAAAAAATGGTACTTTCCTGAAGAAATATTGGGCTGCAGCTCACAAGGTCTCGAATTTTATCAACTGCACCACAACAACATGGAGGGAGGCAAGGTTGCGTCATTTCATGCAGCCAATGGATGTGGAGCTAATCTTGGAAATACCGTTGAGCACGAGACAACAAGGAGACTTCTGGTCATGGCACTATGATCGGCGGGGTTTTTTCATTAAGATCTGCATACAACATGTTGGTAACCACAAGGGAGAAGAGGGAAGCCTGGCTGGGAGAAAACACAACCAGCTCGAACCATGAGAGAATTGAGGAGTGGACGGCGCTATGACGCACGCAGGTGCCGTCCAAGGTGAGGACTTCTATGTGGAGATTGGCGAAACAGTCAATACCGACAACCGATGTACGCCACCGCAGAAACATGGCAGACCATGATCGGTGTCAGCTGTGTGGTGCCAAGGACTCGTGGCGTCATGCGCCGCTCGATTGCGCCATGGCCAGATGCGTTTGGGCGCTAGTTGATGAAGGAGTGACGGAGCACGTACACAGTGCTGAGGAGTCAGGAGCTAGGGAGTGGCTTGCAACCATGATAGAGACACTCCGACACGAGGATAGGTGCGGGTGTTCGTGATCTTATGGGCAATCTGGCATGCACACCGCAAGGCTATACACGAGCAGGTTTATCACTGTCAGTTTATGCTTTTGTTAATAGCTTCATTGCGGATCTGTCGCAAGTTGCTGATGGACGGAGCAAGAAGAGTGTTGTTGCACCGACGGAGAGGCAACCAACCTGGACTGCGCCGCCAGGGGGCGTAGTGAAAATAAATGTCGATGCAGCAGTCGGAAAGAACATGGGCTGTGGTTCCATCGCAGTAGTGGCAAGGGATGAGGTGGGGAGGTTTATGGGGGAAACACATCCGGAGACTCTCGAAGCGCTAGCGTGCAGGGAAGGAGTAGCCCTGGCCCTCGACATTGATGCAAGGAGAGTGCGGGTGGCGAGCGACGTCCGAGAATAGTTTCAAGGCTTTAGTTTTTGTCTATGAGAGTATGAAGTTAAATAAAAAGGCTCATTTGTTAGCCCGTAGCAGTGTGCTCGCTGAGCAAGGTTTCCATATGTATGGCTGTTAGAGCCTCTGGAGGGAATCCCTGCAACTCTTCATCTTTTCTGATCTTATACCGCAATGCACCGCATATCGGGCATTTATTCAAATTCTCGTACTTCTCACCGCGGTAGAGGATACAGTCATTAATGCATGCATGTTTCTTCTGCACATCTAATCCTAGAGGGCAGACAAGCTTCTTTGCTTCATACGTACTGGCGGGCAATTCGTTATTTCTTGGAAGCAGCTTCTTTAATATTATTAGCAATTTTTCAAATCCCGAGTCAGTCACACCGGCCTCTGCCTTCCATTTCAGCAATTCCAATACGCTACCCAGCTTTCTCTGCCCATCTTCACAACCTGGGTACAACAATTTGTGGTGGTCCTCTAACATCTTGTCGAACTGCAACCTCTCCTTATCTGTGCCACAGTCTCTCCTTGCATCAGAAATGGCCCGACGAAGATCATCATCAACAGGATCATCTGGTGCCCGTTCTTCACCTCCGTCTTCTTCATTGTCTTTCATTGCGGTATCATCGTAGAATTCATAGAACATAGATCGGTACTGGTCATCGTTATCTTCTTCTTCATCGCCGTCTTCCATCATAACCCCTTCTTCTCCGTGCTTGGTCCAAACATTATAGCGGGACATGAATCCGAACCGAAGCAGGTGGCTCTTAATGTCTTTTGAGCAAGAGTAATCCTTCTCATTCTTACATTTCAGACATTGACAGCACATAAAACCTTGCTTCGACTTGTTGGCCTCAGCCACAAGCAGGAAACAATTCACACCCTCTCTGAAAGCGGGAGCACATCAGTTACTGTACATCCATGGATGACTTATCTGCATCATAAGTACAATTATGTATCATATGCAATCACCTTGCTAAAATTAGTATTGTACGGAGACTATGTATACGAGAAAATAGTTGCTAACCTTTTAGGATCAAAAGGAGGAGAAATCTTATCAAATAAAATCAAGTGGCATCCCTCACAAACATTTCATCAAACACCTCTTGTGCACATGAAGAAAAAATGAGCTACCATAAACCTCCACCTTTCACCACCAAGGAAAAAAAATGTAGGGAGGTGGGGGGGGGGGGCTGGCTATGTGTATATATAAACCTGGCCCTTTTATCGCGGGCCTTATTACCACCCGCGACCAAAGGGGTGCCAGCAGGAGGCCAAACCTCAGACCCCTTTTGTCGCGGGTCGTTATATAGCCCGCGACAACCGCGACAAAAGGCTTGGACTGCTCCAAAGGGTTTCGGGGCGACGTGACCAGGTCATTTGTCGCGGGCGTGCCTTGTGCACCACTATTATCAATGTCATTGTGCTTGTCCGACTGAGCCAAACGACATTGCATGCGCGTGCCGAGGAGGTACATGCCGTGATGCTCTCCGACCAAAACATCCGGACTCGTGGAATCGTGTGATCGTCATTTAACCTTGTACCAATCCTCGCCGTAAACCATGAAAGTTTTACCGTATTAGCAATGTAGGATATACCCGAAGACGAGAATCAATCGTCGTTCCTTTCTCGCCCATCAAGAAGACATGTGAATTCCTCCAAATGAACGGATGCGAACACTGTACAGATCCGGCCGGCATTCGATTCGTGAGGGTATAATTTGCAGACGAATCGTTGAGGCAGGTTCATCGCATCGGTAATCAGAAAAGGACGCCAAGCATGCTGCACATGTGATCAAATGAAATAGAAAACACCCAAGTTTGTTGAAGCGCGCCCGGGACGAAAAGGGATCAGACTATTATACTGGTATAAGGACATATATACATTAGTATACTGTTGTTCCTAGGGAAGTCTGGCCATTAGTACAACGAAACTTTGGGAAAGGAACGGTAATACGTTACTTTCCAAACGCCTTGTAGTTTTTGATAAAACTGAGAAATGCTACAATATCAAGAAACTGCGGTATTCCCTGCCCATGCGCGCAAATACTTCAGTTTTTTTTTAAAAACTTTGTTGCCAAACTAGTTCATGGGATGACGGTAAAAAACAAAAACAAAAAAATACATAGGATCATACGGTATGACAGTAGACAAGCCGGGGATATGGAAATGGCAAGTAGACTGCTGCTCATTTGTAATGGAGTATTCAGGAACAGTGACAAGCACGCCTTATGTATTGGCCTATTCCTAGAATGAGATAAACAAGTGTCGTATTTTGGTTGTAGCGTCGTACGCCTACCGGTAAACAATTAACACCATTGTCAGTTGATGCATGTGCATTAGCGACTGAGACTATAGGAAGTGCGCGTCAGCAGCGAGCAAGATCCGCCTGTATATATAAAGACGGACCCGATGGTCGTCCTCTTCACTGCCACCCTTCCACAAAGAGATCGACATGGCTCTCCATCTCAAGAAAAAGATAGACATGCCTTCTAACGCGTCACTTGTGCGAAGCTCGCCGCGGAACAGCATCCGGCCGCTGCCATTGCCGCTTCCACTGCCAGTTCCTCATAGCCCCTTCCGGATCAAGCACGGCGGCAAGTTCCACGATAGGCTTCTGGCCAAGGACAGGGCGGCGCCCAACACCGGCCGTTCCTCCTACTACTGCGCCGACCGAGGCTCGGTGCCGTTCCACTGGGAGTCGCGGCCGGGCACGCCCATGGACGGGGTCGCCCAGAAAGCCGCCGCCGGCGTCCTCCCGGCCGTCGTCACACTGCCCCCCTCGTACCTGATCCGGCATTGCTACGGAAAGGTAGCCCCGGACTCTCCACGTCCGAAGCGCAGAGCAAAGCGCAAGATCTCCAGCATCTTCGGGAGGCTCACCCTCAGGGTGCGGTCCCTGCGGGCGGCGTCGGCCAAGGTTTCACTCTCATCGTCTAGCCGGTGGCTGTTTTCTGAGATGGGCGAGCACCACGACGATCATGGTCCGCCGGAGCCCGCGGTAGATGAGTGTAGCCCACCGCGACCGAGCCCGTGGATGCTGCCATTCCGGTTCAGCTGCTTCGGGAACCGGATCGTGAGATGCATGGCTGGGCGTTAAGTCGCTCTCTGCTGTGGCGCCATCAAGGGGATACATGCCGTTTCTTATAGTTCCCACAAACAATCGTGGTCTCCCGACTTGTTTACCCTTCTGTTTTGTGATGTTTCATATAACTTGTTCTGTATTCTTGTGTTCATATGTGGCAACATTTTCCCGTCCTAATAATACACACATCACCTATGGGATGTTGATAATTTGATTACATACTATCAGTGGCGGAGTGGCATGACAGCATGCAGCAGCTAACTCATACAGTATAAAAGATCATTTAGACGATTAGCATACATATAACACGTATACTCCCTTCGATTTATATTAGTTGATGCTAATATAGATGTATTTAGATTTATTTTAGTTGTAGATACATCCATTTTAGCATCAATTAATATGGGTCGAAGGGAGTACATAAATAAATTCTCTCTACGTGTGGGTGTAGAGATCAATGAAATAGAAGTATCTAATCATTTTTAGTACTCGCACCAATCCGAAGTAAGTGTGGGGTTTTAGTTTGAATTAATGCAAATTTAGATTAAATTCCCGACACTTATTATGGATCAGAGGGGTAACAGAATAGGAGGCACCCACTGCTGGTTTATCCTGCCATTTCGTGCATTCATCGTCATTCGCTTATACAATTTTCTCCTCTTTCTTCTCTCAGAAAACATGATCTTCTACACAATCTTTGCTCTCCTTCAACTCCGTTATGCTCTCCACCCTTCCTCTCCTCCATTAGTAAGAGCATTCCCCTTCATCCTCTGCTATCAGATTAATAGATGCTCTCCTTTCATTTCATCTCCTTCAAACTGCAGTTACAGACAGAGAAATTTTGTTTTACTGAAAGCAATGCCAATCTTGTTTTCATTCATCAAGAGGAGTAAATTTGTACAAATGACTCAAAAGGATAAAAAAGTAGACGAGCTAGAAGCTCAACCTCTTCAAGGAAGAAGAGGAGATAACAACAACACACCACATCTATCTACATAAGGAAAGGGGAATGTGACACCAGGGAGGAACAATGAGGAGAGAGACAGATCCTCCTAACAAATATCTCGGCGACCTAGCCAACACGAAGGAGGGTCTTAGCTTCCATCATCATCTGATCAAGCAAGGAAGAAGCACTATGAACATTTATCGTTTGAACACTACCCAACAACACCCCTAAACAAGGGAGGGGTGTGAATGGGAACAAGGCAATCCAAGATGGGTCGACCTCCCTAGCCCGACTTCAATTAGATTATTAGCCTCTTATGCAACTAGGAAGACCGTCGAGACCAGCCTACACATCTCGGAAGGAAATGAACAAAGCACCAAACAACAAGGAGCAAACACCACCACCACCATATACTACCGTTGTGGACTTCGAACCGGCAAGCCGCACTCTAGACCGTGATGTCAACAACTAGAGAGGGGACTGATATATACTCCATGACGGCCCCTTCATGGAGGTAATGGCATCGAGAATGCTATGTTTGCCCGATAGAAGAGTCGGATCTAGGCTTTCTCAGGGAATCGATTAGGTTAGCAACATGTGCAAGTACCGTGATGGCACCTCCATGGAGGAAGAAAACACACAAAAGCATCACCGCTGTCGGTGCTGGAAGGAGACAACACATGCCATTCACTAGTCGCAGCACCACGTCAAGTCTCGAGAGTAACCGAGCGCAGTTACTCATGATCGCTCACATGATTAGGGCACCACACACCACCTATTGTGCCTCCAAGCCGCCATTCAAACTTCATTGGCAACTCAACCTCCTCCGCCGCAGTAACGGTCGACCACAAGTTCACCAACCCGCAAAGCAATGTAACCCGATAGGTGAGCTCGACCATAGAAAAGCTAGCCAGTCACAATAAAAGATCGAGATATGCCGACTAAAGGCTGAATATGCATTTATACAAAATATTGCTTACTAATGTTATCAATTGGAACCTTGGGTATATAACAGGGAAAACTGAGTACACCAGTAGAAGATCTAGCAGCTGATAAGTCAACCACGGCTAAATAGAGTTTCCAATTTTTTTACAAAATAATTTTTTTATTTCTAAGCGCCAGAATGATTTATTTGTGAAGCTAGTAAAAAAATATGGTGCAAAATGATACCTCTCCAATTTTCACATAAAGTAGAACATATTTGACGGACAATCCCAACTTTTATGAGTTCCAATTGTTTCAACTAATTTTTCATTTTAAATGAATTTATATTTATTTCCAAAAGTAATTCAAATTTGAACTACAAGCCTATAATAGCTTGCTCCTAAAAATAAAAAATATCCTTTCTAGTTACACAAGTAGTCATTATATAGAAAAAAATCACTAATAGTTTCCAAATATTCAACCCATTTTGATCTTGTTTTGAAAAAACGAAAAGAAAAAATGCAATGCTTCCACACGGAATCGATTTACTTGTACTATCTTTCATAAAATGTACGACACGTGCAATATTATATTTTAGAAAATCATTCAAAAATGGACTATTAAGAAGTATTTTTTATATTCTCAAAGTATATTTATTATAATATACCACAGATATAGTCATGGCTGAACAACCATGGAAATATATGTGGCATAATTTATTATAATATGCCCAAATTATCCATGAATATGAATCTTTCCATGATAAACAATGTTTCTAATATAGATTCCAACTTTTTCGTACATAAAATCATTTTCCATTTTAAAAAATGTTTTTTTTTGTAAAACAAGAGAAAAATAAGGCGCACAATGTTATTTCTCCAATTTTATCATAAAATAGAACATATGTCATGGAAAATTTCCCCAATTTTATGAACTGTAAGCTTTCTAGCTACCTTTCCCATTTAAATGACACTATGTCGGATTTTGAAGGTAATTTGAATTTGATTTACAAGTCTATTTTGGTTGACTCCTAAAATTTCAAATAAAAATTAGCTACACAAGTAGTCATTATATAAAAGTACGGCTCATTGTTTTGAAAGATTCAACCCCTTGAGATGAATATCCATCCGAACAATTTCACTCTCTTTTGGATAAAATGAAACTAAATGATGAAAATTCAAAAAATACAGTCCTTCCACATGTACTCCTTTTATGTTCTTAGAAAATATCAATATTGCAATATAAAAATTAAAGAAAACATTCACAAAATGGGGTATCAGATACGGACATTCATGACTTCAAAGCCAAATGAAGACATGGGCATATATGTAAGTGTACATTGAACCTATGTGCGGTTTTGGTAAATTAATAATAATCTCTGTGAGCTAATGATTTCATTGAGTTTTATACGAATGAATATTCTATATGTAATGTTTGTAGTTCATTATAATGTGCCCAAGTTGTACCGGAGGTGCATCTTCTAACAATATTTTGAAATAGTTGTCCTAACCTATTTTTGAATAAAAAACTTATGTTCTATTTTGTAAGTACCAACTCGGTTAAATAGACAAAAAAAATATGGTGCAAAATGGTACCTCTCCCATTTCATCATACATTAGAACATATTATTAAATTTATGAATTTTCAAGCCATTTTCTTACCACTTCACATTTAAATTATTTTATGCCAATTTTCTAAAAGTAATTGAAATATCAACTGCAAGTGTGTGTTATAATTCGCTCATCAAAATTCGCATAAATCATTTTTATGTTCACATTCTTTTTTTATAGAATATCCACTATGATTTTGAAATATTAAACCCCAAACACTCAGAAAATTATTTTCTAAGTGCCAAAAGAAGGAAAAATAAATGAAAAGAATAGAAGGGAAAAAGGGAAAATCTTTTCGGAGAGACATATAGCACTTAGAAAACTCATAACCTCTGTCAAGAGTTTACACTCGGAAAAATGGAAACACAATATCCACACAAAGCGTTACGATTGGTTGGGCGAGGAGCGGCTCGGATATATGATATGGCGCAGATCGAAGCCATTTGATAGTCACCAATCAAACAGCTCTCCTCCATCGCGCCTCTCTTTGCTTGTATCTTCTCTACTCTCTTCTCTCCTTACCTCTCTCGGCCGTTGCGATAGCTCCTCAAAGGTTGCGCTCTTCTGCCACCATCCACGACAGCTTTCGACGATGATAAGAACCCTTCCACGTCCACAATGCCGAACGGGTCTTCCCCTCTGTAGTGTGCCACGGTTAGCATCTCCCTAAGCCATAATATTCGTGTCCGCCAACGCCTCTACACCTTATTGGCCGCCGACGGCAGCCGAGACTGTGGCAGCGGATCCTTGTTCTGTCCAGCACGGGCTGGAGTCCATTAGATGCCTCCACACCCTCTCCTTCCTCCTTTGCGGTCAAGGCCTCCGAGGAGTGGGGCATCTTCTAGGTCCTCAACCACGAATTCTAGGCGGGCTTACAACGGCAAGAAGGGCGGCTTCTTGGTCTCATGAGAGTTCACCGCCTGTGTCGAGGGCCACGTGCAGGGCAAGATGCTCACCATCTTGAGGGCGAGGAGTGGCACGGATGAGCCCCACGATGATGATAACTAGTTCCTCTTGTGAGGTCACCATCGACTTATTAATATTTGCCTAGTGCTCAACCGATGCCACATGGAAAAGCCCTTGGCTCCCTCCTATCAGGGCCTCGTGGCACTGCGATCATTGTCCCGAGCTTTTTTCGTTACTTTACTTTGTCGAGCGTGTGCATAATTCTCGGCAATGGCTTTGCCGAGCCCCCGACAGAAAACACACACCAAATGGGGCTTTGCGAACATGTTCTTAATTTGCCAACATCGTTTGCTGAGAGGTTGCACATGTCGAAGACTTTTCCGTGTGTTTTAGTCCTTTATCGTGTTATTTGAGCATTTTGAAAACATTGAAATTGGTAGTGCCAGATATATAATAAAACAATTATACATAATAGTTAATCTTTCAATAATGAGAAAATTAATTTGGAGAGTATCAATATTGCTTTCATCACACTCATCCCAAAGGTAACAGATCCTGAGAATATGAATGATTACATACCAATTTCTCTGGTTAGTCTCCCTCTCAAGATTATCACCAAGCTAATGGCAAACAGAATGCAGAAGGACATTATCCCATTAATCCATCAGAATCAATATGGATTCATTAAAGGGAGAAATATTCAGGATTGCCTTGAATGGGCCTTTGAATATCTACATATATGTGATCTATCTAAAAGGCCCATTATCATCTTGAAAATAGATTTTGAGATGGCATTTGATAAAGTGGATTATAATGCCATCATTAGCATGCTTAGAGCTAGAGGTTTTGAACAAAAAGGATCAAACTTATATCCAACATACTCCACTTCAGTCCTTCTAAATGGGGTACCAGGAAAGAAAATATTTGCAAAAGAGGAGTAAGACAAGGGGATCCACTATCACCAATATTATTTGTCAATACTGCCGTTTTGCTCGAAAGTGCTATTAATGATGCCTGGCAGAATGGAATTATTAATCTCCCACTTTTAGATGACTTTGGACAGAAATATCCAATAGTCTAATATGCAGATGATACACTCGTGATTATGCCAGCTAATAGTGGAGAACTCATTCATTTAAAGGATATTTTGCAAACCTTCAGTGAATACTGGGCTACATGTAAACTACAACAATACCACACCGGTGCCTATCAACATTGACAATGAAAGAGCTAATGAAATGGCAAATATTTTTGGATGCAAAGTGGAAAGCCTGCCTTTTGCTTATTTGGGTTTACCACTGGATACCACAAGGCCTTCTGTTGCCGATCTTATGCCCATGGTTTCTAGGATTGATAAAAAACTATCTAGTATATCATCTCTGATGTCCTATACTGGCAAGCTCACACTCTTGAACTCCGTGATCCAATCATTACCCATGTATGCAATGTGCTCTTTCAAGGTACCAATAACTATTTTTGTCCACTTTGAAAAAAGTGGAAGGCAATTCATTTGGTCTGATAGAGAGAATAAAATTCAAGGAAAGTGTCTTGCAAGCTGGGAAATGATGTACAAGTCAAAAGACCAAGGTGGGCTAGTGTGGTGACCTTGCACACCACTGCATGTTGTAGTATGCCAGTCGTTGATATAACATTCACGAAGTACCAATCCGCAAATATTAAATCCCTCAGAGTAGTACAACAGAACATAGCTGGTCCATAACTCATTCATTTATTATTACAAACCATATGTACATATCATCACGGAGTTCCTCCTGGGTCCATAGAGGAATACTCCTGGGTTCGAGGTGAACCCAGCTTAGCTTACAATATAGAAGTCTTAGCAGGTTATACATTTATTCTCCTCGAGCAGCTAAGTACTAAGTGTTCACACTGCTCGGTTACTACTACTACTCCATGATCCTAGACTTGTTCTCCTTCGGAATCGTTCCTGGCTCCGTAGACTATAAGATAGTCTACACCTTCTACACCTTCGGAGAGGTCTGGCTCTTCATAGCAGATTTCTTCTGCTCCTTCTTGGTTGTTGATGTCCTCCTCAAGACGATTCAGGCAATCTAAGCAGGGAATTTAATAGTGGTATGAGTACGAGCGTACTCAATAAGTTCATATTAAGAAAGAGGTGTTTAATGCACTAGCTACGATACTAGACCAGAAAGTCTAATACCAATGCATGTTTTAATAACCATTTATTCAAAAGATTGCTTTTATTGAGAAGAACTATGTCCGTCAGCCTTCACTGGTTTACTAGAACTTCATGGAGTTCCTTTCCGGCAGTGTTCGCAGTTTCAAAACCCGGAACAGGGAGTGACATGTCACAATTCATTACACTCTGCAGAGGTGTGTTGCTTTACCCATAAGAGATCTTAACCTTGGTGCCAACCGGGCAGCTTTCCCGTCCACACTTCTGTTGGTGTGAGGCCCGGTATAAGGTCTTAGCCAATCATATTCCTCCGCTACCTCGCACACCCACTCTTTGTTGCAAATCCGACCTTGGGTCCTCGCCGGGCTATATCACTTGGATATCTTTCGACCTCGACAACTGATACGTCTCCGACGTATCGATAATTTCTTATGTTCTATGCCATATTATTGATGATACCTACATGTTTTATGCACACTTTATGTCATATTCGTGCATTTTCTGGAACTAACCTATTAACAAGATGCCGAAGTGCCAGCTCTCGTTTTCTCGCTGTTTTTGGTTTCAGAAATCCTAGTAACGAAATATTCTCGAATTGGACGAAACGAAGACCCGGGGGCCTATTTTCCACGGAGCTTCCAGAAGACCGAAGAACACACGAAGTGGGGCCACGAGGTGGCGACACCACAAGGCGGCGCGGCCCGGGGGCCCGCGCCGCCCTATGGTGTGGCCCCCTCGTCCGGCCCCCGACTCGCCCTTCCGCCTACTTAAAGCCTCCGTCGCGAAACCCCCGATGCGAAAAACCACGATACGGAAAACCCTACCGAGACGCCGCCGCCGCCGATCCCATCTCGGGGGATTCGGAGATCTCCTCCGGCACCCCGCCGGAGAGGGGATTCATCTCCCGGAGGACTCTACACCGCCATGGTCGCCTCCGGAGTGATGAGTGAGTAGTTCACCCCCGGACTATGGGTCCATAGCAGTAGCTAGATGGTTGTCTTCTCCTCATTGTGCTTCATTGTTGGATCTTGTGAGCTGCCTAACATGATCAAGATCATCTATCCGTAATTCTATATGTTGTGTTTGTCGGGATCCGATGGATAGAGAATACCATGTCATGTTAATTATCAAGTTATTACACATGTGTTGTTTATGATCTTGCATGCTCTCCGTTTCTAGTAGAGGCTCTGGCCAAGTTTTTTACTTTTAACTCCAAGAGGGAGTACTTATGCTCGATAGTGGGTTCATGCCCGCATTGACACCCGGGACAGGTGACGTGAAAGTTCTAAGGTTGTGTTGTGCTCGTTGCCACTAGGGATAAAACATTGGCGCTATGTCCGAGGATGTAGTTGTTGATTACATTACGCACCATACTTAATGCAATTGTCCGTTGCTTTGCAACTTAATACCGGAGGGGGTTCGGATGATAACCCGAAGGTGGACTTTTTAGGCATAGATGTAGTTGGATGGCGGTCTATGTACTTTGTCGTAATGCCCAATTAAATCTCACTATACTTATCATGTCATGTATGTGCATTGTTATGCCCTCTCTATTTGTCAATTGCCCGACCGTAATTTGTTCACCCAACATGCTTTTATCTTATGGGAGAGACACCTCTAGTGAACTCGTGGACCCCGGTCCATTCTTTTATACTCGAAATACAAATCTGCTCGCAATACTTGTTTTTACTGTTTTCTCTGCAAACAATCATCTTCCACACAATACGGTTAATCCTTTGTTACAGCAAGCCGGTGAGATTGACAACCTCACCGTTTCGTTGGGGCAAAGTACTTTGGTTGTGTTGTGCAGGTTCCACGTTGGCGCCGGAATCTCCGGTGTTGCGCCGCACTACATCCCGCCGCCATCAACCTTCAACGTGCTTCTTGACTCCTACTGGTTCGATTAAACCTTGGTTTCTAATCGAGGGAAACTTGCCGCTGTGCGCATCACACCTTCCTCTTGGGGTTCCCAACGGACGTGTCAACTACACGCATCAAGCAAATTTCCGGCGCCGTTGCCGGGGAGATCAAGACACGCTGCAAGGGGAGTCTCCACTTCTCAATCTCTTTACTTTGTTTTTGTCTTGCTTTATTTTATTTACTACTTTGTTTGCTGCATTATATCAAAACACAAAAAAATTAGTTGCTAGCTTTACTTTATTTACTCGTCTTGTTTGCTATATCAAAAACACAAAAAAATTAGTTTACTTGCATTTACTTTATCTAGTTTGCTTTATTTACTACTGTTAAAATGGCCAACCCTGAAAATACTAAGTTGTGTGACTTCACTAGCACAAATAATAATGATTTCTTATGCACACCTATTTCTCCACCCGCTACTACAGCAGAATTCTTTGAAATTAAACCTGCTTTACTTAATCTTGTCATGAGAGAGCAATTTTCTGGTGTTAGTTCTGATGATGCTGCTGCCCATCTCAATAATTTTGTTGAACTATGTGAAATGCAAAAGTATAAAGATGTAGATGGTGACATTATAAAATTAAAATTGTTTCCTTTCTCATTAAGAGGAAGAGCTAAAGATTGGTTGCTATCTCTGCCTAAGAATAGTATTGATTCCTGGACTAAATGCAAGGATGCTTTTATTGGTAGATATTATCCCCCTGCTAAAATTATATCTTTGAGGAGTAGCATAATGAATTTTAAACAATTGGATAATGAACATGTCGCTCAAGCTTGGGAAAGAATGAAATCTTTGGTTAAAAATTGCCCAACCCATGGACTGACTACTTGGATGATCATCCAAACCTTCTATGCAGGACTAAATTTTTCTTCGCGGAATTTATTGGATTCAGCTGCTGGAGGTACCTTTATGTCCATCACTCTTGGTGAAGCAACAAAGCTTCTTGATAATATGATGGTTAATTACTCCGAATGGCACACGGAAAGAGCTCCACAAGGTAAGAAGGTAAATTCGTTGAAGAATCCTCTTCCTTGAATGATAAGGTTGATGCTATTATGTCTATGCTTGCGAATGATAGGACTAATGTTGATCCTAATAATGTTCCATTAGCTTCATTGGTTGCCCAAGAAGAACATGTTGATGTAAACTTCATTAAAAATAATAATTTCAACAACAATGCTTATCGGAACAATTCTAGTAATAACTATAGGCCATATCCTTATAATAATGGTAACGGTTATGCTAATTCTTATGGGAATTCTTACAACAACAATAGGAATACACCCCCTGGACTTGAAGCCATGCTTAAAGAATTTATTAGTACACAAACTGCCTTTAACAAATCCGTTGAGGAAAAGCTCAATAAAATTGATATTCTTGTTTCTAGAGTTGATAGTCTTGCCTCCGATGTTGATCTTTTGAAATCGAAAGTTATGCCTAATAGGGATATTGAAAATAAAATTGTTACTACAGCAAATGCCATCCAAGTTAGAATTAATGAGAATATAAGATTAATGGCTGAACTGCGTGCTAGGTGGGATAGAGAAGAAAATGAAAAACTAGCTAAAAAAGAAAATGTAGCTAAAGTTTGGACTATTACCACCACTAGCAATGCTAATGACTCATATGTTGCTGCACCTCCTACTATCAATGGTAAAATAATTGGTGTTGGCAATGCTTCTACTCCTAGTGCAAAGCGCGCAAAATTACTCGAAACTGCTAAAACTGCTGAAACTCGCTTGTGATAAAACTGCTGAAATTTTTTCCAACCTTGGGGATGATAATCCCATTGCTTTAGATTGTAATGATTTAGATTTTGATGATTGCCATATCTCTGAAGTTATAAAGTTCTTACAAAAACTTGCTAAAAGTCCCAATGCTAGTGCTATAAATTTGGCTTTCACAAAACATATTACAAATGCTCTCATAAAAGCTAGAGAAGAGAAACTAAAATTTGAAACTTCTATTCCTAGAAAACTAGAGGATGGTTGGGAGCCCATCATTAAAATGAGAGTCAAAGATTTTGATTGTAATGCTTTATGTGATCTTGGTGCAAGTATTTCTGTTATGCCTAAAAAGTCTATGATATGCTTGACTTGCCAGCATTGAAGAATTGTTATTTGGATGTTAATCTCGCTGATAATGCTAAAAAGAAACCTTTGGGGAAAGTTGATAATGTTCATATTATGGTTAACAATAACCTTGTCCCCGTTGATTTTGTTGTCTTGGATATTGAATGCAATGCATCTTGCCCCATTATATTGGGAAGACCTTTTCTTCGAACCGTTGGTGCTACTATTGATATGAAGGAAGGTAATATTAAATATCAATTTCCTCTCAAGAAAGGTATGGAACACTTCCCTAGAAAGAGAATGAAGTTACCTTATGATTCTATTATTAGAACAAATTATGATGTTGATGCTTCATCTCTCGATGTTACTTGAGTTACACTTTCTGCGCCTAGCTGAAAGGCATTAAAGAAAAGCGCTTATGGAAGACAACCCATGTTTTTACTCCAGTATTTTTGTTTTATATTTGTGTCTTGGAAGTTGTTTACTACTGTAGCAACCTCTCCTTATCTTAGTTTTATGTTTTGTTGTGCCAAGTAAAGTCTTTGATAGAAAAGTAAGTACTAGATTTGGATTACTGCGCAGTTCCAGATTTCTTTGCTCGTCACGAATCTGGGTCTATCTCCCTGTAGGTAGCTCAGAAAATTACGCCAATTTACGAGCATGATCCTCAGATATGTACGCAACTTTCATTCAATTTGAGAATTTTCGTTTGAGCAAGTCTGGTGGCCTAATAAAATCCATCTTTACGGATCTGTTCTGTTTTGACAGATTCTGTCTTTTATTTCGCATTGCCTCTTTTGCTATGTTGGATGAATTTCTTTGATCCACTAATGTCCAGTAGCTTTATGCAATGTCCAGAAGTGTTAAGAATGATTGTGTCACCTCTGAACATGTGAATTTTTATTATGCACTAACCCTCTAATGAGTTGTTTCGAGTTTGGTGTGGAGGAAGTTTTCAAGGATCAAGAGAGGAGTATGATGCAATATGATCAAGGAGAGTGAAAGCTCTAAGCTTGGGGATGCCCCGGTGGTTCACCCCTGCATATATTAAGAAGAATCAAGCGTCTAAGCTTGGGGATGCCCAAGGCATCCCCTTCTTCATCGACAACATTATCGAGTTCCTCCCCTGAAACTATATTTTTATTCCGTCACATCTTATGCACTTTGCTTGGAGCGTCGGTTTTTTTTTTTTGTTTTGTTTGAATAAAATGGATCCTAGCATTCACTTTATGGGAGAGAGACACGCTCCGCTGTAGCATATGGACAAATATGTCCTTAGGCTCTACTCATAGTATTCATGGCGAAGTTCTTCTTCGTTAAATTGTTATATGGTTGGAATTGGAAAATGATACATGTAGTAAATTGCTATAATGTCTTGGATAATTTGATACTTGGCAATTGTTGTGCTCATGTTTAAGCTCTTGCATCATATACTTTGCACCCATTAATGAAGAAATACTTAGAGCTTGCTAATTTGGTTTGCATATTTGGTTTCTCTAGAGTCTAGATAACATCTAGTATTGAGTTTTGAACAACAAGGAAGACGGTATGGAGTCTTATAATGTTTACCATATGACTTTTATGTGAGTTTTGCTGTACCGTTCATCCTTGTGTTTGTTTCAAATAGCCTTGCTAGCCTAAACCTTGTATCGAGAGGGAATACTTCTCATGCATCCCAAATACTTGAGCCAACCACTATGCCATTTGTGTCCACCATACCTACCTACTACATGGTATTTATCCGCCATTCCAAAGTAAATTGCTTGAGTGCTACCTTTAAAATTCCATCATTCACCTTTGCAATATATAGCTCATGGGACAAATAGCTTAAAAACTATTGTGGTATTGAATATGTACTTATGCACTTTATCTCTTATTAAGTTGCTTGTTGTGCGATAACCATGTTTTCCGGGGACGCCATCAACTATTCTTTGTTGGATATCATGTGAGTTGCTATGCATGTCCGTCTTGTCCGAAGCAAGAGAGATCTACCACCTTCATGGTTGGAGCATGCATATTGTTAGAGAAGAACTTTGGGCCGCTAACTAAAGCCATGATTCATGGTGGAAGTTTCGGTTTGGACATATATCCTCAATCTCATATGAGAATAATAATTGTTGCCACATGCTTATGCATTAAAGAGGAGTCCATTATCTGTTGTCCATGTTGTCCCGGTATGGATGTCTAAGTTGAGAATAATCAAAAGCGAGAAATCCAAAATGCGAGCTTTCTCCTTAGACCTTTGTACAGGCGGCATGGAGGTACCCCATTGTGACACTTGGTCAAAACATGTGCATTGCAAAGATCCGGTAGTCCAAGTTAATTAGGACAAGGTGCGGGCACTATTAGTATACTATGCATGAGACTTGCAACTTGTAAGATATAACTTTCATAACTCATATGCTTTATTACTACCGTTGACAAAATTGTTTCATGTTTTCAAAATAAAAGCTCTAGCACAAATATAGCTATCGATGCTTTCCTCTTTGAAGGACCATTCTCTTTACTTTTATGTTGAGTCAGTTCACCTATCTCTCTCCACCTCAAGAAGCAAACACTTGTGTGAACTGTGCATTGATTCCTACATACTTGCATATTGTACTTGTTATATTACTCTATGTTGACAATTATCCATGAGATATACATGTTACAAGTTGAAAGCAACCGCTGAAACTTAATCTTCCTTTGTGTTGCTTCAATGCCTTTACTTTGATTTATTGCTTTATGAGTTAACTCTTATGCAAGACTTATTAATACCTGTCTTGAAGTACTATTCATGAAAAGTCTTTGCTATATGATTCACTTGTTTACTCATGTCATTACCATTGTTTTGATCGCTGCATCCACTACATATGTTTACAAATAGTATGATCAAGGTTATGATGGCATATCACTTCGAAATTATCTTTGTTATCGTTTTACCTCGCTCGGGACGAGCGAGAACTAAGCTTGGGGATGCTTGATACGTCTCCGACGTATCGATAATTTCTTATGTTCTATGCCATATTATTGATGATACCTACATGTTTTATGCACACTTTATGTCATATTCGTGCATTTTACGGAACTAACCTATTAACAAGATGCCGAAGTGCCAGTTCTCGTTTTCCGCTGTTTTTGGTTTCGAAATCCTAGTAACGAAATATTCTTGGAATTGGACGAAACGAAGACCCGGGGGCCTATTTTTCCACGGAGCTTCCGGAAGACCGAAGAACACACGAAGTGGGGCCACGAGGTGGCGACACCACAAGGCGGCGCGGCCCGGGGGGCCCGCGCCGCCCTATGGTGTGGCCCCCTCGTCCGGCCCCCGACTCTGCCCTTCCGCCTACTTAAAGCCTCCGTCGCGAAACCCCCGATGCGAAAAACCACGATACGGAAAACCTTGCGAGACGCCGCCGCCGCCGATCCCATCTCGGGGGATTCTGGAGATCTCCTCCGGCACCCCGCCCGAGAGGGGATTCAACTCCCGGAGGACTCTACACCGCCATGTTCGCCTCCGGAGTGATGAGTGAGTAGTTCACCCTCGGACTATGGGTCCATAGCAGTAGCTAGATGGTTGTCTTCTCCTCATTGTGCTTCATTGTTGGATCTTGTGAGCTGCCTAACATGATCAAGATCATCTATCCGTAATTCTATATGTTGTGTTTGTCGGGATCCGATGGATAGAGAATACCATGTCATGTTAATTATCAAGTTATTACACATGTGTTGTTTATGATCTTGCATGCTCTCCGTTTCTAGTAGAGGCTCTGGCCAAGTTTTTACTTTTAACTCCAAGAGGGAGTACTTATGCTCGATAGTGGGTTCATGCACGCATTGACACCGGGACGATGTGATGAAAGTTCTAAGGTTGTGTTGTGCTTGTTGCCACTAGGGATAAAACATTGGCGCTATGTCCGAGGATGTAGTTGTTGATTACATTACGCACCATACTTAATGCAATTGTCTCGTTGCTTTGCAACTTAATACTGGAGGGGGTTCGGATGATAACTCTGAAGGTGGACTTTTTAGGCATAGATGCAGTTGGATGGCGGTCTATGTACTTTGTCGTAATGCCCAATTAAATCTCACTATACTTATCATGTCATGTATGTGCATTGTTATGCCCTCTCTATTTGTCAATTGCCCGACCGTAATTTGTTCACCCAACATGCTTTTATCTTATGGGAGAGACACCTCTAGTGAACTGTGGACCCCGGTCCATTCTTTTATACTTGAAATACAAATCTGCTGCAATACTTGTTTTTACTGTTTTCTCTGCAAACAATCATCTTCCACACAATACGGTTAATCCTTTGTTACGGCAAGCCGGTGAGATTGACAACCTCACCGTTTCGTTGGGGCAAAGTACTTTGGTTGTGTTGTGAAGGTTCCACGTTGGCGCCGGAATCTCCGGTGTTGCGCCGCACTACATCCCGCCGCCATCAACCTTCAACGTGCTTCTTGACTCCTACTGGTTCGATTAAACCTTGGTTTCTAACTGAGGGAAACTTGCCGCTGTGCGCATCACACCTTCCTCTTGGGGTTCCCAACGGACGTGTCAACTACACGCATCAACAACTACCAGGTCGCAACCATGGTCCTTCGCCGGGCAATGCAACCCATCATAGACCGCATTACCGTGGGGAATTAGAATGGGATCCCCACCCTCAAGTTGATCCCGCAAGACACAAATGCTATGGTAAGCGCATTCGTTGATGTACGAGAGGTGGAAATACAATTGACTACTCCGTCCCACTCCAGATCTTATGGTTAACACGAGTTTTACGGCACAAGAATCACTGGATGACATTTGTTGTTTAATCCTAGATGGATATAAACCCATTGCAATGGAACCTCCACCATGTCAACACATTCCATGGTTCCATTGCCAACCACATAGTCATATTCATAGTTATGAAAGTAGTACTTTTTCTTTTCATGCAAGAGTGATAAGTATAGTACTTTGCAAGTAATTTGGTAAAAATACTCAAATGACATGAGCAAGCACTACAAGAGAAGTTCTGATAGACAACGTCCCAAAATCGTCCGCTAAGGGGTATTTTTCGTCGCCTATGGGCCTAACCCGACGATATGGGTTCTGTTGTCGAAACTGCGCCAGGCAAAGTCCTACGACGATTTTTTCGGTCCGTCGCGCTTGGGCGCCCTTCCGCCACGGAAAATCGGACCGTTGCTGAAGTGTTTCCGGGAGCCCGTTGACTCGCCGACGTCATGCAAGCCGACACGTGGCGGATGCCGTGATCGGCCAGTTAACGGCGTTAACCGGCTAAACCCCGTGGTAGATGGTAGGCCCACACGAGGCCTGCCACGTCTTAAGCGGGCCGGCCCATTAAGTTTGCGGGCCGGGCCAGGTGACTTAGTTTGACCGGTCAACTATATAGCTGGGCTGGTCCATTAGTTACGTGGGCCGGGCCTAACCTCTAAGGTTGACTGGTCAAAACTAAAATGGGCCGGCCCACTAAGCATGTGGGTCGGGCCGAAAGCACTCGTTTGACCGGTCAACAGGGAAAGGGCCTGCCCACAAGACATGCGGGACCCACTTTCCTGGTATCGGGCCGGCCCATTTACCAAGTGGGGTCCACATTAAAGCAAGTGGGCCGGCCCAAGAAGTTATTGGGCCGGCCCAATTAGCATGTGGGTCCCACTATCCTACTATCGGGCCAGCCCATTTAGTACGTGGGGTCCACAATATAGCAAATGGGCTGGCCCAACAAGCCAGTGGGCCGGGCCAAAAACACTGGTGGGTCCCACATTCCTGTTAAAAGGCCGGCCCATTAAGTACGTGGGTCCACCATGTAGCAAGTGGGCCGGCCCATTAAGTACGTGGGTCCACCATGTAGCAAGTGGGCCGGCCCAACAAGATAGTGGGCCGGGCCAAAAACACAGGTGGTCCCACTTTCCTGTTAAAGGGCCGACCCATTTAGTACGTGGGGTCCACCATATAGCAAGAGGGCTGGCCCAACAAGAAAGTGGGCCGGGCCAAAAACACAGGTGGGTCCCACATCCGTGTTAAAGGGCTGGCCCATTTAGTGTGTGGGGTCCACCATATAGCAAGTGGGCTGGCCCAACAAGAAAATGGTCCGGGCCAAAAACACAGGTGGGTCCCACCTTCCTGTTAAAGGGCCGGCCCATTTAGTATGCGGGGTCCACCATATATCAAGTGGGCCGGACCAACAAGATAGTGGGCCGGGCCAAAAACACATGTGGGTCCCACTATCGTGTTAACGGGCCGGCCCATTTAGTATGTGGGGTCCACCACAAAAGCAATTGGGCTGGCCCAACAAGATAGTGGGCCGGCCCAATAAGCTTGTGGGGCCACTATCGTGCTAACGGGCCGGCCCAATTAGTATGTGGGGTCCACTGTAAATCAGGTGGGCTGGCCCGATGAGTTAGCGGGCCGGCCCAGTAAGCTTGTGGGGCCCATTTTTCTGTTACAGGGCCGGCCCAGTAGTGGGTGGGGTCCACCTTAAAGCAAGTGGGATGGCCCAATAATTAGTGGGCCAGCCCGTTACTTGGTGTTTATATGACGTCATAATAGGCGCTTTAGGATTTTGCGGGCCGGCACATATGTGATTTCGCTTAATTGGGGCGTTTAAGGGATGGGAATTTGTGATTTAGATGCTGAGAATATTTACGCAGCACATGATTTCTGTCGGATAGCCTCACTTTCCACAAGCACCATAGAAAAAATGCACGAAAGAACTATAAAAACTAACTAAATATTACATCAGCTGCAAGGCTTTGAAAAAATATTACAGAACCCAGAGAAATTGAATGGTAATTAAACCTAGCAATTCAATGAAGCCATTCGGCAATCTTTTAAGTTGTCCATGCACCACCTATATCTGAAACAAAGACATTACAAGTTAAGACAGCAACAATGGAAAGGCAAAGACACTACAATATTGTTTGCCAAAGAATTTGGAACTCATCATTTCGTCGTTATAAGAAGATCATTGTAATGCGCACAATAAGCAAACAAAGAGTGCATGCCGCATACGAACAGCCAATATAACATAGCACGTTAAAATGAAACAGCAGACTTACTACTGTCGAGTCCCATGCAAACCAACATGTTCATGGAGTACAAAATTGACATGAACAACATAGTAGCAGGCTATAAATTTTGTAACAACGACTGAGCAAGATCAAGTTATGATGGCTACATCTACAGAGCAGGGAATGTAAACCAAAAATAGAAGTTACGATGGAAAAAGCTAAAGAGGAGGGAATGTGAACCAACATGTGCCAAGTGCAATTACTTCAAATTGGCCGTGAACTAAATAATACTCCTGAACTTATAGTGAAGGGGATGCAAATCAAGATGTTTCGGGATATAAACTTGTAATGAGCAACACATAGAGGATAGTTAATGCTGGAGCTTAGGATGGACCGGATACAGAATATAGTGGGATCACCTGTGAACTTGTATAAGAGGGAATGCAGACCAATATGTTCAGCATTCCATATGTGAGCGTCATGCCAAGTCAGAGAAACAAGTCAATAATGCAGCTTTTGAAGAACAAGATGGCACACAAAATTATTATCTAGTAGTATGACAAGTTTATTTGTACTACAGGCTAGATAGCAGAGTGATAGCATGCCAAACTAAGTCCTTACTTTGTTAGCTTACAATGAACTAGATACAAAATAATGGCATCACCTGTAGTACAGGTAATGCAAGCCAACATGTTCATGGAGTAAAAAATTGGCACAAACAACATAGTAGCAGGCCATAATTTTTGTAACAACGGCTGAGCAAGATAAAGTTATGATGGCTAGATCTACAGAGCAGGAAATGTAAACCAAATATAGAAGTGACGATGCCAAAAGCTATAGAGCAGGGAATGCGAACCAACATGTGCAATTACTTAAAATTGGCCATGAACTAAATAATAGCAGGATGTTACTATAATAGCTAGGAATAAAACAGATAGGAGTTATAATGGCATCACTCAATTTGTTTCAGGATATAAAGTTGTAATGAGCAACACATAGAGGATAGTTAATGCTACGGCTTAGGATGGACCAGAAACGGAAAATAGTGGGATCACCTGTGAACTTGTAGAAGAGGGAATGCACACCAATATGTTCACCATTCTATATGTGAGCGCCATGCCAATTAAGAGAAACAAGTTAATATTGCAGCTTTCGAAGAATCAGATGGCAGACAAAATTATGATGGAAGTAGCTGCTGTGACGAGTTCAAATAAATTCGATCTTGCAGGATGGCGAGAGCGATAGCATGCAGGAACTAATAGCAGAGCGATTACTTTGTTAGCTTACGACGAAGTAGATAGAAATAACAATGGCATCACCTGTAGTACGGGGAATGCAAACCAACATGTTCGGGGAGAACAAGATTGGCATGAACAAAATAGTAGCAGCCTATAATTTTTGTAACAACGGTCGAGCGATATAGAACTTATGATGGCTACATCTACAGA
>NC_061508.1:48985197-49010700 GCF_022539505.1 Lolium rigidum
CTGCTGAAAACAGCGTTAGTCCGTGTTAGTTGCATCCAAAATACACAAATTAGAGGCAAAATAATAGCAAAAGTGTTCGGGAAAGTAGATACGTTTTGGACGTATCATAGCTCGTCTCCTGAGCTTGCTTCGCCGCCTCACGTCGATGCTCCGGCCGAAGATGCTCATGCCGTCTCCAACCGACCCTAAATCGTTGCCTCCATAGTGCTGCTCCATTATTTTTGCTTTCTCCATTGCTACTTGCCTAGCTTTCTATGAAACTCTCTTGCTTGGAACAATGGTGGCCAAGTTAAATATCTCTTTGTTGGTGCGCCGGTAGCGTGGTGACAAAGCGAGGCATGATGATTCCAAGCCTTTCTGTCCGGCAAAGTCTAGAGGAACTCGCTACAGCAGGAAGCATTTCTTGTACACCCAGACGACAGTGTCGCTGCAGCGATTTTTTTTTTACGTTGCTGACAGCGTGCATTACATGGACAACGAAATTAGGAGAAGAGATCTAGGTTATATTTGGAAATATAGCAGCTTCAGACAAATTAGCAGTTTGTCGTGCTTCTAGTCTGAAGATTTTGCAAAAGCGTGAACTAGAGAAACTCGTCTCAGTAAGAGAGCTTTCAGTTCAGTTTTGAGTACATTCCAGTGAATATGAATTGTCAATCCCTGCCGCACAATCAAATTCAGTATGAACAAAAAGAAACCCTTCAATCATTTACTGAATGAGTATTATGCTTCACCCCACAGAAACAGAAGTACAGAACAGCATCAAAGAACTCAGAATGTTCGCCATTCATCGCAAAATTTAACTACATCAACAGAGTTAGGTTTTAAATGGTTTAAATTAAGGTTCCTGAGTTGAATGATGAGAAAGATACAATCATACAATGGCCCTGCCTTGGAGACTCTGATCTGCACAAGGCAATGCTAGTTGACAGCTTCTAGTATTCTTTCGGTTCCCCTTCCTCTTCCTCCATGTGTTGACACGTTCCAGGCTTCCAGCAGATTGAACTTAACTTTGGGGCAGATAGGTGATGAAGGGAAAAAAGAACAAGTAGCAATGGCAGCTACACACGCAATAATCTATCTTACAGCGTGTTAAATTAACCTGTAACATCAATTGCATCAGATAATCAGACTGCACTATGAGCTGAAGCTACAACAATGAACACACCTATTGGATTGATCTTTAGCCCCCGAAAAATAGAAACCACAAAACACAATGTACAAAAGAGGTCAAAGAAAATATGGGACTGAGGTCCTAGGCCCTCGCATTTGGTTGTTCTCGTCGGTCTCCGTGAAGAACTTGACCTCTCTTTCCTGCGAATGGAGTAAAAACACAGCAGAATGAAATTATGAAATACAAAAAATGACATAACCAATCCCTGTTTTTCAGGATATAACTGAAATTATGGTATGCACTACAACACTACTATGTACTATGTATTAACCAGGACCAAAATAGGTAGAAAACTAAGTTGCCAAGCTTTTTCTACCTGGCTACGCTATTAGGATCTCCTAAGTTCATGTACAAAACAATTGAATTGCTACTGTCAAAGGATTCAAAGCATGAGCGGAACAATTTCTTTGAGGTTTTGAAGGCAAATGAAATATCTATAGAAGATTATTGCAGGTTGAAGATAGTAATGAACTAGACAAGATGAAGTCCATAAGACATAGAAATACCGAATGACCTACCATATTTTCGCCGAAGCTCAGTATAGAAGCAACGTTGCCACATCTGTAACAATAATTAGGTGCAGACCACACCTGGAAAATAAATTAAAATGAGCACCCGGAACTTCTATAATGCTATGATAGTTCTGGGTGCTCATTTAACGTCCGTTCAGAATTATCATAGCATTATAGAAGTTACAGAAAAGTTATCACGGATTTAATCAACGGTCACGAAAATTTAGATTAGACGGAACCACAATTCGATTAGACGGAACCAAAGTTCCGTGCCAATCACCGTAAAAGAGAATATGCAGCAATAAACTACTTAAAAAGTCATTCTAGTGCCTTGATATCACCCAAACCTGGTGTGCGAGAGATTGCAAGTTAATTACTCTTGAATCCGGGAGACATCATTTAATGGAGCAGTGAAGTCTAGTCAGACTCTAAACTATGTACTACTGCCAACACAAGTAAGAAGCATGCGTGCAAAATAAAGGAAACCATGTCATTTGGATTCATCTATGCATATGTTGGCTATAAGGTTCTCATGTGACATTATTTGTAACTCCTATGATATTATTTGTAATCACCTTACTTGAGAAGGGAAAGAAAAGTTTCTCTATCTCTCATAGGTAGATTGTTTATAATCACGCTAAGTAAATTCAAGAGTAACAAAATAGCACTTTTGCAATAGAGACAAAGAGGATAAGAACCAAAGGATCGAATTGGCCCATCTATTTGATTTTCTGATGGTCTTGAATCTCTCAAAGCTATGGTCCTGTCAACTCTAGTTTCTTTGGCAGATTCAGCATTGTAAATCTGAATGGTTAAATCATAGAAAAATACATCTTTGTAACGTAATTGAAGAATTGATGTTAAAAGATGAATGGCCTTCGAAAGAGACAAACATGGTCCCAAATTTTCAACTACAAAAACAAATGGTTGCATTTCTTTGAATAGCAGTACTCTAATGATAGAAGAAGAGTGACATTCAGGTCAAGCGGAGACATGCACAAACTCAATATGAACCTTAAGGACATTACACGGGATCTACAAAACGCGGAGACATGCAAAAACTCGGTATGGACCTTAAGGCCACTACACTGGGTCTACAAAACAGCTAATGCTTGCTTTTTTGGTGAGTGCGCTGGGTTATTACAGAGGTAAATCTGTTAGAAGCTTTGAAAGAAAGGGTTATTGTTCAGAAGAAACTTGTTTTCCAACTTTTGCAGAATCAAGAAAATAACCAAATAATGTCTACGAAATAATCCATATGGTATCACTACATAACCAGGTTGGGAGGACTTACAAATCAAAGTGAGTGCAACTCTGAGAATACAATGCCTCATAAAATTCCATTTCATTTTTATCAAAAGAGTCTCACCTAAGATGTACTGAACAAATTAAACTTCCTGAAAGAGGAGCCATTAAATTCAACATGTATATCCCGACTCAATGTCACCTAAGGTGTAAAAATCTTCTTGCAACTGATAGAAAGAGGATTTATTAAATTTATCAAGTATATAACACTTACAACCTTTGGTGGAAGAGCAAGATCTACATCTCAGCATATTTCCGTCCGCCTTAGCACTATGCCCTTCAATACTTTTTCCTTGAGAAGAGTCATGGCCCTGTGGCCCTCAAAACTCGTTGACCCTGTAGTAGCAGTCTCGCGATGTACTGTCAAAGAGTGGCTTTGTGTCAGCAGATATAATTTCATCAATAAAAATATATAAATATAAGGGACATCTCAAACTCTGTAACTGAACTTACTCCACCAGCAAAAGTGCCTGACTGGTGAATGACCACGGTCACATTTTTTTTTTCATTTTGCAGGAGATTAGGGACCGTCAACCAAAATGAAGAAATAAGGGCAATGGTAAAAGTAGCAAATCAAAGATTGCGTGACGTCAAAAGAAAATGTGTTTTTCCTTTTAATAACCAAAAGCAGATATACAACACGGTCTAGGCAAACCAACAATTACCTTACAGAGCGAAACCGTTTCTGAGCAAATTGGCCAAACACGCCGAAGCATAGTAACATGCTTCCACAGTAGCGATTTAATAAGTAATAAATCAATTATCTCATCCCTGCTACGTCCTTTAACAACTGGAAATAGTTGCTTAAAATCACCTCATAAAACCGCAGTTTTCCACGGAAAGGAAGCAAGCTTCAAGAGCTATCATTCACTCAACATATTTTGTATATGTGCTTTCCAGCAAAACGTATTACTTGTTGCCTAAAACAACAACGGTCAGGCCTTTACTCAACGACAACAGACATAAAAGTAGGATTATCAGATTCCCAGTGCTGAGTATACTTTTCCAATTCAAGAACAATGGTCTATTTTTTTTTTACTTCAAGCTCTAAAAAAAAGTAGAGGAGCTACTGAACGTTTTCTGAAATTACGCACGAACATTTTCTGTTCTGATGTCCAAAATGAGAAAAAAAAAACTGAACGTTCTCTAGTTTAGGAATGATCTACAGGATTAAATACCTCTCTAAGAAACCATTAAATTAGGTACCATAGTGGATACGAACTACTAAGCACCTATTTATTGTTTAACTCGAGCAAAAAGATAGCACCAACCCCGAGTGTGCATATATAGAACATGGGGGCATGTGAACCCACTTTTTGAAAAGTTCCGTTTGTGATGTCAAAACATGTTTTAAAAATCGAAACACAAAATGATTTCCCAGATGATCTCAAATATGTACCCTGGACATGAGTTTCGTGACGAAAAAACTTTTTATTTTGTCTCGGCAAAAAAGTGAAATTTTGCAGGGCTATATACCAGTATATATGTGACGTATTTTGTCTTTTTTAGATTCTGAAATAAAAATGTGGTTTCTCGGCGAAAACTTTCTACGCACATATGAAACATGCGTACGTGTCCGGATATTTTTATTTCAGAATTTTTTTACATTTAGAAAATGCATTTTCAACTAGGGTTCACATGAACCCATGTTCAAACCGGACTTTTCCCACCAACCCCAAGATATATTAGAGGAGCTATAACCAACCTGAAGCACAAAAAGCAGAACACCAACGCCACCCCCATCAGGCCAAGGCAGTCCACATAAGTGTTGATGATATGGGAACATTGCACTTTGTTGTAGAGCCTACAACATCCTCCATAGCTAGCCCTCTACAAACATTCCGGCAAGAGAATGAGGAGAACACTTTGAAATTAAGTTATTCCAAACTGAGATTTTAAATACCATACAACACATTATGAACGGATTCATAAGGCAACACAATAGTTTCCAAGGATGAGAGGTTGGGAGATGCATGTTTCAGAGTAGTGCATCAATCTGTTGGCATTCTTTACATCTAGCTGGGTATCTATGAAAGCAGAATTCGCACCAAACTAATTAGTTTTATTTCCTTTTGCTTCCTGTAAATTAGGCCTACAATAGCTGAGCTACAGATAACTGAACAAAGTAATTCAGATGATACATTAGGTGATTTGAGTGTAGAGCACGATATTAAGCAAAATTATCATGTATTCAGCGATGGTATTATCAATTTATTTTGTTCATAAATTGGGTTGTACCTTTCCATTACTAATCAACTTGTTTTGCCTCATAGCCGTACACAGCCATCTATCTTAATGTTTGATGCAAGACCAAGGTGCATGAAATCCTAACAACTCAATCTGAGTGGTGAGTAGGCAAGGAAAACAAACCAGAACTGCTAAGTTCGCTGGTGCCATCGTCCATGAGGCATGAGGTTGCCGCCATACAGGGAGGAAAGTAGCCAGATCTCAGGGAGGGGAACATGGACTGCAGCTGCCGCAGAGGAAGGCGGCACTCCATGTGTGAAGAACAACACTACGCCTACGGCAAACCTTGCAGGACGGCCTCCGCTTTGCCGCCGTGCACCTTGTGCTCATGCTTCCCATCCCCCTCGGCCTCCTCCTCCATATCCGGTTCCTCCTCTTCCTCCTGCATTTTTTGATAAAGGGCGTTTATTACTCAAACGATTTTAAGCATTACACCCAGCCTCTGCATAACAAGATGCACACAGACCTCCATCCCCACCTCATGCTCATTGATGCGTGCAGTCGACACACGTCCGTTGGGAACCCCAAGAGGAAGGTGTGATGCAGACAGTAGCAAGTTTTCCCTCAGAAAGAAACCAAGGTTTATCGAACCAGGAGGAGCCAAGAAGCACGTTGAAGGTTGATGGTGGCGGAATGTAATGTGGCGCAACACCAGGGATTCCGGCGCCAACGTGGAACCTGCACAACACAACCAAAGTACTTTGCCCCAACGAAACAGTGAGGTTGTCAATCTCACCGGCTTGCTCGTAACAAAGGATTAACCGTATTGTGTGGAAGATGATTGTTTGCGGAAAACGAGTAAAACAAGTATTGCAGTAGATTGTATGCGATGTAAAGAATAGGACCGGGGTCCACAGTTCACTAGAGGTGTCTCTCCCATAAGATAAAAGCATGTTGGGTGAACAAATTACGGTCGGGCAATTGACAAATAGAGAGGGCATAACAATGCACATATATGACATGATAAATATAGTGAGATTTAATTGGGCATTACGACAAAGTACATAGACCGCTATCCAGCATGCATCTATGCCTAAAAAGTCCACCTTCAGGTTATCATCCGAACCCCTTCCAGTATTAAGTTGCAAAACAACGAGACAATTGCATTAAGTATGGTGCGTAATGTAATCAATAACTACATCCTTAGACATAGCATCAATGTTTTATCCCTAGTGGCAACGAGCACATCCACAACCTTAGAACTTTCCGTCACCGTCCCAGCATTTAATGGAGGCATGAACCCACTATCGAGCATAAATACTCCCTCTTGGAGTTAAGAACAAAAACTTGGCCAGAGCCTCTACTAATAACGGAGAGCATGCAAGATCATAAACAACACATAGGTAATAACTTGATAATTAACATAACATAGTATTCTCTATCCATCGGATCCCGACAAACACAACATATAGTATTACGAGATAGATGATCTTGATCATGTTAGGCAGCTCACAAGATCCAACAATGAAGCACAATGAGGAGAAGACAACCATCTAGCTACTGCTATGGACCCATAGTCCAGGGGTGAACTACTCACTCATCACTCCGGAGGCGACCATGGCGGTGAAGAGTCCTCCGGGAGATGAATCCCCTCTCCGGCAGGGTGCCGGAGGAGTCCCCCGAGATGGGATTGGCGGCGGCGGCGTCTCAGTAAGGTTTTCCGTATCGTGGCTCTCGGTACCGAGGGTTTCGCGACGGAGGCTATTTGTAGGCGGAAGGGCAGGTAAAGAGGCGGCACGAGGGGCCCACACCATAGGTCGGCGCGGCCGGGGCCCGGGCCGCGCCGCCCGGTGTGTCGCCACCTCGTGGCCCCACTTCGACTCTCCCTCGGTCTTCCGGAAGCTTCGTGGCAAAATAGGACCCTGGGCGTTGATTTCGTCCAATTCCGAGAATATTTCTTTACTAGGATTTCTGAAACCAAAAACAGCAGAAAACAGCAACTGGCTCTTTAGCATCTCGTTAATAGGTTAGTGCCAGAAAATGCATAAATACGACATATAATGTGTATACAACATGTAGATATCATCAATAATGTAGCATCGAACATAAGAAATTATCGATACGTCGGAGACGTATCAGCATCCCCAAGCTTAGTTCTGCTCGTCCCGAGCAAGTAAACGATAACAAAGATAATTTCTGGAGTGACATGCCATCATAAACTTGATCATACTATTGTAAACATATGTAATGAATGCAGCGATCAAAACAATGATAATGACATGAGTAAACAACTGAATCATAAAGCAAAGACTTTTAATGAATAGCACTTCAAGACAAGCATCAATAAGTCTTGCATAAGAGTTAACTCATAAAGCAATAAATCAAAGTAAAGGTATTGAAGCAACACAAAGGAAGATTAAGTTTCAGCGGTTGCTTTCAACTTGTAACATGTATATCTCATGGATAATTGTCAACATAGAATAATATAACAAGTGCAATATGCAAGTATGTAGGAATCAATGTACAGTTCACACAAGTGTTTGCTTCTTGAGGTGGAGAGAGATAGGTGAACTGACTCAACATAAAAGTAAAAAAGAATGGTCCTTCAAAGAGGAAAGCATCGATTGCTATATTTGTGCTAGAGCTTTTATTTTGAACACATGAAACAATTTTGTCAACGGTAGTAATAAAGCATATGAGTTATGTAAATTATATCTTACAAGTTGCAAGCCTCATGCATAGTATACTAATAGTGCCCGCACCTTGTCCTAATTAGCTTGGACTACCGGATCATCGCAATACACATGTTTTAACCAAGTGTCACAATGGGGTACCTCCATGCCGCCTGTACAAAGGTCTAAGGAGAAAGCTCGCATTTTGGATTTCTCGCTTTTGATTATTCTCAACTTAGACATCCATACCGGGACAACATGGACAACGGATAATGGACTCCTCTTTAATGCATAAGCATGTGGCAACAATTAGTGTTCTCATATGAGACTCGAGGATATATGTCCAAAACTGAAACTTCCACCATGAATCATGGCTTTAGTTAGCGGCCCAATGTTCTTCTCTAACAATATGCATGCTCCAACCATTAAGGTGGTAGATCTCTCTTACTTCATACAAGACGGACATGCATAGCAACTCACATGATATTCAACAAAGAATAGTTGATGGCGTCCCCAGAAACATGGTTATCGCTCAACAAGCAACTTAATAAGAGATAAAGTGCATAAGTACATATTCAATACCACAATAGTTTTTAAGCTATTTGTCCCATGAGCTATATATTGCAAAGGTGAATGATGGAAATTTTAAAGATAGCACTCAAGCAATTTACTTTGGAATAGCGGAGAAATACCATGTAGTAGGTAGGTATGGTGGACACAAATGGCATAGTGGTTGGCTCAAGGATTTTGGATGCATGAGAAGTATTCCCTCTCGATACAAGGTTTAGGCTAGCAAGGTTATTTGAAACAAACACAAGGATGAACGGTGCAGCAAAACTAACATAAAAGACATATTGTAAACATTATAAGACTCTACACCGTCTTCCTTGTTGTTCAAAACTCAATACTAGATATTATCTAGACTTTAGAGAGACCAAATATGCAAACCAAATTAGCAAGCTCTAAGTGTTTCTTCATTAATGGGTGCAAAGTATATGATGCAATAGCTTAAACATAAGCACAACAATTGCCAAGTATCAAATTATTCAAGACATTTTAGAATTACTACATGTAGCATTTCCCGATTCCAACCATATAACAATTTAACGAAGAAGATTCAACCTTCGCCATGAATACTATGAGTAAAGCCTAAGGACATATTTGTCCATATGCAACAACGGAGCGTGTCTCTCTCCCATACAGTGAATGCTAGGATCCATTTTATTCAAACAAAAACAAAAACAAACCGACGCTCCAAGCAAGGTACATAAGATGTGACGGAATAAAAATATAGTTTCAGGGGAGGAACCTGATAATGTTATCGATGAAGAAGGGGATGCCTTGGGCATCCCCAAGCTTAGACGCTTGAGTCTTCTTAGAATATGCAGGGGTGAACCACCGGGGCATCCCCAGGCTTAGAGCTTTCACTCTCCTTGATCATATTGCATCATACTCCTCTCTTGATCCTTGAAAACTTCCTCCACACCAAACTCGAAACAACTCATTAGAGGGTTAGTGGACAATAAAAATTAACATGTTCAGAGGTGACACAATCATTCTTAACACTTCTGGATATTGCATAAAGCTACTGGACATTAATGGATCAAAGAAATTCATCCAACATAGCAAAAGAGGCAATGCGAAATAAAAGGCAGAATCTGTCAAAACAGAACAGTCCGTAAAGATGGATTTTATTGAGGCACCAGACTTGCTCAAATTAAAATGCCCAAATTGAATGAAAGTTGCGTACATATCTGAGGATCACGCACGTAAATTGGCTTAATTTTCTGAGCTACCTACAGGGAGGCAGGTCGAAATTCGTGACAGCAAAGAAATCTGAAACTGCGCAGTAATCCAAATCTAGTATTCACTTTACTATCAAAGACTTTACTTGGTACAACAAAACACAAAACTAAGATAAGGAGAGGTTGCTACAGTAGTAAACAACTTTCAAGACTCAAATATAAAACAAAGTACTGTAGTAAAAACATGGGTTGTCTTCCATAAGCGCTTTTCTTTAACGCCTTTCAGCTAGGCGCAGAAAGTGTAAATCAAGTATTATCAAGAGACGAAGCATCAACATCATAATTTGCTCTAATAATAGAATCATAAGGTAACTTCATTCTCTTTCTAGGGAAGTGTTCCATACCTTTCTTGAGAGGAAATTGATATTTAATATTACCTTCCTTCATATCAATAGTAGCACCAACGGTTCGAAGAAAAGGTCTTCCCAATAAATGGGGCAAGATGCATTGCATTCAATATCCAAGACAACAAAATCAACAGGGACAAGGTTATTGTTAACCATAATATGAACATTATCAACTCTCCCCAAAGGTTTCTTTTTAGCATTATCAGCGAGATTAACATCCAAATAACAATTTTTCAATGGTGGCAAGTCAAGCATATCATAGACTTTCTTAGGCATAACGTAAATACTTGCACCAAGATCACATAAATCATTACAATCAAAATCATTGACCCTCATTTTAATGATGGGCTCCCAACCATCTTCTAGCTTTCTAGGAATAGAAGTTTCAAGTTTTAGTTTCTCTTCTCTAGCTTTTATGAGAGCATTTGTGATATGTTTTGTGAAAGCCAAGTTTACAGCGCTAGCATTGGGACTCTTAGCAAGTTTTTGTAAGAACTTTATAACTTCAGAGATGTGGCAATCATCAAAATCTAAACCATTATAATCTAAAGCAATGGGATTATCATCCCCAATGTTGGAAAAAATTTCAGCAGTTTTATCACGGGCAGTTTCAGCAGTTTTAGCAATTTCAGGCAGTTTTGTACGCTTTGCACTAGGAGCAGAAACATTGCCAACACCAATTATTTTACCATTGATAGTAGGAGGTGCAGCAACATGTGAGGAATCAACATTACTTGTGGTGGTAATAGTCCAAACTTTAGCTACATTATTTTCTTTAGCTAGTTTTTCATTTTCTTCTCTATCCCACCTAGCACGCAATTCAGCCATTAATCTTATATTCTCATTAATTCTAACTTAGATGGAATTTGCTGTAGTAAAAAATTTATTTTCAATATCCCTATTAGGCATAACTTTCGATTTCAAAAGATCAACATCAGAGGCAAGACTATCAACCTTAGAAGCGAGAATATCAATTTTATTGAGTTTTTCCTCAACAGATTTATTAAAGGCAGTTTGTGTACTAATAAATTCTTTAAGCATAGCTTCAAGTCCAGGGGGTGTGTTCCTATTATTATTGTAAGAATTCCCATAAGAATTAGCATAACCGTTACCATTATTATAAGGATATGGCCTATAGTTATTACTAGAATTGTTCCGATAAGCATTGTTGTTGAAATTATTATTTTTAATGAAGTTTACATCAACATGTTCTTCTTGGGCAACCAATGAAGCTAACGGAACATTATTAGGATCAACATTAGTCCTATCATTCACAAGCATAGACATAATAGTATCAATCTTATCATTCAAGGAAGAGGATTCTTCAACATAATTTACCTTCTTACCTTGTGGAGCTCTTTCCGTGTGCCATTCAGAGTAATTAATCATCATATTATCAAGGAGCTTTGTTGCTTCACCAAGAGTGATGGACATAAAGGTACCTCCAGCAGCTGAATCCAATAAATTCCGCGAAGAAAAATTTAGTCCTGCATAGAAGGTTTGGATGATCATCCAAGTAGTCAGTCCATAGGTTGGGCAATTTTTAACCAAAGATTTCATCCTTTCCCAAGCTTGAGCAACATGTTCATTATCCAATTGTTTAAAATTCATTATGCTACTTCTCAAAGATATAATTTTAGCAGGGGGATAATATCTACCAATAAAAGCATCCTTGCATTTAGTCCAGGAATCAATACTATTCTTAGGCAGAGATAGCAACCAATCTTTAGCTCTTCCTCTTAATGAGAAAGGAAACAATTTCAATTTAATAATATCACCATCTACATCCTTATACTTTTGCAGTTCACATAGTTCAACAAAATTATTAAGATGGGCAGCAGCATCATCAGAACTAACACCAGAAAATTGCTCTCGCATAACAAGATTCAGTAAAGCAGGTTTAATTTCAAAGGATTCTGCTGTAGTAGCAGGTGGAGCAATAGGTGTGCATAGGAAATCATTATTATTTGTGGTTGTGAAGTCACACAACTTAGTATTTTCAGGAGTGGCCATTTTAAAGCAAGCTAGATAAAGTAAATGCAAGTAACTAATTTTTTTGTGTTTTTGATATAGAAAGCAAGACAGTAAATAAAGTAAAGCTAGCAACTAATTTATTTGTGTTTTGATATAATGCAGCAAACAAAGTAGTAAATAAAATAAAGCAAGACAAAAACAAAGTAAAGAGATTGGGAAGTGGAGACTCCCCTTGCAGCGTGTCTTGATCTCCCCGGCAACGGCGCCATAAAACAGTCTTGATGCGTGCAGTTGACACACGTCCGTTGGGAACCCCAAGAGGAAGGTGTGATGCAGACAGTAGCAAGTTTTCCCTCGTAAAGAAACCAAGGTTTATCGAACCAGGAGGAGCCAAGAAGCACGTTGAAGGTTGATGGTGGCGGAATGTAATGCGGCGCAACACCAGGGATTCCGGCGCCAACGTGGAACCTGCACAACACAACCAAAGTACTTTGCCCCAACGAAACAGTGAGCATGTCAATCTCACCGGCTTGCTGTAACAAAGGATTAACCGTATTGTGTGGAAGATGATTGTTTGCAGAAAATAGTAAAACTAGTATTGCAGTAGATTGTATGCGATGTAAAGAATAGGACCGGGGTCCACAGTTCACTAGAGGTGTCTCTCCCATAAGATAAAAGCATGTTGGGTGAACACATTACAGTCGGGCAATTGACAAATAGAGAGGGCATAACAATGCACATACATGACATGATAAATATAGTGAGATTTAATTGGGCATTACGACAAAGTACATAGACCGCTATCCAGCATGCATCTATGCCTAAAAAGTCCACCTTCAGATTATCATCCGAACCCCTTCCAGTATTAAGTTGCAAAACAACAGACAATTGCATTAAGTATGGTGCGTAATGTAATCAATAACTACATCCTTAGACATAGCATCAATGTTTTATCCCTAGTGGCAACAACACATCCACAACCTTAGAACTTTCTGTCACTGTCCCAGATTTAATGGAGGCATGAACCCACTATCGAGCATAAATACTCCCTCTTGAAGTTAAGAACAAAAACTTGGCCAGAGCCTCTACTAATAACGGAGAGCATGCAAGATCATAAACAACACATAGGTAATAACTTGATAATTAACATAACATAGTATTCTCTATCCATCGGATCCCGACAAACACAACATATAGTATTACAGATAGATGATCTTGATCATGTTAGGCAGCTCACAAGATCCAACAATGAAGCACAATGAGGAGAAGACAACCATCTAGCTACTGCTATGGACCCATAGTCCGGGGTGAACTACTCACTCATCACTCCGGAGGCGACCATGGCGGTGAAGAGTCCTCCGGGAGATGAATCCCCTCTCCGGCAGGGTGCCGGAGGAGATCTCCAGAATCCCCCGAGATGGGATTGGCGGCGGCGGCGTCTCAGTAAGGTTTTCTGTATCATGGCTCTCGGTACTGGGGGTTTCGCGACGGAGGCTATTTGTAGGCGGAAGGGCAGGTAAAGAGGCGGCACGAGGGGCCCACACCATAGGTCGGCGCGGCCTGGGCCTGGGCCGCACCGCCCTGGTGTGTCGCCACCTCGTGGCCCCACTTCGACTCTCCCTCGGTCTTCTGGAAGCTTCGTGGTAAAATAGGACCCTGGGCGTTGATTTCGTCCAATTCCGAGAATATTTCTTTACTAGGATTTCTGAAACCAAAAACAGCAGAAAACAGACAATCGGCTCTTCAAGCATCTCGTTAATAGGTTAGTGCCAGAAAATGCATAAATACGACATATAATGTGTATAAAACATGTAGATATCATCAATAATGTAGCATGGAACATAAGAAATTATCGATACGTCGGAGACGTATCACTCATCGCCTCTGCCTCGGCTGCCACCAAAGTGGGGCGCTCTATGGTAGAGGTCGCCGCCTCTTCTGCTGGATTGGGGGGCGCTCTAGGGTGCGGTCAACTGCCACCATAGAGCTGTTTTAGAGAGAGGCTAGAGGAGTTATGGAAAAGGATTCACCTACCACACGAAATTGTCCCGGGCCTTGGAGTCGCCGCCGTCTCACGCCGCAATCGCCGCGACCTCAAATCACCATCGCCTCTGCTCGAGAGGTCGAGAGTGTCCATGCCCGTGAGCCCCGCCTTCGCGCGCCCATAACACGCAGGAGTCGCGGCTCCGTGGGCGAGAGGCGCGGCCCTTGAGCCCTCTGTTTCCCATTTTTGTGAATTAAAATAGTCAATTTAGTTTTACTGAACTTTAGGAAAAATGCTACGCCAATATCATCTTCATCCATTCCGGCTTTCCTACAACATGAATTGTTCCGCAGTCTGTCAAGTACTCCCTTTATTCTGTCAACAGTATGCAGCATTTTATGCGGGGAACTGAAGAATGAAAGTAATTGGGCATAAATATTCAGCCAAGACGTAGGTTGGGGTCAAATGTGATGGATCAATTCATCAACTAGCTACCTTAATACATCACATGTTCCTTCGTAAATAGCTTTGCATCTACCACGCTTCTCGTGTGAAACCACTCTTCCCGCCTTAATCATAGAGTAATTTTCTAGTGGGTTAGATCAAATAATTGGTTCAAAAAAAATGTGTGATGCTCAAATGGATAGTTTTTTTCAGTTAGTGTTAAACCTCATACTTTTCTATAGCCATGATGTATATACAAAGATTATTAGAAAGTTAGTGGTCGGTTTTTTCTTTTACTTTTCCAAAGTCGTCGTATGAAGTAATAGGTAAGAGAATTAAAATATGGGAGAAATACAACATACATCTAAAACAATGATAGAGCCAAAATAAAAGTTTACATGAAACTGAAGATGTTCACATTATTTTAGACACGTTGCAACACACGTGCATTTTGCTAGTATTTTCATATTATATATATTGCATGAGAATAATAGTTTTTGCTATATATTGAATTAAACTTTACAATGTTTGACTTTATCTAGAACTTATATGTAACATATTTTGGGGCAAAGGGAGTATGTGTATTTCATAGCAGTCAATGGCATACCTTGCGACCAATCACCTCTAGTAGCCAGCCATACTGGGTTAGACACAAGAAAGCATTCAAATATACGAAAGATGGATTGTTTGCAGTGCAATTTCAATGTGCATTTCTCGATGGTTCGTCGGCTTGCTTGCGAGTCTCTGGGTCTACCTGCTAGGAAGCAGCACCCAAGTACAGACACACAACAAATTAAGCTCACACGCAGCTATCGATCAACAGCCAAGCACGCACGCACGCACGCGGCTAAAATAGCAGCAATCAACGCCGGGAGCAAAACACCGCCTGTCTCGTCTTCATCTCTTCTATTAGTGATATCAATTTCTCTCACACGTAGCTAGGGCTGCAAGAAAAACTCGTGACTCGTGAGCGGCTCGAGATCGACTCGTTTTTCAGCTCGACTCGAGATCAATTTGAAAACAAATGAGCCGGATATGTGTGTCATGTATAGCTCGATGAGAACACGAGTTGATCTTTTAGTCAACACTAGCTCGCTCGATTTAGCTCGAAAAATATAATCAAGTATAATAATTTTGTTATATAATAGAAGATTTCATGTAAAAATATATTTTCCTACATGTCGTGGATAATTAAGATTTATTCCATCTAATCTGGATGGGATTTGAGTAAGCCAATATAAAAGGTTAACTTGTTCCATTTATATGATGTGGATATGGCAATTTAGTTCATTTTATACGCAAGCAAAATACACGAAACTAACTCGAGATCGTTACAAGTTGAGCATGAGCAAAGTTTTACACCTCACCTTTAACTCGACTCAACATCAGTTCGCTCGAGTATTTGTATGAGCTGAACTAAGCCCGGTCTAACTCGACAAGTTCGATCTCCACGGCCACGGTGTGTTCTCTCCCCTTCCCTCGTTCCCTTCGTCCCTCACCTCCTCCACATCCGCATTCTTTGCTGCTACCGTACCTGAGCGATGCTTTCCCCTGATTTTTTTTAACGAAACCAGTATCTACCTAGTTCACCTTACGAATACACTAATACATCCGGTGGTCTATTTCAGGAAGAAGGGAAAACGAACGATGCCGAATCCATCCTGTCTCACCTGGCCTCGCCAGCGCTGGGGTGACTACTCTGTCCAAGGCCTCAACATTAATGTCGTCGCCGCGGTGCCTGACAAGGATGCTCTTCCCGGCGGCGACGGCGACGGCAGGCGAGTTAGAATCCCTCCGTACTTCTGGGGCGAGGGTCCCGTTGCCCGGCTGGCGAGTCGATTTGGCCGGAAGGGGAAGACGAGGAAAGGTGGCGGCTTCCCAGTACACGCGGGCTACTCGGAGGCGAGGGCCTTGGTCGGCAAGGGAACCGTGGCGGACCTGCAAAGGCTGTCCCTCGAGGCGGAAGACTTGGTGGCAGAGATGTTTGCTAGCATCGATGGCGGCGGCCCGCACAAGGACGAGCGGTTCGGCGCGGAAGCGGAAGCGCCGCGGCCCAGGGTGGTGCAACTGCGGCTGTCGCCGGAGCTCGCGCTGTGGAAAAGCATGCAGCACGCGATCGGAAACGTGCTGCCCCGCAAGGGCGCGGGGCTGACCCAAGCCTCGCCGCGGGCGATCGCCTTGCTAGGGGCCGGCGACTGGCCCGAGCCCATGACGACCACCAACGCCCTGTTCGGCTGCGGCATCGCGAGCCTGCTCATTGGCGCCGCAGACGCGCGCACCATGTTCTCCAACTACGTCACCGATATGGCCTTCTACTACGAGCACGGGTACAACCACGTCTTCCCCTCGCTCCACCGGCTGCTGCGCCAAGGGATCGCCGACGCGCACGCGCGGCGCACCCTCGGCGGCCGGCAGCGGCGTGAGGCCGTCGCCGCCGGCGTGCGGTACATCCAGGCCAAGATCGCGCTCGAGGCGGCGCACAGGACGCGCCTCAAGGACGCCGCCGCGCGGATGGACCGCCGGACCGCCCAGGTCGTCTCCCTGTCCGAGAGCAGCCTGCTCGGCATGGCGGCCGAGGCCACGGCCCGGGGCTTCGACGCCGGCGCCGTCATGAGCGACCTCGTCTTCAGCTCGCCCGGCACCGACGTCGTCGACGTGGGCTGCGACCTGGTCAACTCCGAGGTCATGAACTCGTTCCTCAACGTCGCCGACATCACCGCCTCGGGCGTCGTGAGCGAACCGGCGCTGCGGGCCATCTACGACGCGTACGCCGCCACGGGCGCGCGCATGTTGACCCAGAGGTGGCACGAGCCCGTGGCCAGGATGTGCGCCGCGCTGTACACGTGGCACATACAAAACGACCGGCACATGTTCCTCCGCCGCGTCGTCCTCGGATGGCCCAAGGCCCGCAAGTCGCCGGCGCGGCCCCAGCGCGAGGCCGACTTCGACGAGGTCTTCGACGCCGACTTCCGCACCACCGGCTTCAGCAGGCCGCTTGACCCCGCGTACGCCTGCGACGGCGGCGACACCTGCAATCACGTCCGCCGCTTCCTCGACCACTATCAGGACGAGGACCTGCTCGGCGCCCTCTGGTCGTCACTCGTCACCGGCCCGCTCGAGTACGCCCGGCGGGGCGAGGTGGACGAGCAGCGCGAGCAGTACCTCGCCGAATCCTCGCGCCTGCTAATGGCTCAGCTCTTCTCCAAGGGCCTCGTCGTCCATATGGTCTGGCTAATCGCCCATGCCAACCACCACGCCTGGCAGGTTAACTACCTATTCGAGGCCGCCATGTTTGGCAGCATCCTGGACGGGGGCGCATTGATAGGCAAGCTCGATCGGGCAGAGGGCGAGGAGGAAGCGCAAGGACAATAGAAAGAGAAACACAAAGAAAGGTGTTAGAGCATCTCCAGTCGCGTCCCCCAAACCGCACCGGACTAAGCCGTTTGGGGACGTCGCTTCCCAGTCGCGTCCCCCAAAGACCGTCCCCAATAAGGAATTCAAATAGTTTGCATTCAAAAGAGATCGTTCCCGCCAAAGTCGTCGCGATCAAAGTACTGGGCGCGCGATCAAAGTACTGGGCGCGCGATCATATTACAGGCCCACGATAGAATTAAAAGAGGGGGTTGTTGTAGAGCGATGCCGACGGCGCATCCTGAGTCAACGTTGGCCCGTCGTTCACGATGAACTCATCGTGATCTGCCCGGTGTACATGCTCCATCGCCGACGTCGAGGCAGAGGCCGACGCAGGTATAGTAGCGGATGCGTCTGCCGGCTCTTGCTCCAGGGTTGGGGCCGCTGCCGCTGCAGCTGCCTGGGCCGCCGCCTCGGACTCCACCTCGGCCGCCGTCATTTTGGCTTCGATGTCATCGAGGATCTAGCCTTTGAAGAAGTTGTGCGCCGCCCGCGTCCGGGGAGACATTCCTTTTGTCGACTGTCTCCGCAGGGACATGTCGTCCCTGCGTTTCTTCAGCTCCATCTTCTCCTCTTGCCTCTTGAGCAGCGCCGTCCACCTTTCCTCGGCCTTTTTGTCGCGGGAGAGCAAGGTCGAGGAGATCTCGACGAGGCACTGCGTGAGCAACGCCTGCGTCTTCTCGTCTGACGCAGCGTCGGCCAAGGCGGCCTTGGCAGCCTTGTTGCCGATAGGGCGCCCTGTCGATGTCGTCATCGGTGCATCCAGATCAATGGTGTCTTTCCCCTTCGACAACGAAACACGCGTCAACCTCCATTTGTGGTTCATCTTGAGCTTGGTATAGCAATGCATCAGCGCGAACGACTTATGCCCATCCGAGTTCTTCTGGTACAACTCCATGGCCTTGTCAAACTAACCAAAGGAAGCGCAATCATTTCATCGAATACATTGTAGGCGCTACAGATTATGTAAGAAAGAGTCGTACCAATTGGGCGACGTCAGCGCCGCTGTCGCCTCTGGTCTCTAAGTCATGATGGAAACCATGAAACATGTTCACCGACACCTGGATGATGGCCCATCGCGTCGACATTGCCTTTTGGCTCCTCTTCATTGTCACTTTGTTGTATTCTCTCTTCATGAGCTTGCGCTCATCGAACTCGGCATTGATCCTCACCCAATACTTCTCGTATTTTTGGTTGGCGCCGATGATGGAGTCATGGCTCACCGTCGCCCACAACTCGCACAGACATTGATCCTCTAGAGGCATCCACTTGGGGCCTCGTGTGCCCGACGCATTCTTCTTCTTCTTCTTCCCCACGTCGCCCGCGTCAACCTCCACGAGATCATCGGCATCCTCACCGGCACCCTCGTCATCCTCTTCATCGCCATCCTCTTCGTCCTCGTCGTCCTCAGAGTCCTCCACCCCCTCCTCCACCCCGTCCCCGTCCCCCTCCCCCTCCTCCTCCACCTCCTCCTCCTCTTCCTCAGCACCAGCGCCGTCGAATTCGAGCGGGCCCCTGCGGCCATTGAACGGGGCACCCTCCAGACCGGGTCCTGGCTCGTACGTCAGGGAGTAGAACATAGCGTTGGGGTTGAAGCCGTGATACGTCTCCGACGTATCGATAATTTCTTATGTTCCATGCCATATTATTGATGATACCTACATGCTTTATGCACACTTTATGTCATATTCGTGCATTTTCTGGAACTAACCTATTAACAAGATGCCGAAGTGCCAGTTCCTGTTTTCTGCTGTTTTTGGTTTCAGAAATCCTAGTAACGAAATATTCTCGGAATTGGACGAAACGAAGACCGAGGTTCCTATTTTCACCGGAAGCATCCAGAACACCCGGGAAGGACCGCGAGGGGGGCACCGGGCCCCGGACCATAGGCCGGCGCGGCCCGAGCCCCGGCCGCGCCGCCATATGGTGTGGCCACCCCTTCGACCCTCCTGCGCCGCCTCTTCGCCTATATAAAGCCTCCGTCGTGAAAACCCCGATGCGAAAAACCACGATACGGAAAACCTTCCGCAGCCGCCGCCATCGCGAAGCCAAGATCCGGGGGACAGGAGTCTCCGTTCCGGCACCCTGCCGGAGCGGGGAAGTGCCCCGGAAGGCTTCTCCATCGACACCGCTGCCATCTCCACCGCCATCTTCATCACCGCTCGCTGCTCCCATGAGGAGGGAGTAGTTCTCCATCGAGGCTCGGGGCTGTACCGGTAGCTATGTGGTTCATCTCTCTCCTATGTGCTTCAATACAATAATCTCATGAGCTGCCTTACATGATTGAGATTCATATGATGATGCTTGTAATCTAGATGTCATTATGCTAGTCAAGTGAGTTTTACTTATGTGACCTCCGGAGACTCCTTGTCCCACGTGTGTAAAGGTGACAGTGTGTGCACCGTGTGGGTCTCTTAGGCTATATTTCACGAATACTTATTCACTCGTTGAATGGCATAGTGAGGTGCTTATTTATATCTCTTTATGATTGCAATGTGTTTGTATCACAATTTATCTATGTGCTACTCTAGCAATGTTATTAAAGTAGTTTTATTCCTCCCGCACGTGTGCAAAGGTGACAAGTGTGTGCATCGTGTTAGTACTTGGTTTATGCTATGATCATGATCTCTTGTAGATTGCGAAGTTAACTATTGCTATGATAATATTGATGTGATCTATTCCTCCTACATATGCATGAAGGTGACAGTGTGCATGCTATGTTAGTACTTGGTTTAGTCTTTTGATCTATCTTACACTAAAGGTTACTAAAATATGAGCATTATTGTGGAGCTTGTTTACTCCGGCATTGAGGGTTCGTGTAATCCTACGCAATGTGTTCATCATCCAACAAAAGTGTAGAGTATGCATTTATCTATTCTGTTATGTGATCAATGTTGAGAGTGTCCACTAGTGAAAGTCTATTCCCTAGGCCTTGTTCCTAAATATCGCTATCGCTGCTTGTTTACTGTTTTACTGCGTTACTACTGCTTGTTTACTGCCCTGGGCAAAGCACTTTCCTGGTGCCGTTGCTACTACTTATTCATACCACCTGTATTTCACTATCTCTTCGCCGAACTAGTGCACCTATTAGGTGTGTTGGGGACACAAGAGACTTCTTGCTTTGTGGTTGCAGGGGTTGCATGAGAGGGATATCTTTGACCTCTTCCTCCTCGAGATCGATAAACCTTGGGTGATCCACTTAAGGGAAACTTGCTGCTGTTCTACAAACCTCTGCTCTTGGAGGCCCAACACTGTCTACAAGAATAGAAGCTCCCATAGACATCAAGCACTTTTCTGGCGCCGTTGCCGGGGAGGAAAGGTAAAAGGCTCTCATATTACGGTCCCAGGTAAAGTATTTTTCTGGCGCCGTTGTGTGTGTGCTCAAAGCTATTTCCTTTAGATCCTGCAATTGCATCTTGTTGTTTCTTGTTTACACTAGTTTGGCATAATGGACAACAATGAGCTTCTTATTCTATTTCCTGATTTAAAACATGGATTGTTTGATGCGAAAATTAAAAAATCTATGAAATCTTATTTGCATGTCTGGTAGTAATATTAGTATGAACGCTTTGAACACCATTGTTGATAATGATATAGAAAGTTCTAAGCTTGGGGAAGCTGGTTTTCATGATATTTTTAGTCCCCCAAGCATTGAGGAGAAAATTTTCTTTGATTATACTTTGCCTCCTATTTATGATGATAATGATAGTGGTCTTTTGGTACAACCTACTATGGAGAGTAAATTTTATTGTGATTATACTATGCCTCCTACACTTGATGAGAATAATAATGATAGCTACTTTGTTGAATTTGCTCCCGCTACTACTAATAAAATTGATTATGCTTATGTGGAGAGTAATAATTTTATGCATGAGACTCATGATAAGAATGCTTTATGTGATAGTTATATTGTTGAGTTTGCTCATGTTGCTACTGAAAGTTATTATGAGAGAGGAAAATATGGTTGTGGAAATTTTCATGTTACTAAAACACCTCTCTATGTGCTGAAATTTTTGAAGCTATACTTGTTTTATCTTCCTATGCTTGTTACTTTGCTCTTCATGAACTTGTTTATTTACAAGATTCCTATGCATAGGAAGCATGTTAGACTTAAATGTGTTTTGAATTTGCCTCTTGATGCTCTCTTTTGCTTCAAATACTATTTCTTGCGAGTGCATCATTAAAACTGCTTGAGCCCATCTTAATGGCTATAAAGAAAAGAACTTCTTGGGAGATAACCCATGTGTTATTTTGCTACAGTACTTTGTTTTATATTTGAGTCTTGGAAGTTGTTTACTACTGTAGCAACCTCTCCTTATCTTAGTTCTGAGTTTTGTTGTGCCAAGTAAAGTCTTTGATAGAAAAGTAAGTACTAGATTTGGATTACTGCGCAGTTCCAGATTTCTTTGCTGTCACGAATCTGGGTCTATCTCCCTGTAGGTAGCTCAAAAAATTACGCCAATTTACGAGCATGATCCTCAGATATGTACGCAACTTTCATTCAATTTGAGCATTTTCGTTTGAGCAAGTCCGGTGGCCTAATAAAATCCATCTTTACGGACTGTTCTGTTTTGACAGATTCTGTCTTTTATTTCGCATTGCCTCTTTTGCTATGTTGGATGAATTTCTTTGATCCACTAATGTCCAGTAGCTTTATGCAATGTCCAGAAGTGTTAAGAATGATTGTGTCACCTCTGAACATGTGAATTTTTATTATGCACTAACCCTCTAATGAGTTGTTTCGAGTTTGGTGTGGAGGAAGTTTTCAAGGATCAAGAGAGGAATATGATGCAATATGATCAAGGAGAGTGAAAGCTCTAAGCTTGGGGATGCCCCGGTGGTTCACCCCTGCATATTCTAAGAAGTCTCAAGCGTCTAAGCTTGGGGATGCCCAAGGCATCCCCTTCTTCATCGACAAATTATCAGGTACCTCCCCTGAAACTATATTTTTATTCCGTCACATCTTATGCACTTTGCTTGGAGCGTCTGTGTGCTTTTGTTTTTGTTTTTGTTTGAATAAATTCTTGTGTGGGAGAGAGACATGCTCCGCTGGTTCGTATGAACACATGTGTTCTTGGCTTTTAATTTTCATGGCGAAGTTTCTTCTTCGTTAATTTGTTATATGGTTGGAATTGGAAAATGATACATGTAGTAAATTGCTATAATGTCTTGGATAATGTGATACTTGGCAATTTTTGTGCTCATGTTTAAGCTCTTGCATCATATGCTTTGCACCTATTAATGAAGAAATACATAGAGCTTGCTAAAATTTGGTTTGCATAATTGGTCTCTCTAAAGTCTAGATAATTTCTAGTATTGAGTTTTGAACAACAAGGAAGACGGCGTAGAGTCTTATAATGTTTACAATATGTCTTTTATGTGAGTTTTGTTGCACCGGTTCATCCTTGTGTTTGTTTCAAATAACCTTGCTAGCCTAAACCTTGTATCGAGAGGGAATACTTCTCATGCATCCAAATACTTGAGCCAACCACTATGCCATTTGTGTCCACCATACCTACCTACTACATGGTATTTCCCGCCATTCCAAAGTAAATTGCTTGAGTGCTACCTTTAAACAATTCAAAATTTATCACCTCTGATTTGTGTCAATGTTTTATAGCTCATGAGGAAGTATGTGGTGTTTTATCTTTCGATCTTGTCATTTACTTCGACGAGACTTTCACAATGGACTAGTGGCTTCATCCGCTTATCCAATAATTTTGCAAAAAGAGCCGGCAATGGGGTTCCCGACCCGATTAATTAACTTGCATTAATAATTCTCTTCACATGTTTTGCTCCGATTCATCGGTAAGCAACTTAATTTTGCAAATAGACACTCCTTCATGGTATGTGATTGTTGGAAGGCACCCGAGGATTCGGTTAGCCATGGCTTGTGTAAGCAAAAGGTTGGGAGGAGTGTCATCCATAAATAAAGAAAAACTAAACTAAAGTACATGTGTAAACAAAAGAGAAGAGGGATGATCTACCTTGCTTTGGTAGAGATAACGTCCTTCATGGGAGCCGCTCTTGAAAGTCTGGTTGATAAGGTAGTTAGAGTGCCCATTACCATTCGTTGACAACAAAAAACACCTCTCAAAACTTTACTTTTATGCTCTCTTTATGTTTTCAAAAACCAAAGCTCTAGCACAAATATAGCAATCGATGCTTTTCCTCTTTGAAGGACCTTTCTTTTACTTTTTATGTTGAGTCAGTTCACCTATCTCTCTCCACCTCAAGAAGCAAACACTTGTGTGAACTGTGCATTGATTCCTACATACTTGCATATTGCACTTGTTATATTACTCTATGTTGACAAACTATCATTGAGATATACATGTTACAAGTTGAAAGCCATTGCTGAAACTTTATCTTCCATTGTGTTGCTTCAATATCTTTACTTTAAATTATTACTTTATGAGTTAACTCTTATGCAAGACTTATTGATGCCTGATACGTCTCCGACGTATCGATAATTTCTTATGTTCCATGCCACATTATTGATGTTATCTACATGTTTTATGCACACTTTATGTCATATTCGTGCATTTTCTGGAACTAACCTATTAACAAGATGCCGAAGTGCCGATTCTTGTTTTCTGCTGTTTTTGGTTTCGGAAATCCTAGTAAGGAAATATTCTCGGAATTGGACGAAATCAAAGCCCGGGGGCCTATTTTTCCACGAAGCTTCCGGAAGTCCGAAGACGAGGCGAAGAGGGGCCACGGGGTGGCCAAACCCTAGGGCAGCGCGGCCCACCCCCGGCCGCGCCGGCCTATGGTGTGGGCCCCCGTGCCGCCTCTTGACTTGCCCTTCCGCCTACTTAAAGCCTCCGTGACGAAACCCCCGGCACCGAGAGCCACGATACGGAAAACCTTCCGGAGACGCCGTCGCCGCCGATCCCATCTCGGGGGATCCAGGAGATCGCCTCCGGCACCGCTCGCCGGAGAGGGGAATCATCCCCCGGAGGACTCTACGCCACCATGGTCGCCTCCGGTGTGATGTGTGAGTAGTCTACCCCTAGACTATGGGTCCATAGCGTAGCTAGATGGTTGTCTTCTCCCCATTGTGCTATCATTGTCGGATCTTGTGAGCTGCCTATCATGATCAAGATCATCTATCTGTAATTCTATATGTTGCGTTTGTTGGGATCCGATGAATAGAGAATACTTGTTATGTTGATTATCAAAGTTATGCTTATGTGTTTTTTATGATCTTGCATGCTCTCCGTTACTAGTAGATGCTCTGGCCAAGTAGATGCTTGTAACTCCAAGAGAGAGTACTTATGCTCGATAGTGGGTTCATGCCTGCATTGACACCTGGGACAGTGACAGAAAGTTCTAAGGTTGTGTTGTGCTGTTGCCACTAGGGATAAAACATTGATGCTATGTCTAAGGATGTAGTTGTTGATTACATTACGCACCATACTTAATGCAATTGTCACGTTGCTTGCAACTTAATACCTGGAGGGGTTCGGATGATAACTCGAAGGTGGACTTTTTAGGCATAGATGCGATTGGATGGCGGTCTATGTACTTTGTCGTAATGCTCAATTAAATCTCACTATACTCATCATAATATGTATGTGCATTGTCATGCTCTCTTTATTTGTCAATTGCCCAACCGTAATTTGTTCACCCAACATGCTCGTTCGTCTTATGGGAGAGACACCTCTAGTGAACTCGTGGACCCCGCA